>NC_050076.1:1845248-2145248 GCF_009764565.3 Dermochelys coriacea
GGGGGACTTGGGCTCACCCGCAGAGAGGCTTCCACGGGGCTCTGGGTTGGCGGAAGAGACCAGTCAATGTTCGCACCCCACTGTGCTCTCCGAGGTGAAAGAAGCTTGGGGTCCTTATGTCTCACTCAGTTTAGGCCCAATACTGATGCATTTGAAACTTCCCCTCCTAGGCCAGTGGGAAGGAAGCCCCCAGCCCCAGGGGCCGTGAGCTGGCGGGGGCAGACAAGAGGCGGTGCAGGGGTGATAGTTCTGCCCTGGATCTCCAGTTTAGGGCTTAAGCCCTCACTGGGGACACAACCCTGCCTGCTCTCTGCTAGGGAGAGCTTCAGAGGAAGCTCCTGGAGCGTCCTGTCCCTGGTGTGGGAATATCCCTGCTGGGCAAGAGGTGCCCTTTCGATTTGAGACCATGCTGCCCAAGTGGGCTGCTCCCACTGAGCAAGGTCCAGAAACGCGCTCTCCCTGCTTTGCCATGCAGCTGGCAGCCAGGGGGTCCAGCTTTACTGCTGCTCTCCCAACGCAGTTTGTTTGCCTGCAGGCAGGATTGATCTCACTCAGATTCAGCTTTGTGCTCCCTGCACTCAGCGTGGTGACTGGGTTCCTTGTACCACTGCTCTGAGAGGGGGTGGGATGGGTGACCTCTTGGCAAGGCTCAGGCTCATGTGTGGCATCTCTAGGCGCAAAGGAGCGCCAGGCATGTGTCAACAGAAGGGGCTGCTGGAGAGTGTGGAGACCGGGATCTCTGCAAGGCTGGGAATTTCCTTCTGATCTTAGAGGGTGGGAATGCAGGTCACACTCCATGCAGCTCGGCCAGGTCAGCCTGTTGTTACAGGTCCCAGGCTGGATCAATAGGGAACCAAGCTCTAGTTCTGGGGAGGACAGGCCCCCTTGCATGGCTTCTCTGGCTACCCTCCTCACTGATTTGTGCTACCTTTCCTCAGCACCCTGAGCTGCACCCATCCCCTTTCCCAGCCGGGCCAGAGCCCTATCCAAGGGGATCGCCCTTCTCCCTGGAGAGAGGGCGCCATGAAGAGCCACCCATCCCGTGGGCCACATCCCAGCCTCAATCCTGAGAAGCACTAGAAGGGGAGAAGCTCTGAGGAAGGGGTTGGATGAGGGGACAATGCCAAGGAGCTGGCTCTCTCCGCATCCATGTCCCCAGTGGGAGATCAGCCCTGGGCTTGTCTCCTCTGCTTGCAGAAGCAGAGGGTTTTCCCACCCATCTGCAGCTCCGCTGTACGCTTTGGGGAACCATCCCAAACACCAGTTTATGGTGCAACCAGCAAGGAATGGAGCGGAGCCCTTTGCCAGGCTGGTCCTGCCTTGAGCGTGTTTCACTCAAACACACGTCACCCTTAGGAATCATAAGCCCCTTTCCCCAGTCCCACTCGGGCCAGCAACCGAGTGAAATTCTAGGGTCCTTCAGCAAATGCGACTTGCAAAGAACTGACGACTTGGCTTCCCATTGTTTAGGACTGGAGCCCTAGCCCAAGGCTCAGCTGGGCCCCAGCGGGCTGCCCTCTGCAGTGCCAGAAGGCCTGCCCCCAGGCTGTCCTTCACCCCAACCCTTCACTGGGTAGTTCTTCAAACAGGTTTGGCAGTCAACACTTCTCCCCTCTGCCCTGGGAGTGGAGGGGCAGAGCCTCCAGCTGCTTCCTCGGCTCACCCTGGTTGCTGAGATTGCCCGTTCCCTGAGCTGCCCTCCCGTGTAGCCACTGGGCAGCATCCTGCTCTCACACTGGCCAGGATGCTCCTTGCAGGAGTGCGACACTGGGCTTTCACCTGGGGGGACGTTCTAGGGCATCAGCGGGCGGCATGGGCTGTAGCTGGGCTGGGAGTCAGGGCTTGCTCTCACCCTCTGGGGTTATGCCCCTGGCAGCAGTGGAAGCCCCCTCTGTGCCCTGGACTGGTGCAAGCAGAGCCAGGCACTGCAAGGCTGGTACCTTTCACCAGCCCCACCCTCCCCTCAGCCTTTAAACCAGGGCCCGGGCTGCAGGGCCACATGAGCCGCAGACACCAGGAGCTCTGCAAACACCCCGTAAAGACCAGCTCTTTGGGGGCCCAATTCTGAGCAGGGTCCAGCGCCCAGTGTGGTCAGCTGGAGCAGAGGGTGCTCAGCTCCCTGCAGAATCAGGTCCAGCAGCATCAGCAAGGGCCCGGCTTGCTCAGCCCCCCCCCCCCCCCCCCGTCTCCCCGAAGCATTGGGTCCAGTGACCCGGTTGGAGCAGGCTCTCCCTTCAGAGGCTACCAGGTGCTAGGACTGCAACAGTGGCAGACAGGCTGGGTGCTGCCCGCTCGCAGGCCTGAGCAAAGGTGTGTGTAAGACTTGCCCCCTGTAGCCTCCCCCATACTCCTGGATCCCCCGCTCACGGCATGGCAGGGGGGGGGTCGCTCAGTTCTCCTGTCCTCGGGTTCTGGAGCTGGCAGGAGTGAGTCCAGCCCGCCAGTGCTCCCAGCACCTGGGCTGGCACCAGGCTCGTGCGGCTCTTGGAGCTTGGGCTGTGAGTCTGGCAGCCACAGGGAGCAAGGGGCGGTTCTGCCCTGCGCAGGGAGCATGTGGAGAGAGAGCCGGCTGTGGTGGCAGGTCCCCAGGCGGTGGGTGTGTGTGGTGTGACAAGGCAGGTGTCCTGGGGGGATGAGTAGTGCAGGGAGAGCCCCCTGCATTGGGCACCCTTCCTTCGCGGTGCTGCTGCGGGAAAAGGCCCATCAACTGGGCCAGCCTCTGTGGACACAGACCCCTCAGGGGTGGTGCAGGTGCATAGGGGAGCAGCACCCCTGGGCCCCCTGCCCACTGTGCTCTCCTCAGCATCCCAGCCAGGGGGTGGCCCTACATGTGCAGCTGAGAAGCAAAGTTTGGTCCCAGTTTGCAGCTGCTGCCTACCAATTTAATAATCCTAATCACCAGCTCGGCGGGGAAGGGCCCCTCTTCAGCCTCCTCCTGGGGCTTATCCTCACGCCGCTGGCTGGCCTGAGGCCTGTCCTTCTTGCTGGCTGAGTTTACTGCAGGAGCTGACTCTGGAGGCCCGATCCCCCAGAATCTCTGAGACGCCTATGGAATCCCAGCCGGCTCTGGCACCTGCTGTCACACGCTGGCTAGGATCACCTCTCGTTGGAGCACTAATGGGGACCCTGGCCTGGGTTCCTGTGGCCCATGTGGAGTCACAGACCAGGGGAGTTGGGGCAGGTGGGTGTTATCACAGGGGGCCTTCTTTCCTCTCCTGGCCACCGAGCTCAACGTCTTCAAAGCAGGGTGTGATTTTTTTGGGTGCCCACCTTAAGCCCTGATTTTCCCAGTCACTCTGCATTTCAGATGTTGTGGGTGCTCAGCACCTGTGGAAATCACATCAGAGTGCCTAATAACGGTCACCCCGAATGACAGGCCACTCTTCAAACTTTGGGCTTTAATCCATAAAATTAAAGGGTAGGGGCAGCACACCGAAATAGACTGACCCTGTGCCTTCAAACTAAAGGCTGATTCTGCATGGGATTAGGGCCGTCCAGTGCAGTGGGCCTGGTGTATTAGTATGGATTACTCACTAAAGTAAAAGTTTGTGGGACCAGACCCTTAGTTTGCTGGGCCAATGTCAACCCTATTGTAACTCAGCTGACATCAGTACAGTTCCCTGGGCATGAATTTGGCCCATCAGATTTTTTTTTTTTTTAAAGGGGCCTGATCTTACAAACCCAAAATAGACCTTGCTCAGGTCAGCAGTCCCAAGGACAACTCTGGCAAGGGAGGGTTTCCAAGATCCAACCCAAATTCTCTGTTTGAATATTTAAACACCGTCCTGGTTGAGTTTTCCCTGGTCTTTAACTTCAGGACTAGATGTGCTACATGATCTCCCATAGCCCATCACGGTCTTTTTCAAATAGCTTTCATCATTTAACTAAATATTTCCAGAGAGGGGATGGGAACTGCTCCGTTGAAGAGGACAGAACTATTAATGATGATCTGTCATTGGATTTGCATAAACTCAATTCCAGGCCAGCTGGAGCCAGAGCTGATGCGACGTGGTTCTCAGATAACGGACGGGGTGAGGAACGCGTGTATCTGTGAACAGTTTATAAAAGTTAAAATGGACTGGATTCCTTTCTCGTTGACATCAGTGTAAATAATGCGGCATCCCACAGAAGTCAGTGGAGTTACACCACTGTTAGTGAGAACAGAATTAATCCAATGTGTTTAAACATCTGTCTTTGGAAACCAAATACTGATGTCTTAAGAGCCAGACACAGAACAGTTTGTAGTCTTGTCAGTTACCCAAACAAGCTGTTCCTTTCTGGTGCTCTGTGTTACTAAATACCTGTGATTCCAACACCCGTGTTCAAGTGATTTTTTTCCCCCGTGGTTTAAACAAGAAGGTAGAGCCAGCTAAAACTGAGCAAGGCAGCAGATAACATGCCTTCAATATACACACTACAATAAATTGCTAGCAAGGATAAATAGGAAATGTGCATTAAAAAGAGCCTAATATATATATTTTACTCTTCTCTATAAAGTATTTTTTAAACTAAAACTTAAGGGCTGAATTCTGTCCCAGTTTTCTCCCAATGAAACCCCATTTGCTGTCTGTGAGGTGGCAAGGGATGTAAATGGGGGAAGAATTTCTATTTGAAAACATTAACTCATCCAGGACTGAAGCCTACAGCAGGGGCCTGCATGTCCCTTCAGGGCACTGCGCATTGGCAGAACTACCCTGGACGTTAGGGAGCTCTGCAATATAGAACTGGGGTACATGAAGGCCTGGAGTTGTGCCTGACGGGGAATGGAGAACTGACCCCTCCCGCCAGTACCCCACCATCGTTTTCCATGGTGCACTTGAGGAAGTGACTAGCAGCCAGATGAGGAAATGGGGCAACAGCCCAGATCCCAGAGGAGAGGAGCATTGTGTTTGTATTGTACAAATTTGGCACTTAGCTGCTTCAGTGAAGTGTGCACAGGAAAAATGTGTAGACAGCCAGACAGGTTATTAGTATTGCAGAGAAACAAGGTGGGGGAGGGAATATCTTTTATTGGACCATCTTCTGTTGTGGAAGGAAGAGGCTTTCCAGCTCTACAGAGCTCTTCCTCAGGCTTTCATGGGGCATCCCTCCCCCCTAGACAGAAGGGGAAATGTGAGATCTTGTGTGTTAGTGGGGATGTTGAGTTGCGGTGACTGAGAACAGCTCGAGGGGTCTAAGGGCTTTGTCTTTATAGTCCTTGGAAAGGAGACAGAAAAGCAGTGCAGGAAGCCCTGCAGAGATTAACCCTGGGCACTGGCCCTCCCCCCTTCCCCGGCTGCAGCTCCAAGGAGCTCTCTCTGAGGGGGGCAGCAGAGGCAGGTGAGTGCATGTGTGTGGAAGAGGGACTACAGGTATGATCTGTCTGGTCTCGCAGTCCTTCTGGCTTTCATTTCCCCAACACCTGGATGCAGTCAAGCACCTGGCCAATCCAGACAAAATCCGACGTGTCTTTGTGGTGGGATTTGGAAGGAATTCCCTGCAGATCCTGGCGTGGCTTAAAGCTGTCCGCTTTGAGTTAGGACTTGTTAAGGAGGGTTATGTGAGCTGAAATCCAAGCCTGCCGTTTGCCTCTATCTGGGGCTCATATCTTGCCAGGAAATGGGGCATGACCAAGTCAAAGGGGGCGCTTGCTGCTGGTAGTTATAAGGGAAGATCATCTGCCCAGCGCCACTCCCCTACCACATGTTTTCTGTGTTAGGGCTCAGGCAAAGCACAGCCTAATCAAAACCACAGGCACTGTGTTAATCAGGGAGCCCAGCCTGACTCGATTCTGGCTAGTTAGCCAAGGGGAAAAGGACTGCAACTTTCAGCTCTCCCTAAAGGAAAGCATGGATCTAGTTTAATTCAGTAGGTGCAGCTATGGCTGTCTAAGCTCCTGCTGAGTAATGCCAGTGAACAAAACCCCTCAGCCAGCTCTTGGGTTGTGGAAGAGAGGGTGTTTTTGTAAACTTTTCTTTTAATGTTATGAATCTGATTCTGTAGCTTGCTTCATTTCAGTGGAGAGCTACATCTGACCTACAGGAGGTTAAGACCCTGAAGAAGCAGGCCTAATTGCATGTAACGCACTCCTTGCATCTGTGCTTGCAATTTCAGCTTAGACCGATCCTGCCAATGAAGTCTAAATTCCATCTCCCCTCACTTTCCGCTTGGCTCATTGACTGTAATTTTGTAACAGAACAACACTGAGCAGCAGAACATAGCCTTTCCCACAGGCACCTGATCAGATTCACGAAAAGGAACTAAACTGCTGCTAATGAAGTGAGATCTTTGTGCAGAGGTGGATTTTAGTTCAGACCTGTACAGACTGTCCTGTCTGACCAGGCAGAGAACATCTAGGGGCAGCTCCAGCTAGACAGTGCCTGCCTCAGCATTGTCTGCAGGGAGCCCCTGGGCTTCCACAGCAGGCAGGGGCTCCCAGACAAAAGTCAGACAGTTTATTATTGTCAAATAACTTCCCCAAGGAAGCGAGGCATTTATTGTATCGTAAGAGCATTCAGACAGGATCTTTGGTGTCACATTAAAAAAGGGGGGGGGAGGGCGCAAGGGAGCTCTCATGGAAAACACGAGTGGCCCACCCCGCGGAGGGGCTATAGTACAGAGGCACAATCCAATATGAACAGGTAATGATAGTCCAGAGTCCCGCTACTGGTGCTGGCTCACCAGGGCCGCCACACAGAGTCCGCTGTGAGGGAAGGCCTGCCAGTGGGGCCCCCGCTGGGATACAGTGGCACCACGGCCCCGCCAGGCGCAAAGGTGTTGGGGATGAGAAAGGCAAACTGGCCGTCTGAGGCAGGCACCAGCTGGAAGCCGCTGTACACCTTGGTGGCCTCCCCTGCCGGGCTCCCCAACTTGCAAGGCATCCCGCTGAGCGGCACCACTCCACCGCCTGGGGGTGCTGCTCCCGCGGGGATCTGCACCAGTGGCTGCCCGAAGGAGGCGTGCGGAGCCCCGGGTGGGGGCAGTGGCGGTGGCTGTGCTGGGTAGTTCATGGCATTGATCTGGGTCATGCAGCTGGCCAGGTGCCCCAGCAGCCGGGTGCGCACCTCGGTGTTCACCCCCTCGCAGGTGGAGAGGAAGCGGGTCACCTCGTTCATGCACTCGCTGAAGCCGGCCCGGTACTTGCCCAGCACTGTGGGGTCTGTGCTGAGAGCAGCTGCGGGGCAGGAGGGAGAGATGTAGATCAGCGCCTGTGCGGCAAGTGGAGCAAGGCATGCCCTCCCCGCTGGCCCCCTCCCATTCCAGCCTGGCTCCTTCCCCCCCACCCCCCATGACACCGTATCTCACGCTATAACCTGCACCCCGCCCCGGGGGCACACAGGGTCCTATACCCCGCCGCTCCCCGTTCAGCCTGCTCACTCCCAGCCCAACACTGCATCCCACCGCCTGACGCGACACCTGCAAGGGCTTCCGAGCCGGGGCTGCCTTTTCATCTCCCAGTGTCCTTGCAAGTTGTTGCTTAGCCCCCCCCCCCCGTGCCGTGCCGTGCCGTGCCGCGCCGCGACTCGGCCTTGGCGCGGATCAACTGACCCCCCCGGCAGCCCCGCCAGGAAGGGCTTGGCGCTGGGCTGCAAACCGGCGCGGAGCGTGGGAACGGCCGGCAGCCGAGGCTGCAGACGCCCGGGGGGAATCGCCTCGGCCGGGACAGGCCCCGGCCACTCACCCGTCATCTGGGCACGCTGCAGGTTCCGGAGATGCTTCACGGTCATCTCCAGGATGTCGGCCTTCTCCAGCTTGGAGTGCCGCGAGCTCTGCGGGGGGAGAGGAGACGTGAGCCCGCCGGCGAGCCCGGCTCCCCGGGCCAGGCGCCCCCCAGCTCCCGCGCGCGTGCGGGCCCCGGCCCCGGAGGAGCCGCCCCGCGGGGCGCAGACCCACTCACGTCTTTCTTGAGGGCGTCCAGGATGAGGGTTTTCAGCTGGCTCAGGCTCTCGTTGATTCTCGCCCGTCGCCTCTTCTCCATGATGGGCTTGGAGGACTGCGGAGAGGGCGAGCGGTGAGTGCCCAGGCTCGACCCCCCGCAGGCACCCGGGCCGAGCCCCCCAGCCCCGCGGGGACCCCCCGCCTTTACCTTGCGGTGCTCGGACGCGGTCTTGGGCTTGTCCGGCGTCGCGTTGACGCTGGCCGGGGTGGCCGCCACCGGCGAGGCGTTTTTCTCCATCACGTCAGCGGGCATCTTCCCGCAGCGCCGCGCACCGGGCTCTCCCGGCCGCGAGCGGCCCCCTCCGCGGGGCGCGACCCTGCGGCGCTCGGGCTCCAGCCGCGGGGCCAGGGCGAGGCGGCTGCCGGCGGAGCGAGTCCCGCGGGGTCCCTGGCCGCCGCCCTTTATAGCCGGGGCTGCACGCGAGCGGCTCGTGTGAAACTTCCCAAACTTTCTTTCCCACAGTAACTTTCAGCCAATGGGAGCCAGGGACACGCGGCCCCGCTCGTGGACGGCGCCCACCCATTGGTTGCCAGGCGCCGCGACCGGCGGCCAATGGCGCACGCCTGGGCCCGGGGCACCGGAGGCGACCGTGTCAATCAAAGGCGTTTAACCCTTTCTGTGCCCTGCTGCTTCTGCTATTTTATGTTCAGCCGGTGCCTGGGAGCTCCCTGGGGGTCTGTCCCTGGTGCTGCGGTGGCAGAGAGCTCGGGGGCTCCTTCCTGTCCGGTGTCCGAGAAGGAGTTGCATGAATGCCCGGTTAAGTTCATTAGCAGCCTGCAAAATGACACCCTCAGGCAAGTAATGGTTTTTCTTTGCTGAGCCAGTTCCAGCATTGGGGGTTGTGCGTAGATGCTGCGTCTGGGCTGAGCAGTGTTCAGAGCTGTCATGCAACGGTACTGAGGGGCCTTTCCTCCCAGCCCTGCAGCGGGCTTTGAGGAAGAAAAACAAAGACCCCGCATTTAGTGCCATTAAAAGATACTAGACCGGAGAGCCCTTTCTTTTTTGGAGAGAGAGAGAGAGAGAGAGAGAGAGGAAAACAGAAAATTCTTTATTTTAAAAAAATGTCCCTTTTAATTGGCCCTAGCTTTTAAACTAAATGCTAAGTATTTTGATGGTCATTCTTTATTTAATTTTGAAAAGTTGGAGACAACAAAACACAGAAAGTAAATTTAACTGCTCGGCACCACCCTGATTTCTTTGGGAACTTGTGAGAAAAGTTTAGACGGTGAACGGGATCACTACTGTGTGATAGATTGCAAGGCCAAGTCTGAGCTCCTGTACAGCGCACGCCAGAGAACTCCCCCCAAATAATTCCTACAGCAGATCTGTTAGAAAAATATCCAACCCCGATTTCAAAGTTGTCTGTGATAGAGAATCCACCTCAGCCCTCCGTACCTTGTTCCAATGGTTAATTTACACCTTATGTTCAGTCTGATTGGTCTAGCTTCAGCTTTAACCATTGGATTGTGTTAGATTTATCTGACCTAGATTGAAAACCCCATTATTAAATATTTGTTCCCCCATGTAGGCACTTAATGACTGTAAGCAAGTCATCCCTCTGTGTTCTCTTTAAGCTCAACAGATTGCTCTCCCTGAGTCTACCACTCTAAGGCGGGTTTTCTAATCCTTTCATCCTTCTTGCAGCTCTGTTTTGAACCCCCTCCACTTTTTCAGCATCCTTCTTGAATTGCGGACACCAGCTTTGGACACAGTTTTCCAACAGTGGTCACAGCAGTGCCAAATACAGAGGGCAAATAACCTCCCTGCTGCTACTTGAGATGCCCCTGTTTGCGCAGGGGACCCAAGCATCACATCGGGTGTTTTGCCCACAGCGCTGCAGTGGGAGCTCATGTTCAGCTGGTTATCCACCATGACCCCAGCAGATTATCCACCGCAGTCCCCAAATCTTTTCCAGAGTCACTGCTTCCCAGGGTAGAATCCCCCATCCTGTAAATGTGGCCTGCTTTCTTTATTCCTAGATGGATACGTTTACACTGAGTCGTACTAAAATGCATATTGTTTGCGTCCAGTTCAGTGACCTGTCCTCCTCATCCTTTACTACTCCTTCGATTTTTGTGTAATCTGAAAACTTTCCTCGGTTAAAGTATCATCCTGTGTTAGCGTTCACACACCGGGACCCTGCACGTTGTAGTGGGAGGACAGACACTGGGGGGATGTTGCTGATCCGCAGAGGCTCTGCTTTGGCTCTGAACAGGCATATTTAGCATCAAGTATGAGCAAAGCTGAAATAACTGTCTAGTGGGAAAGCGGAATTATCCTGTTCCACTGTACATGACTTTTCAGGGCGCGAGGGACATTTTTGCCCAGTTGAAAGAGAAAAGCTCACTCACAGCGACACCCCTTGTAATCCTCTTTCTTCAGGTGAGTTGCATGAGGCTAGGAGAGGGGAAATCTCGAGGCGGGTGCTCTGCACCTAGCTCCCCCACTCCCTGGCCACACAGCCAAGCCTCCAAGACCGCTGCTGCAAGCGCTTTGCGGGAAAGTGAAGACAGCCCCAAGCTGTGCGATCTTCCCTGAGAAATCTCCCCGGGGCGCGGTGGGGGATCAGCCCAGGCCTGCCCATGCTCCGGCATTTGTTAGTCTAACCCCTGTCAGGGGGCCCGGGGGCCGTGCACGGAGCTGGCTGCGGTGGGCATGTGAGTGAACAGGATGTAAAGGGTGGTCGCCAGATAACGCGCACGGAGCTGGCCGGAGAGAGACTCTACGTGCCCCCGAGACGCGCGGCGGGGGAAACCCAGTGACCCGAGCCTCGCCCGGTGGGGAGGGCCCCGGCGGCGGCGGCGGCGGCGGGCTCTGCCGGGGCGGACACGGGCGGGCGGCCGGCGAGCTGCGCGGCTGGAGCCGGAGCACGTGCCGGGAGCTTTTATTGCCGTCGCGGCGCAGGGGAGGCCGGCGGGGCCGCCGGGGGGGTAAATAGCAGCGGCGGTGGGCGAGCCGGGGAGAACCACTCCCCCTGCGCGCCGGGCCGGGCTCCTGGGCGAGGAAGCCGGGGCGGGGGGCGGGTTCCCCCCACGCACCCCGGGCCTGCAGGGGTGAGGTCCCGCGCCGGGGCCGGGGCCGGGGCCGGCCAAAGCCGAGCGGGCAGCGCGCCCCTCGCACGGGTCCGGGCAGTCACGGGGGCGCGGCCCCTGCGCAGGCTGGGGGGGCTCGGCGGCGCCCGGGGTAACCCCGGCGGGAGACCGGCCAGCCCCACGGCCGCCCGCCCCGCCTGCCGCCGCGGGGCGGGCACGTGGCGAGCGGCCGGTCTGCTCGGGGGCCCCCGGCTGCCTCCCGCGCCGCGCCTGGCCGGGGGAAGCTGCCCTGGGCCGGCCGCCGCCCCGTGGGACCGGCTCCGCTCCCCGGCGGGCCTTGGCCTGACCGGCTGGGGCTGTGTTGGGGGCCGGACGCTCCCCTCCCTCCGTTTCGACGGGCCGCGGTCTGGAGCCCGCTCTCCCCTCCGCTGCGCCGGCTTCGGGCACCGCGTGGGCGCAAGCGGGCCAAGGTGCGAGGCGGGCGGCAGAGGAATCGGCGTAGACTAGACTGGGGCAGCGCTGGGCTGGTCGCTTTGCGGGAAAGAGCAGGAAGGGGCAAAGCTTCCCGGCAAGGCCCTTTCTGGATGCCGGCGCGTTGGTACTCCGCCCGAGTACGTCCGAGTTGCTCATGTAGGGTTATCGATCGAAATTAGCTTTTCAAAATGGACCAACCCCTCTCTGAGTGGGTGTCTCAAACACCGGGGCGTTCCCAGAACGTTTCATCTAACGGTGGGGTCTGATTTCTTTGGTTTCAAATGTTTCGCATTTTGGCCCCTGTTGTGCGGGGCCCTGTCAGTCGCCGTGCAGAGGAAAGTGCTGCGTACCTGGCAGCATCAGCCCGGGGAAGGGTAACTGCTTTCTGTAACCCGACCGCCTTTTCCCCAACAGACACAGCACTGTTTGTTGCGTACAAAAAGAGCTGTAATACCATAGCAATGAACGTAAAACAACTTCTGTATGGGCAAGAAACTGGGATATCAAAAAATAAATGCTGTTTGCCTTCAGGGGCAGCCTAGGTACTGTAGACAAATTCTTACTTTTCAGGTAATTAGCTTATCAAAATGACATGCAATAATAAAAGAAGGATGCCATTATGTGCATTGCAATATTTACCCGTTCAAGGCTCATCTGCCCTGAAGAAGTGAGTGCAGACTAGGTGGGTAGCTAAAGCTTTCTGTCATTTAAAATGAGGGTTGAGTTTACTAATGTCTGCCCTGAGGCTAGTCTGCGGGAAACATCTTCACACACCGCAAGCAGACTGGGCCCTATCATGTTTTCAAGCAATAATGAACAATGCATCTTTTGTTGATGTGGAGTGTCAGGCTCGCGTGCGCGTGCATGCCCGCGCGCACACACACACACAAATTGTGAATGGCAGAGGACTTGGATACTGGTGGCGAAAAAGGTCACCTAAATGCTGGTCTGGTTGGGTAAAGATTTATGAGCAGCTGAATCCAGGAGGGGTCCCCTCATCTATGTTGCCTGTGCTTCTTGTTGCTCATATATTTGAGGTGGGGTGGGGGTGGTGAAGTGATCTCAGACCGGGAAATAAATGCCACGTAGACACTGGCTTTACTCTAATAACTTCAAGCTTTACACAGGTGTAACTTGGAGGAGAATCGGGCCTTGAGTGTTTGGAGCTAGATGGGCTAGTTAATGTCAAGAAGGAGAAATGGATCCTTTTGTGGTGAACTAGTGTGGTCCTTTTTTGGCACTGGGAAGACTCAGAGAACTGGCTCTCCTGGCAGGCAGTGGTGGATGAGGCCAATTGCTATCCTGCATTTTCTCTCACAACTAATGCTTGTTTTGGCAGCTTTGCTACTTCAAATGCTTTAATGTTTACTTTCAAATAGGTTTCAGAGTAGCAGCCGTGTTAGTCTGCATTTGCAAAAAGAAAAGGAGTACTTGTGGCACCTTAAAGACTAACCAATTTATTTGAGTATAAGCTTTTGTGAGCTACAGCATCTGATGAAGTGAGCTGTAGCTCACAAAAGCTTATGCTCAAATAAATTGGTTAGTCTCTAAGGTGCCACAAGTCCTTTTCTTTTTACTTTCAAATAATAAAACTAGCCAATGCAGAGACACACTCTGGGAGACGTCTGCCCCTCTGTCTTGATTGGGCTGTTGTCCCCTTGCAGTACCTAGATCTAGCTGGGACGTTTTGTGGGGTTAGTTTAAAAAAAATTGTTGAGGGACTTGCCTTTACCCCCTTCCGCTTGACTGACTTTCTCACACTCTGATTCCCATAGTCTGCCAGCTAAGCCTGAGTCACCCTGCCAAGAGGGAGACTTGGCCTATTCAGAGGCTTTTTAAAAAAAACAAAAACAAAAAACAAAAAACACACAGCAGTGTTTTTCCTACTCCTCCAGTACCTGATCCGCACCTGTACAGGGCTGATCCCACACATATCACCTGATCTTGTCTTTTCAGAGAGCGTGAGAAAAATAAAGTTCAGGAAAGAAGAGACATGTTTGCAGATCTCACCAGTGCAAAAGCTCTGATCCCTGCAGAGACTTGTGTACACAGCTAAAAAAAAAAGTGCCATGTTTTAAACTACAGAAAAGTACAAATCTAGATTTTCTTTTTGATCCTTTGCTTCCGTGAGAAGTCTTCTGGTTTAAAAACAAATAGAATCCTTCAGTGTATTAAATTTAAATCTAGATGAGCAATATTTGACGTAAGCTTCAATTAGTTAGAGACTTTGACTAATAAAGAAAAGATAAAGAGGGTGAACCAGAGGCATAACTGCTAATGATTCTTTTCTTACTACTCCTTATGGAGATGTCCCATACGATGGAATAGTGAGTGATAACCTCAAGGTGGAATTTTTTAAATTCGCCTATAGAATTCTATAGTGGGGACGGCAAAGAGTCCTGTGGCACCTTATAGACTAACAGATGTATTGGAGCATAAGCTTCCGTGGGTGAATACGACTTCATTGGATACAAGGGACAAAATTCTCTATTCTATTTATAGGATTATTTGAGAATTCTGTAGAAAAGATATCAATCTTCAATTCTATATATTTGGAGTGTAGTTTCCGTATAACTCAATTAGTTTCATTATTTTTATGGGATTATTTTGTAGAATTTTTTTCATAGGGATGAAAAATAACTTGTTCCATTGGGTTTTAAACAGTATCTGGAGAGGGGGCATGCACTGGTATAAATGACTTGGTTCAAACCTTGACCCATCTTGCATTGTGAAATGTCTTCTGTGTAATAATTGTGATCACAGATAAGGAGGGGATGGATACTACTTTCCTAGGTAAATGCTCTTCCTTTTAGTTAGCATGTGGGCTGAATGTTTCAGTACAAGATCAACTGTTCAAGGAATGAATTGAGGATAATCTGAAGCAGGGATTTCGATGACGCTTGAGATGTGGTGGAATTCAGTACATCCCTGAACCACACGAGCTCTTATCATCGAATGTATCTGCAGGACTGTTTACAGCGCCGCTGGGCGCTGACCTGAATGAAGAAAGGTGGAGTAAAACAGGATGCCACCTCCTGTTGGAGGTGTGGGAGGAAAAAAGGCAGATGGCTATGTCTCTGCTGCAGACTTTTTGAGCGAGAAGCTGGGGACCAAATAAATTTCACTCTGGGCAATCTCATTTCTAGGGACCCAGACGTGTTCAGGGACTTTGGGACCTAGGGAATCTAAACAGAATGTAGAAAACAAATTGCTTTTAAGAACTAGGGTAATTACTTAAAAAGATTATGCAGGCTGGGAACTGGTAATTGAACACCAAGCCTTTCACCTCTCGGTCACGGAGTGAAACCCTACCCAGGTCACGACTGGAAGCTGTTACCATTCCGCTGGCTGGTGTGTGGCCGAAGCAACTGCGCTTCTGTTTTGGTGGACAAGTGTCCAAATCGCAGCTGTCTCTGATTGGCAATCTCTGCCCAGAGGGCAAGAGCAGACCCAATACCATTCACTCAGCCTAAAATGTGGGGTGGGCTCATTTGCAAATTATTCACAAACTGCTTTGATAACTGTGAGCGGCTTCAATCTCCGTTGCTGTGCACCGAAGAGCAGTAACTGTCAGACTGTGGCTTTGATCATCCTGGCGGTTTGCTATCCCTTATTCACAGAGGTGTTCCCTTAGAAATCACCAGTGAGGCCCTGTGGTCAGACATAGGGGTAGAGAGATTTGAAGGCCAAAAAGGATCATTGTGATGAGCTAGTCTGACATGCTGCACCACAGGGGCCAGAGAACCACCCCCAGTAATTCCTGCAGCCAGCCCATAACTTCTGTTGAGCCAGCACACCAGGCAGTGCTAGAGCCAAGCACCACTCGTGCTGTTAATGTTCGGGGATGTGGTCACCATGAAAACCCTTAGGCTGATTCTGGAGGAAGATGCCCAAGGCCCTGTTTTCCCCTTGGTGGGAATGACCCACTCGGGCAGGATGCTGGTCCATGAGCCAGACCTGGCAGCATATTCCTTTGTTCTTCCGGAGGGGAAGCAGGGTCAGTTTGCCCATCCCTGTGAGGTAGGGTTGCCAACTTTCTAATTCCACAAAACCGAAGACCTTTGCCCCATCTCCTGCCCTGCCCCTTCCCTGAGGCCCCTCCCCCTGCCCACACCATCCCCCCTCCCTCTGTCGCTTGGCCACCCTCGCTGCAGAAGACTTCCCGTGCCCGCGGGCCCCTCACCCGGGGGCTGCGGCGCTGCCGTGCCCGGTGTGAAGGTTGGGGCCGGAGGCTGGCTGCCTGGCACTGAGGGGGCTCTGTTCTGCCTGGGCCCCAGGCTGCTGGCTGAGTTTCGTTGTCTGGTTTCATTGCCTTTTGATTTTCTCTCTCTGGGGCCCGGGAGGACTCCACTTGTCCAGGGGCTGCTTAAATCACCCAGCCAGGAAGGGAGGAGGGTGGGCTGGAGGGGAGATGGGGGGGTGGAGGAGAGAGGATAGGGAGGGAAAGAGGACAAGGATGAGAGCAGGGTGGAGGTGAGAGGAAGCAGTGAAGGAGAGAGGGGGGGTATGTGGGGTGGATGGGGATGCAGGGGGAGGCAGAAGGCTACAGGTGCATGAGGATGTGTGGGGCACAGGGTTGTACAGGGACATAATGGGAGTGCAGCAGTGTATGGAGGCGAATGGGGTGCAGGGCTGTGGGGGGTGAGGGACATGGGGGTGGTGGCTCTGGGAAGTGGAGAGGATGGGTGGAAGAGCGCTGTAAGGGGTACAGGGATGGGATGGAGGAGGGATGCAGTGATGTGGGTGCAGGACAGGGAAGGATGCGGAGGGGGTTGGGATGGGGAAGGATGCAGTGAGGGGGATGGGGGTGCGGGGGTTGGGATGGGGAGGGATGCAGTGATGGGATGGGGTGCGGGGGTTGGGATGGGGAGGGATGCAGTGATGGGACGGGGTGCAGGGCTGGTGGGGGAGGAGTTGCCCAGAGTCCGGGGTTGCTGGGGTGAGTGGTGGACTCAGGAGGACTGTCCCAGGCCGGGGGTGGGGGCGGTGCTGCTGGGCGGGGCCCACCCCTAACTCCCCAAGGTGGCTGGGCCGGGCTGGGTGCTGGGTTTGTCTCATTCTCCTCCCTGCCAGCAGCCCCACTCCCAGCACTGTGAGATGGGGATACATACCTCGAACTCCTGGGTACTGGCGATGGGGCGACAGGCGCTGTTTGCTGCAGGGCACCTGCCACAGCTCGAACCCAGCCGGGCGAGAGGGCCAGGCCACGACCCCTCAACAGCTGCCTGCTGACCGCTCACGAGTCGTGCTAGTTCCTCCCCTGCCCTGATGCAGACAATGGGAGCTGCGCCTGTGGGTGGGGCAGCATGCCGACCCCCCACCGCCCCAAATCCTAGGAGCCAGACATGCGGGCTGCTTCCCAAGAGCTGCGCGGCGCGGAGGCTAGCAGGGAGCCTGCCAGCCCTGCTGCATGGCTCCACCAACCGGACAGTCAACGGCCCGGTCAGCACTGCTGACCGGAGCTGCCAGGATCCCCTTTTTGACCGGCTGTTCCGATCGAAAACTGGACACCCCGACACCCTAGTCTGAGGAGTCAGGGCTCGTGTTTTCACAGAGATCCATGATCTTATGGAAGCTGTGGCAGACATGAGGTGGTCAGCAGAGAGCCCTGCCGCCTGGTCTCAGTGGCTGCCGCTGGCCTTTGGGGAGCGTTGTCCTGCCGCTGCCGTGGCTATTCCCTGAGCCCCATGTCACGAGGGGGAGCAGTGCCCCTTCACACTGCTCTGTGCGGTGTCATTTGCACCAGCTTCCAACCCAGGTTGGGGAGGAAGAGTCTGGAGAAGCTGAGCTGGCTGCCAACCCTGCCCCACCAGCTCCTGCCTGGCCTCCCCCGCTGTACAGAGCCCCACAGAGGGGCCTTCCTGGGCAGTGGGGAAAGACTCCTCTCTGGGCCCGGGGTGCAGGATGGGGCCCCTTGTGAATGGGGACTATGGCAGAGCAGCGGCTGAGAGCTGGGAATCGCACCTGTGGAACACGAGGCTGGCGAGATGTTTCAGGGTGGGGGGCTAATTCACCTGCTCCACAGTCCCCTACCACGCGCACATGGCTGGATACTGCGGCTGCAGCTGGTCTCTCTGTAATTAGCTTTCCTCCACTACGAACAGGGGGACTGATGCTCATGTGCCCCAGCTTCACCTCTTCAGCTGTCTACTAACCTTTCTCTTGTGCGTCCATGGGTCCTTGTCTGGGGCATGGGGGGGGCGGGTGCCTCAGAAGCAGCTGATGCCTCCCTCTTTCTGTGAGGAGGAGGAGGCGTGTGAGTGCAGGATAGGGTGACCACATGCCCCAGTATCAGGGGTTTTGTCTTATATAGGCCACCAACCCCCCAGCCACCTCCCAGTCCCTATTTTTCACACTTGTTATCTGGTCACCCTTGCGCAGGGGCATCACTGTATGGTGATTGTGAGGGCACAGACTGGTCCTTACAATGTCTATTTGTGCCTAGTCTGGTAGACAGGGAAGAGACTTCAGCGTGGGAGTGAAGTAGCACCACTGACTTGACCAAGGGCAGGAGCTCAAAAAGCATAGTGCTGAGCCAGACGTTGTTCTCTCACACGGAGGAGCGCTGCCTCTCAGCCCCGCGGGCTGCTCTGTCTTGTGTCTCTGAAGAGTTTGGTAGCCAGGAGCCAGAAAACCTGGATGTAAGGGAAAGAAAGATCTCTGTCAAGCTGCTTGATTCAATTCCCGTGGGCTGTCTGCAAGCTCCTGGCCTGCAGAAAGCAGGAAATACTGAATGAGAACATACAGTTGACCCTTGCATGGCAAGTGCTAAACGAATCCTTCTCTTCAGCAGTGAGCGCTCTTTGGGGTGCAGAGAAGGGATGTGCCCAGACAGCTGTGAGATGCTGTATATGTACGAGGGACAGGAAACTCCTTCCTGACCATCTTGTAGAGGTCAGTTTATACCCTGAATTACACCCCTTCACATAACATAAGAACCAGGGGTTACCCAAGGAAATTAACAGGCAGCAGGTTTAAAACCAACAAAAGGAAGTATTTGTTCACACAACTCATAGTCAACCTGTGGAACTTCTTGCCAGGAGATGTTGTGAGGGCCAAAAGTATAACTGGGTTAAAAAAACAACTGGGTAAATTAATGGAGGATAGGTCCATCAATGGCTATTAGCCAAGATGGTCAGGGCCACTACCTAAGTTCCCTATCAGCTGTGTGGCTGCACAATAAGCTATAAAGAGCCACGCAGGCACACAGCCACTGGGGCTCGGTGGTGAGGGGAGCAAGTTGGGGTGTGCAGGGCTGCCGCGGGCCTCTCCCATACTCCCAGAGTTCCTGACGGCGGGAAGACACGCCTCTCCCCCGGAGCTGCTGCCAGCGGGGAGAAGGCTGGGTGGAGTCCTCTGGCCCCAGCCCTGAGGCAGCCTGCACGACAAACTTCCCAGCCCCACCCCAGAGCCTGCACCACCACCTGGAGCCCTCACCCCCCCACACCCCAATGCTCTGTCCCAGCCTTGAGCCCCCTTCCCACACCCTGAAGCCCTCCTCCCCAGCCCTACCCCAGATCCCTCACCCCCAGCGAGAGCCCTCACCTCTGCACCCCAACCCTCTGCCCCAGCTGTGAACCCCTCCCACACCTCTAACCCCTCATCCCCAGCCCTACCCCAAAGCCTGCACTCCCAGCCAGAATTCTCACCCCCCTGCACCCTAAGCCTGACCCTCTGCCCTAGCCCTGGAACCCCTCCCACACCGCAAATCCTTCATCCTGGCCCATCCCAGAGCCTGCACCCCCAGTCAGAGTCCTCATGCCCCCGCACCCCAATCCTCTGCTCCAGTCTTGAGACCCCTCCCACACTCTGAACCTCTCAGCCCCACCCCCGCCAGACATCACCTCAATATTGGTGCACATAAAAAAATTCATTCTGCACATGGATATAAAAAATTAGAGGGAACATTGGCCGCAACCCAATGTTCTCGGTGTCCCTAAACCTCTGACTGCCTGAAGCTGGGACTGGACCACAGATGATGTATCATCTGATACTTGCCCTGTTCCGTTCATTCCCCTGACACACCTGGCATTGGCCGCTGTTCAAAGACAGGATACTGGGCTAGATGGACCATTGGGCTGACCCAGTCTGGCCGCTCTTATGTTCTTAGATCATAGCTTTCGCTGGAATAAATATGACTATTATTAATGGCCATAAAATTATACAGTCTTTTCTGTAAGACAGTCTTCTTCTTGCCCAGTGAGTGCTCAGTCTAGTTTTCTGCTGATATGGCTGGCTGCAGCTGGCTTGAGGGTGAAACCTGGTCTGGAAATGCATTAAAAGAGGGCTACTGGCTATTGAACTCAGGTGTTTAGCTAAAATATTTCCCTTTCTGAAAGGAAACAAGGCCTGGACGCTGGGACTAAGGGAAGAACCATGGGCCTACTGATTTTTGGGTGCTAAATATGAGAGAACTTGCAGGTGCCAGGTTTCCAGAACATGCCGAGCGCCTGAAACCAGCTGTCAGTTTTGAAGATTTTGTGGCCCTAATCTTTAGATTTGGTTCTTTCAAATGTACCTGTTACTTCTCTTTTAAAAACATGATTTTCAAAACTAGAACTGAAACAATTCAGACACAGCAGACCTCTTAAGAGCTGCTCTCACCAATCCTCCCAAACGTGTGTGTGAATGTCAGTTCCTCCAATATAGAAAAGTCTCTCTTCTGTACCCTATGCAGGAGAAAAAGGAAATTCAGTCATTTTCCTTCCTTCCCAACATGGGTGGGACGGTTTCCGTCAGGGAAAGCTGATTTTACTTGTTAAAAGCAAAGAAAGCCTCACACCACCTGGAGCGTCTGGGACTGTGATGACCTCTAGTCCCTGTGCACAATTCCACGCGCTTCCCATTGCTGTCCTTGTCTGCTCTCCCTTCTTTGAGTTTTCTCACTTGTTGCAGCTTGTCTAAAGTGGGGCCCCAGCCCTGGAACATATTTCACATGGGCAGATGAATACGCTGCACTGGCACACATTTCATAGCCTTGAAAGCCAGAGGAGACCATTAGATCATCTACTCTGACCCTCCAGTATAACACGGGCCTTTACATTTCATCCCATTACCCCTAGATTGAGCCCAATGACTTGGATTAGACTAAAGCATTTCAGCACTCAGGAGACTAACCCATAGTGTGCCACAGGCAGAGAGCAGGAAAGACGAAGGTGCTATCAATGGCTGAGGCCCCTGCAATGGGAGGGAATTGATTATGTGAGATATGTCTAGATGATGCCAGCAGGTGAACCACGCCCCTATGCTGCAGAGGAAAGCAAAAAAACCTTCAAGGTCCCTGCCAATCTGAGCAGGGGGGATATTCCTTCCCAGCTCCAGATCTGGAGTTTGCATCTGACCCTGAGCATGTGAGCAAGATGCACCAGCCAGGTCTCTCAGAAATCCAACAGGAGAATCTGCATGTTAGCTCTTTGGGGAAAGGCTCTTCACTTAATATGTACTAGTGCAGTACCGAGCAGCATGGGGCCCCAATCCTGAGAGTGCCACCTAGCACCTACCCAATCCAAATAACTAATATTTGCTGTCGCTTTCACATTTCCAAGTCATTCATAAAGAGAAGAAAGGTGATTGGTATTAGAATCATAGAATCATAGAATCATAGAATATCAGGGTTGGAAGGGACCCCAGAAGGTCATCTAGTCCAACCCCCTGCTCAAAGCAGGACCAAGTCCCAGTTAAATCATCCTAGCCAGGGCTTTGTCAAGCCTAACCTTAAAAACCTCTAAGGAAGGAGATTCTACCACCTCCCTAGGTAACGCATTCCAGTGTTTCACCACCCTCTTAGTGAAAAAGTTTTTCCTAATATCCAATCTAAACCTCCCCCATTGCAACTTGAGACCATTACTCCTCGTTCTGTCATCTGCTACCATTGAGAACAGTCTAGAGCCATCCTCTTTGAAACCCCCTTTCAGGTAGTTGAAAGCAGCTATCAAATCCCCCCTCATTCTTCTCTTCTGCAGACTAAACAATCCCAGCTCCCTCAGCCTCTCCTCATAAGTCATGTGCTCTAGACCCCTAATCATTTTTGTTGCCCTTCGCTGTACTCTTTCCAATTTATCCACATCCTTCTTGTAGTGTGGGGCCCAAAACTGGACACAGTACTCCAGATGAGGCCTCACCAGTGTCGAATAGAGGGGAACGATCACGTCCCTCGATCTGCTCGCTATGCCCCTACTTATACATCCCAAAATGCCATTGGCCTTCTTGGCAACAAGGGCACACTGCTGACTCATATCCAGCTTCTCGTCAACTGTCACCCCTAGGTCCTTTTCCGCAGAACTGCTGCCGAGCCATTCGGTCCCTAGTCTGTAGCGGTGCATTGGATTCTTCCATCCTAAGTGCAGGACCCTGCACTTATCCTTATTGAACCTCATTAGATTTCTTTTGGCCCAATCTTCCAATTTGTCTAGGTCCTTCTGTATCCTATCCCTCCCCTCCAGCGTATCTACCACTCCTCCCAGTTTAGTATCATCCGCAAATTTGCTGAGAGTGCAATCCACACCATCCTCCAGATCATTTATGAAGATATTGAACAAAACGGGCCCCAGGACCGACCCCTGGGGCACTCCACTTGACACCGGCTGCCAAC
Source organism: Dermochelys coriacea (assembly GCF_009764565.3). Lineage (NCBI taxonomy): Eukaryota > Metazoa > Chordata > Testudines > Dermochelyidae > Dermochelys > Dermochelys coriacea. Next base: position 1,867,264 of record NC_050076.1, read on the forward strand.
TAGACATGGAGCCATTGATCACTACCCGTTGAGCCCGACAATCTAGCCAGCTTTCTACCCACCTTATAGTGCATTCATCCAGCCCATACTTCCTTAACTTGCTGACAAGAATGCTGTGGGAGACCGTGTCAAAAGCTTTGCTAAAGTCAAGAAACAATACATCCACTGCTTTCCCTTCATCCACAGAACCAGTAATCTCATCATAAAAGGCGATTAGATTAGTCAGGCATGACCTTCCCTTGGTGAATCCATGCTGACTGTTCCTGATCACTTTCCTCTCCTCTAAGTGCTTCAGGATTGATTCTTTGAGGACCTGCTCCATGATTTTTCCAGGGACTGAGGTGAGGCTGACCGGCCTGTAGTTCCCAGGATCCTCCTTCTTCCCTTTTTTAAAGATGGGCACTACATTAGCCTTTTTCCAGTCATCCGGGACTTCCCCCGTTCGCCACGAGTTTTCAAAGATAATGGCCAAGGGCTCTGCAATCACAGCCGCCAATTCCCTCAGCACTCTCGGATGCAATTCGTCCGGCCCCATGGACTTGTGCACGTCCAGCTTTTCTAAATAGTCCCTAACCACCTCTATCTCTACAGAGGGCTGGCCATCTCTTCCCCATTTTGTGATGCCCAGCACAGCAGTCTGGGAGCTGACCTTGTTAGTGAAAACAGAGGCAAAAAAAGCATTGAGTACATTAGCTTTTTCCACATCCTCTGTCACTAGCTTGCCTCCCTCATTCAGTAAGGGGCCCACACTTTCCTTGGCTTTCTTCTTGTTGCCAACATACCTGAAGAAACCCTTCTTGTATTCCTAGTACATTTTGGCTTTCTATAAAATATGCCAACTGATCAGAGTCATCAAATATTATTTATGAAAGTATGTCACCAAGGGTAGAGAAATGTGTAAATTGCATGTTGTCATCTCTATCCTGGGAATAACAAGCTAAAGGAGAAACTGCTGAGTAAATGCAGACAGAGGCATCTGGAAAAAACTTGAGATTCGTAAAGCAAATCTACCCATTACAATAAGTACTCCTGAGGGCATTCTGCGCCAAAACATTACGAATTCTACACACCATATTGTAAAATTCTGCACGTTTTATTTGTCAATAAATAAATGCAGAGACTCCAGCATGGCAGCGGGGAGCACAGGCCACTGGCTTGCTGAAGGTGGGAGATCACCCTGCAGCCCCCCACTCCTGGGACACAGACTCAGTGGTGAGGCTGCACCCAACCCTGACACAGCACCAGGCCTGGGCCTGCCCCAGACACACCCTGGGGCCCTGCCCCTCTGCGCCAGGCACACACGGTGTGGGGCAGGCAGGCTCTACCAGGCAGGATCCAAGTGTGGAGGGGCTCAGTGTGGGGGGATCCAGGTGTGGGGTGAGAGGATTCTGCATTTTGTAAAGAGGGTATCTGCCTCCTTTGTGATGTAAAGGGTGCCGTGACCAATAATTTCACGCTCAGATTCCTAAAGTGAAGTGCCACCTTTAGCCACCTTTAGGCATCTGGATAAGAGGCCTGAGTTGCAAAGATACTGTGGCCCTGCCTCTCACATTGATGTCGCTGGGTGCTGGGCGGATGTAGAGACCACTTTATTGAGGTGCCTCGGTTTAGGGTAATAAGTTTGAAACTTTTGGCTGGTGGTTTCTGGCACATTCTCTTTTAATCATGTGTGGGGCTACATGTGCCCTGAGCTCTTGGGAGATCACCAAGGGACCAGCCATTCAGTGAAAGCATTCACAGAAAAGTGCATTTTCACACTTTGCCTGTATAAAAACATGACAAGCCACCTCAAATATTATACACTGCACTTCTGGGCTCCTGCCCACATTTCCGTCTGATGATCGTCCCAGATCTGCTAATAGGGCCATCCATCAACATCTGGCAAGACCAATAGACGGGAATTACACCTTGGCAATGTAAGGAAATTGCAAAGGTTTGTAAATCATGAGTGTGACATAACACACCCCTGCATTCACACCCTGCACATTATTGTAATAATCTTTGTACAAAGAATGCCTTGTCAGGTATCGTCCTGATAAAATACGTGTGGCAACACTGCATGTGAAGTTACAAGTTCCCCTGTGTGGTGTTGTTAACACATGTTCCAACCCCACAGCCCTGCCCAAATCAAAGTTGGCAAACATGTCTGACCTAAACAAAGGAATGTGTGCTCTGCTTCATTTGCATTCAAGCAATAAACAGAGTCATCAAGCACAACGGAATGACAAAGGACATTCTAACAGGTGAAAAAACCAGCAGAGTTTTCCTTCTGTGTGGCTCCTGGTTCTCAGCTGGAAAGGGTTTTCAAGAGAGGGACTGAAACTATAAAACAGAGGGACAAACACCCCAAGGCCCCCCTCTCTCTCTCCCTGCCCATCGCATTCATTGCACCTAAAGTGACAAAGGAAGCGTTCGTTGGACTCTGGCAGAGGGATGCTGACCTAAAGAATCAGGTCAGTATGACTGCGGAAAGCATGTGGTGAGAAAGCTTTGCTTTTGTTAAGTTAGGTACCAGGTGCATTTTACTTTTATTTTTCTTGTAACCATTTCTGACTTTTATGCCTTATTATTTGTATCCGCTAAAAATCTCTCTCTTTGTAATCAATAAACTTGTTTTACTGTTTTATCTAATGCAGTGTGTTCAAGTTGAAGTGTCTGGGTAACTCCATTTGCGGTAACAAGTTGTGTGCATATTGTTCCCTTACAGGGTAATCTTGGGTAATATGGTAATCTTTAAGGCTGGTAAGAGCCAAGACACAGACATAGCTGGGAGTGACTCCCATGCTGGAGGCTGTTTGTGAGCAGCAAAGCAAGGTAAAGGGCCCCCCAAGTCAAAGGGCAGGGGTAATACAGCTATGTCTTAGTCTGGCTTGTGCCCTGGTATGTCCCAATGACTGAGTGGGACGGGTGCTTATGGCATCTCTCAGAGAAAGGTGCAACAAGAATTCACTGCTGTGACTGGCAAATACTTTACATGAAAACGAATTGTCACTGTCTGTGCAGGGGAACTATATTTTTCCATTAGAGATTATTTCTACCAATGGAGGAGCTGGGGAAGCTGTGATCATGGTTACTAAAACCCTCCTCATTATGTTTTATGTTGTTTTATGTTATTTAGTTTAAAATTGATTGTACTGTACTTGAGAAAAGAAGACTTCTGTACCGTCTACACTACAGTAAGTAAGGGATGTATGATGCAGTGTGATGTTGCAATAGAAAATAATCTTCTGACACCCAGATGTTGAACTTATTTTCTTGAAGTGGTAAGTAGAAGTATTTTGGTAAATACATTATACAGTTATTTTATACTTGGCATTTTATCCTGATAGCATCTTCAGTTTTCTGGATGATTTGGTGATACAGTTAGCTTAACTAATTAATGTTTACATGTACATCTTATTCTAATCCTAGGTTTCCCAGAATCAGACATTTATTTTTAATTTATTATCTCAAGACAGCAATATAATGAGAACCCTGTCCACTATTACCATAGTTAGTTTATAAAGAATACATAGGTCTAGAGATTGTAAATTCCTTGGGGTAGGGACCTTGTCTTCATACACGCTTGTAGGACACTTAAGCATATTGTTGGTGCTATACAGATAATTATTAATAATGCTCCAGACAATAGGGATATTATTTTTATTTACTATACAAGGCAAATTCTGCACTGCTTTTATAATTTGCAGTCCCTTTTCAGTCAATCCAGTTGCACCAGATTTAAGTCACTAAAGAATGTGAATTATATCTGTCAATAATGTAAATAATGTAACACTCATGCAGGAAGAACTTTTCTGTTTGTTCATTTGCTTAATCTAATATTTCTCACAACAGTCCTGACTGTCTCCTCTCGCTTCACTACCAAAGATGTACATATTAGAGTTCAGTAGTATCAGATTACATGAGAGCTTTTTTAATGCTGCAAAATATATGGGTATACGCAGAACACACTACAAAGTATCATAAATAGTTAAATTTAAACTACGCCTGACATACAAAATCAGAGAGCAACGTACATTTTTGATGCAGTGTCCTTGAATTATTTTGCCCTTTTTTTAGTTCACTCACTTGCTAATTCACAATATAAGAGATCTCCCAGGCATTAGTGTGACTTAGCAAAGTTCTGCTCCATACATTGGGCTAGTGTTTGAAAAGCCATATACCTTTCTGCATTTGCTTGATGTGTGTATCTGCAAACTTGGACATATATGTGCAAGTCCAAAGTTGTGTGTGCACATTGGTATTTGTGCTCACACTTGAAAACCGGGTCTGTTTTTTCCATAGTCCTCAGTAAAGCAAAAAAGGTGCAACTGTTTTACAATCCAGTGTCAGGAACCAGCATGTCACAGGTTCCAGCAATACAGAATATGATCCCTCCCCTTATAGGAAAATCCTATATTGTAAATACATTTAAAAAAAAATCTTTAATTCTTTGACTCGGGTTTTAATTCTTCACTATAATGATTCAGTACATTTGCATATGCAACATTTAATTGGTATAGATTCCAATAGAATGGGAGTTTTCTGACAGTAGACTTTTATTTGGTAAGAAAGCTGAGAAATTATGTCAAAAATTGCACTTATTTCTGTATTTATCTAAAACAATTAAAAACAGCCTATAACTAAAATAAGATTTCAAGGACCCAGTCCAGCTGCCTTTGAAGTCAGTCAGTGGCAAAACTCTCACTGACTTCTTTGGGTGCAGGATTGGGCCCAAACATTTATCAGTTACAGAATCGAGAACGTAAAGGCAAAAACTCCCCAAGGCCTAAATAAACCAATCAGTAGATCAGCAACTACTTTAGAGCCAATAAGACATTGTAACTGATTCCTTCCCCATGATCAGGTGCCTAATGCACAACAGGTAAAGAATAGGCTGTTGTACGCTCTTTTTAAGAGGGGAAGCCAAATTTAAACTCTTTTAGTGAAATCCTGGCCCCAACTGAAGTTAATGACAAAACTCTCATTAACTTCAGCAGGACCAAGACTTCCCCCTTTGCGCTCGCACACCCTCTAGTTAAGGCTGAAATGCACTGGCAGGGGTACAAAGCAGTACAGGAAGTGAAATTCATGTCTCCTCCTGGAGCTGGCAGCTCTTGTGCTGTTTCTGTTCCAGCCTGCAGACTGAAATAGCTCCCACAGCCCCTTGGCGTCAATTCTGTGGGGAGCTGGAGGCCACACGACCTACGTAAATGTCATCGTTCAGGTGGTGAGGAGGTCTTCCTGCTCTGTGGTCTACTGGCCTTCCCCCTGCACAACCTCCATTCAGTGCTGAGGGTATGGAGACCCTTGCATTGGCCTCCCACATTGTAGGGGACTTTCACCCTGTCTAAATCAGTTCAGGCCACTGTTCTCTATGAACTATGCCACTGCCCAGTGCCAGTATAATAGGCACCTGCTCTTCGGTTGTTACTGCTGGGATAATCTTGGGCTGCTCCTGTTCTTTCATAGGCTCATATCTTTATTGGAGGCTGTTAAAGCCAAACCTCCAAACAGCAATAATGTGACTACAAAGCATTTATAGAGGAAAGTACGTGGGAATAAGGGAGATACTGAGATCCCAACCAATTCTAGTGCAATCAAAGTCTGATGTGTCTTTAAAGTGCACAAGTCAGATTTAAATGTATACATGGGATGTGAGCCAGCATATAGAAACGGTCCACAGCAAACTCTGCCGTGCCATGCCATTGCCTTTCCAAATCTCCACTGTAGAAAAAAGCTTTATTCAAGTAGCTGATAAAGAGGAGAGAAAATATCCCGCAGCGTTATGCCAGTAGAGAATTTAGCCCAGCACATATCTTACAGTAATGTTCCTGCTGCATTTTGGTCTGTTGTAGAATGCTATTGTATTATTTTCAATGGTGCGGAAGAGCTTTCTTTCACTTACAGTAACAACCCCTGAGTATAATAGGATTGCACTGGTGTAAACAAGAGGAGAATTTGACAAATGATTTCCACAAAAGTTTACTGTGAGCTTAGCCACTGGAGTCACTGGATACTGACTCCTGCCATGTAATGGGTACAACATCTGTAGCCCTGCCAGTGCCAAGGTCCCTCCCCAGCTCTCCTGTGTGTCAGACCTTACTGCATGCATCAAAGCAGTACAAAACAGAAAATATCAGACTTGCTAATTTTCCAACCTCTGGTAAAACAGTCTTTTCACATGACAGTGAATTACTGCCAGTACCCTGCTTGTCACGCCCCAGAAGAGGATTAGCAATGGTAAAAAAGCCCACCCTGTTTGCATTAAATACATATGGAGTTTGTAAACACCTTTTCAACAAAGTTTATGGCACCTGTGACTTTTACAGCACAAGAATTGGTAGTAAATAGATCCTATATGACGCTATCCACACCCACAGAACATGGTTTGTTTTAAAAATGAGCTAGAGAGGTACCTGTGGAAACTATGCAGGACAACATGGTTAGAGCCCTGTGTGGATACAAAATTTGTATCCATATCTGCTCTGTGATCCGCAAACGTGGTCCACGGATATCCGCAGATTTGCAGGGCTCTAAACATGGGGAATCCTGCCAAAATATATCCCTAAGCATTTGCTTCTATAAAGATGCCAGTTCACTCTGACAGCATTCACCCCCCATTTTATACAACTTCCATGAACATTTGCAAGAATGTTCCTGAGGAGCAAAAGGCTCACTGCTTAGCTAGGCTCAGGCCCGCTTGCAATCTTTCAGATGTTTCCTACTCCTGTACATCATTTGTTAATGGCTGACAATGTGTTGCATTTATTATATACCAGTGTATGGTTTTAAGTTTCACCCATCCAATCAGGGAGAAGAGGCAATATCATGTGATGTAGGTGACCTATCACACCCTCCAAATAATAGAGTCAAGGTAAAATAGTGTTTAAACAACTCAGAGGCTGGCATATGCTGGCATAAAATGTTCAAACCGTTTAAAACAACGAAGCCATTGTAAAAATTTGAGTCCGTTGGTGCATAGTATGTGAACAGGAAACAAAAACACCGACATTTATGAAATTATTGGCTATGAATAGCCCAGCAGATCTGAAGTGAGTGATTTAGGGCTTGGTTTGCAGAACTTTGAAATGAAATGTTTGTCAAAAATAATTTTGAATGAAATGCAGCGTGTCACCAAAGCATATGCCTGAGACATGAAAGGAAGCAAAAGTACAAAGTGTGGCATTAAAAGGCTGAGTGCTGCTGGAATGCCTAGGAGCCACCTGCATGCATCGGAGATCAGCATTTGACTTGGTTTTACAATTTGTTCCCAAAGGATTCAGCAAGAACATGCACCTGGAGACTGTCTCCCATCTGTGATTTCCTAGGCCCAGCTATAGCATTTCTGAGCTTCCCTGGGAGAAGGAGGAAACGGCTTGTCACCGTCCTGTAGCAGTCACTGCAGAAGCATCTGCATCCTCTGCTTGGTGCACTCCTGCTGGGTGTAGGACACAAGGCACAAATCGCTCGATAGGTTTCCTAGTTAGCTCCACAGTGGCTCAGTGGCTCGCTGCCAGCACGGTTCCGAGAGAAGAATTAGTGGAGATAAGTTTGAGCTGCAACGCTGGGATCCAGACCCCTGGAGTTCAGGGTGCGCGATCGCACACTTAGAGACAGGGGCTGCTATGGAGTTCAGATCTGCATCTGGATCTGGTCCTAGCCTAAGTCTGGGAGCATGGATCCAGCGTGCTGCTTTGATCCCGTCTCTAGACATTTCTATAACAGGTGTGGGGAGAGGAGCGAAAGGAAAACAACACCCTCTTTGGAATATTTCCTACAAACCCCCAGACAAGAGGCTTTAAAGACGAAAAGATGTGTTGAAATTTCCACATAGGTTCTGATTTAAGGTTTAACCTTTATTAATTCAGAGGGGGAAATAATGCTGGCAAAATATTGTCAAACACTTGAAATTAATGATTAATTCCCGATGGAGTGATAGTGTTTGATGTGGTCTGTGTTGATTTGAGCAGGAGAAGGGTGAGTCACTCTGGAAGAATTTATGAAACACAAGTATTTGCTTATGGACAATAAATGTGGGGATAGATACAGGGGGTGGAGTGCTCAACTTCTTGATAGCGACTTGAGACAACTTTTGACCTTCTCACCTCTTAAATCACAGAGGCCCTCCTGCCCCAGGCATAGCCTCATTGACATCAGGGTGTTACGTCCAAAGCTCCTGGCAGGACCAGGTGGCTCTGGTGCTAGGGTTGGGGTGTACTATGCAGCCTCTCACCTGTAGGTCACCATCCCAAGTCCAGCCCAGATTGGAGGCATTACCAGCTGCTGTCTGAACTCCATTTGTTGGTCTCAGTTCAGTTCCTGGTGCACAGAGATCCACCTCCCAGAAGCCAGAGTGTTCATATGTCACCCTTTGTTTGGCGGTCTCAGCCCAGCAACCACAGAGCAAGCTGTTGTTGGGGATCCAACAACACACCCAGCTTTTTAGGTGAACAGTGAAGCGCATTGGAGGGACTGTGTGGGGAAGCTGACTGCTCTCCATACAGCCACGTTCCTGTGGGCAAAGAGCCGGGGTTAGAGTCCGCCCTACATTACGGTTGGTTTGTGCCATGCTGATGGTGCTGGTGTGGCTGCATCCCTCGGTTCTGTGCTGACTGCATCATTGGATGGTTATCTGACAGGCAACAGCTCCTTTTAACTGGAAAAGAATGATCACTTGCATCCATTTTACAGATGGAAAAGATGAGCTCCCGGAAGGGACTTGTCTGAGCTCAAAGTGAGTCATCGGCAGAGCCAAGAATAGAACCCAGGAGTCCTGATGCTTAGTCCCATGGCCTAATTAAGAAATCACACTCTTTCAACAACCACTATGTAAATCAAGCTTTGGAATCAGTTTACATAATCTGTGTACACAATGTAATCTGTCAATTTACTTATTGTAAATATAATCATATAAACCTAACATGGAAATGTTGGGAGTTTATACAGCTTCACTGGCTGGGGAAGCAGAGATTTACACTGCGTTGTAGGGAGACATGTGCCCTCTGTGGCTTGGAAACCATAATCCCATCCCAGGACTGTGTATAAACTAATAATGAGTACTGATCTTAGAATCTTGCACGCGTGGCTGGTCTGAACCTATTTCTCTTTTGTTCTCCCAGCATAAACCTGGTGTGGCTGAGAGGGGAATGAGCTCACTGAAGTCTTAGCCTGGCTCCCACACTGACTCCATCTGATCTTGAGTCACTTGGGCCCCAAATTAACGAGAGCATTTGAAGAGAGAGTATCCACTGTTCCTATTGACTTCAGTAGGTGCCAAGGCTGCCCAGCACCTCTGAAAGTGAGTCATTTACTGAGGGGCCTCAATATGGATGTACGAGCCCAACGTCATGTGCCCAGGTTTGAAAATGTTGGCCTTAATCTCTGTGCCTCAGTTTCTCCATCTGTGAAATGGGAAAATAATGTTTATTCTCTCACATCCAAGGGATGTGTGAGAGGTAACAATGGCATCAGTTAAATGACATTGTGACAACTCAACAAAAAATTGTCCTGTAATGATTAGGTGAGATTCCCAGAGCCCAGTACCAAAGGCGGATATGGCCCCCAAAAGTGGCCGCCAGCCAACTCCAGGTGAGGGGGGGGGGGTCACATGGTAGCAACTTTTAGCTACTATCAGCCCAAGCTGCCTTCATGCCGCCAACCAAGAGCTGACGGGCTTCATTACCAGCCTCCATGAGCACCTGCTCTTCCAAGGCAGCTTTCAGAGTAGCAGCCGTGTTAGTCTGTATTCGCAAAAAGAAAAGGAGTACTTGTGGCACCTTAGAGACTAACAAATTTATTAGAGCATAAGCTTTCGTGAGCTACAGCTCACTTCATCGGATGCATTTTTGCATTGTATTGGGCAAGGAAGGAAGCTGTGGACTTGGAGCAATGCAGATACGTAGCCTCTTGCTTGAGTCACTTGCGGGATAGGTCTCTTTTTTGTGAGTGTACGGACCTGGAGGCTGGTGACAGACGGACAGACCAGACCACACATGGACAACTCTGCAATTCCTAGATCAACTCCAGGAGTGGAGCTGGGTGAAAAACAGGAGGGTTTTTAAAAAAGAAATAGTTTTTCTTGCTTTCCTTTTTGGGTGAAAATCAAAATGTTGTTAAAATTAAAAGAACATTTAAACCAGCTTTGTAATTCGTCAAAAGAATGGGGGGAACATTTATGGAATTCTCCCCAACTATTTTTCTCTGAAATTTGGAAATGCAAAAAAATTTCAACCGTCTCCATCCTGGCAGAGTGATCCTGGTCCAGCCAGGCTGTTGGGTTCCGCAGGAAACCTCAAAGATTCCCCAGCAGCTTCAGAGAGTGCTCTCTGCCACCAGTCAGTGCAGCAGTGCCTTAGCATCCTGCATGGAGCAAAGCACTCAGCAGATGGGAGGTGCGAGGCAGAGCTGCAGAGGGACTGGGAGGAAGGTGTAGCAATGAATTAACATGGCGGTGATGCGCAAGATTAAAGCTAACCCACAACGGAAACGTTATCAGCCCGGTGTGCTCCTTGTTACATCTGACAGACATCAGGTGCACACCTGAGAGAGATCTTGCTATTTACCTTCCCGTGGGAATTTAATTCATCTAGGGTGACCCCTGAACTTTGCTGAGCTACTGCCAGCAACATTAACGCTTTTGCCCCCACACATTGCACTGGCATGATGTCACTTTTATTGACAAGATTAGACTTTTTTTTTTAAAGGAAAAGCCTGGCTCACATGGTCACCTGCTCTTTTTGTGTTGCTTATAGGTTGCAGAGCTGCCAATTCCATTTTACTCTGGGATTTAATAACGATGAAAAGAGGTTTTGGTTGGCTTTTATTTTTTAAAGCTGAACAAAAATCAAATTCTTCTGCTGGCAGTGGCTGCTGATCTAGTCTCATAGCGAGTGTAACGAGGAGCCGGGGGTGAGAGCGTGCAGGGGGAATTTCGTAACTGTGTGGTCTGATGGGTGATAGGTCGGGATCCTGCTATGCGAGCCGTGAGGGCAGCCCTGTCCCTTCACAAGGGCTCACTGTGGGTGCAGGGACCTCCCCATGTAATTGTCTTTGTGCGACTGGGGCCTCGGCCCATGGGATTGTTTCCCAAACCGTATGGCTCAAATAGCTCAAAACTGGACTGGGCAAGACCCTGGAATACAGTGCAGGGAACAATCCTTCAGAGGCCATATCTAGCCCTCCCTGGGCCGGCTCGTCGGCAGGCTCTTCATGGGACACAGGTGTCGCAGGTTTCAGATCAGCAGGTTACAGGTGCCCCTGGGTAGTTGTAGCTTCAGTGGGGGGGTTTCTCTTCTAGAGAGCCAAGTATTTACACAGCCTCATTACTGGCCTTTATTCCTGGGGCAGGAACTCTCCTGGTGTGTCGCCCATAGTGCTGAGCCCACTGGCAGCGCCTGATCCCAATCCTGCTCCTTTCTGCCTTCGGCTACAGCCCGTTTCTCCAGTCACAGGCGGGATTTCTTTCTTTACTCTCATCAGATGTCTACGTATACCAAGGCCTCACTCTCAGTTATCCCTGCCTGGGCCGAAGATGGCTGACCCCTTGTAGTGCTGGAGCAGGAACATGCAGGTTTGCCCACGTCTGGCTATTAAATAACAAACAGCGTATCAAATGGGCCGGCTAAACTCACCAAAGAAGCTGGTGGTATCTGCTTAAGAGAATGACCTCATACCTGTGGCCGTTCTCATGGTATCGGCTTGCATCTCCTGTCAGCAAGGCTTTCATCACAAAACTTACTTACATCATCCTTTTCAAAACACCTAAACTGTTCATTGTCCTTGTGCCTCTAACACTTGTCAGTGACAGCAGCTTATGGTTTCAATTAACCTCCAGGCAGATTGGGGACTATCTAATTGCACAAGAGAGAGAAAGAGAGAGGGGTGAAATTCCTTTCTCAGCAACAAGAATGGAGTATGGGGATGAAGAACTCTCTAAAAGGGGGACACTTTTCTTTTCTTTTCTTTTCTTTTCTTTTCTTTTCTTTTCTTTTCTTTCACTGTGGAGCAGACATTGACCAGCTGATTTTTCACCACCAAAGCTTTGCTGAAGGGAATTCTGTGCTGCTGGTTCATTTTTTCCTAATGTTGCTAGATTGTAAAGTGACCAGCCTCTGAGGAAAGGGGAAAATCTGCTCTAGCTTGGGCCCACATGCTGGAATAAATTTCAGCATCCCTAAGAGAGAACAGCTTTGCTCCAGAGTTTGCTTTTTAGTGCAAATGTAAAAGGATTCTGTTTATAAAAGGTTTTTGGATACTCTATGGAAAACATGTCGCTGTGACTGGCAGCAGTGGGCACCTGGTGTCTGGAGCCAGCAATCGTATGCAGAACTTACTGAAGTGCAAAAAGGGTCAGATTCGTGTAGCAATATCTTACCTGTACTGCCTTCCCTGTACTGCTACCTTACATGGAGCAGTACCTTCCCTTGTTGCCTACCCCCCATTGGAGTCAATAGGATGACTCGTAGAGTAAGGGACTACACAAGATGACTGATCTGCGCTTCCTGCCAAGTGTCTACCGCTGTAGGTGGCCTTTGATGCCAGCCCTAGGCTGGGAAGCAGAGAGCAGATCACCCTGACATGTGGGAACGTCAGCTTTGAGATTGCTGGTCTGGAAAATGCAAGACCCTGCCAACTCGATTTCATGGGACAGCCCTGTGAGGAAACACACTCCCGGGTTTACAGCAGGGCAATCCCCCGGAAAGCTTCCCTGCAACATTTCCTGATCATCAGCCAGGGGTCCAAGGATGCCTGTCCCTGAAACCAGCTCTGCCATTCACCGCTGAATAACTTGGTATCATGTGCTCATGGCTAAGGCTACGTTTTAGTCGCGGGTATGTTTAGTAAAAGTCATGGACAGGTGACGAGCAAGAAACAAAAATTCACAGGCCCATGACTTGTACTTAATACCCCTGACTACATCTTGGGTGCTCTGGGGGGGCTCCGTGCACACAGCTGCCTCTCTGGAAGGGAGGCTCTGGGGCTCCTGCTGGCGCTGGGGGCTCCGGGGCACCCGCTGGTACTGGGGGGGTGGCGGGGGCTCCAGGGTGCCTGCTGGTGTGCCCACTTCTGCTGGCCGGGGGGGTGGGGTGGTCTGGGACCGCAGCCGCTGCTGGGGGTGGGGGGCATTGCAGCTGGCTGCTTGGGCGGCCCTGGGGTCAGTTGCACCTGCCACTGCAGAAGTCCCGGATGTCCCGGAAAGTCACGGCATCTGTGACAGACTCGCAGCCTTAATGACTCATGAATGAACTCAGACCCCGCGAACAGGACCAGTTTTAAACTGCGTGTTTATAACCAGGAATTCATCACTCCGGCCACTTTCTCCATGAAGCCTGAATCTTGTGACTGTAAGAAGTTAACTCTGGTAACTTGTCCAAACTGAACGTCAGCTGTAAATGGCATGTTCTGATCTGCTGTGCCTGTGAAACAGGTGTCAGGGCACACCCCAGAAATGGCCCCTGTTCAGCTGTGGCGTGGCCCTGCAGCCTGTTCAGAGTTTGCCAAGCCCCTGGGTTCCTTCGGCATGGAAGCAGCTAATTCAGCTCATAAGTATTCAGCTGCGTGCAGCTCCTGGGCTCCGTGCATGGGGAGCTAGGCAATAACTGCTATTGTGTGAGAGAATCGACAAGGTGCATGGACCAAGAGTCACCCCCCCCCGCGCTTCCCCCCGCCAACCTCCTCTGAGACATTTGGCAGCAGTCGGGTCATTGCTAGTACTTGTTGACGTTACACGAGCACGGTGCAGGGGAATCGGCAGTGGTGGGGCACCCAGCAGCCCCTCACTGGGGACATAGCCCCATGTAGCGGCACTGGCCTGTCCGCCCAGGGGTAGCACTGCTACTGTTGTTAGACGTCAGCCTGACCGCAGCACAGTGGCCATGGCACAAAAACGTTCTTTTCACTCTTGGTCTTTTCAGGGGCAGTGGGAAGAAGAACACGGAGCGTCCATTTCCAGCAGGATTGGCTTATTGGTTTGCAGAAGTCAAGGGCAGGGTCTGGATGAGCCGTTAGGAGGGGTCGATGAGCTGGATGATGTGTTTGGGGGGGCTTGGATGATTCATTTGCAGGCACTGCAGGGGCTGGCTGAGCCATTTGCAGGGGAGGGGGTGGGATTGGTTGATCCATTTGTTCAAGGCCCTGTTATTTGATTTCCAGCTAGATTCTACCTGCTCTTGCTGGTGAAAGGCATCAACTAGCCAAGTCCTCTATGCACATGATAACAGGTTTCAGAGTAGCAGCCGTGTTAGTCTGTATTCGCAAAAAGAAAAGGAGGACTTGTGGCACCTTAGAGACTAACAAATTTATTAGAGCATAAGCTTTCGTGAGCTACATCTCACTTCATCGGATGCATTTGGTGGAAAAAAAAAAGATAGGCAGAGAGCACAGACAGCATCAGGTCAAGCCCCCTCTCCTGGACCCCACATTACCCCTCCACTCATTTGCAGGCCCCACCTTTGGGCAGCATCATGTCTCCATGGCCCACTCCAGCCTGAGTCCCTCTGCTGAAACTACCACGAAGGGGGCCAGCTAGCGCTGCCCAGGAAGGTGCTCAGAAGTTGACGTGAAAGGAGTTTGCTCATGGAACCAAAGGGAGCTGGATCTATGTGTGTGTATGTGTGTGCACGTGTAATCGTCTCTCTCTCCCAGACTCAAAGCATGTACTGGATCACCCATGCAGCTGGGTCACAGCCACCCAGTGTGGGTCAGAGGACAGAGAAGGACGGATGCATAGCGCTCTCCTGTGCTCTGTGCCTGCATGCTGAGTATGTACCCAATAGCCATGCCCCGGGGCACCTGCTTCTCCTGTCCCCATGGTGATCTCCTGTGCCCAGCACCTCCCAGCCAGGGCAGATCCTTTTCCCTTTCATGGGCAAACTGGACTGTGGGGGAAACGACCCCACCAGAGCCATGTTGAATGATACACTCGTAAGGAACTGTGTGAAGGCACGAGGGCGCATTGTGCTCAGAGGCAGGAGTTTTGAAAACACTCAGGGCTGGCCTAACTTCTGATGCAACTGGAGCCAGGGGGCGTTTCACCACCGACTCCCCTGGGAGCAGAGCTAGGCTGTTGACAGTATGACAGCACCCCCAGCATGGTTAGCATTGCATTGCATAGGGGCACCAGAGAGGAAACAGTCCCCCGCCCCAGATCGGCAAGTCCATCAGGACTGGGTTTTAGAGACGGCTTTGTGGTGGGTGGGATGGATGGGGGCATTGCCGGAAACTCTTCCAGCTGAAAACGCTTTCAAAATGACCTTTGAGTAGTGCCCAAGGGGACGTGGGCCAAGTAGAAGCAGGACTTGGAGCAGCTGTGAGCCGGAGACATTGGTGAGGCCCCGGCACCTGGAGAATGTCGTGTGTGAACAGAGCCCATGCTACACATGCCCTGTGCTTGTCATACACGTGCTAAGAGCTATGAGCTGGCTACACACTAGGAATTGGTAGGCCTTGCAATGGGGGGAGAAGTGGGGGGGAGGAAGGCTAATTGGTGGAAAAGACAATAGACAAAATAAAATGGGGCCCACGTCTTTCTGAGGCTCCACAAAACAAAGAATCCAGTGGGGAAATAGCCCCAAAATGTCCTCAAGAACAACCGGACCAATGAGCAGAAAGCCAGAGGCCTGCTGTGCCAGTTGAAGGTGTGACGGGCTGATTCTGCCTAGCCATGCCAATGCTCCAGGCACCGGTTTGCCAGCAGCTCTGGAACAGGGCCCAGCGGGGAACTCGGCACGACAGGAAGGCTTGGGGTCAGTGAGGCCTGCTTGCAGGGTTCAATGGCTGGATGGGAATCCTTTCTGTGCAGCCACTCCCATCTCTGGTCTGTCCGTAACGTATTACGTGCAGTGTCCCACAGCCCAGCACATCACCCCAGTTATGGCTCATTTAGTCAGTTCACGCTTGTGCTGTTTTCTCCAACACCAGCCCATGCTCTGGGCCAGCTTTCTAGGCAGAGAGGCTGGAACGTGATGTGAAAACGTGTAACCCACCATCTGGCCCTCCTTCCCACTGAACCCGAGCATGGAGGGTCGCGCGCCCTCCTGGAGCGGGCTGGCATGGGCTGAACACAGGGAGGCAGAACCGCCAGGCAAGCAGAGCTGTATGCTCGGGGCCTGACCTGTTTGTACGGCGCCCGGCACTGGGCCATTAGAGCAGCAGGTAAGGACATACTGAACCGGGGGCAGAAGAGAGGAGGCAGAGCTTATAGAGCCAGCTCAGAGGTGCCTTCTCTGCAAAACACATTGCACAGCAGTAAGAGAATCTGCTGGAGCAAGAATTTTCCTGCAAGAGACACTGTGACCTTTTCCCAGCTCCTTTGTCGCCCTGCAGCATTGCTACATGGAGACGCAGAATCCTGGCCTGTCTGGAATGGCTGCCCCAGCTGAGGCAGAATATAGTGAGTCCTCAGCCCACTGACTTATTCATCCTTCGGGTGCGGAGGGGGGGGATTTTTGGAGATTATCCTGAACGATTTACAAAGGCGCAGACTTTCCCACAGAATGTTCAATCGCTGCTCTGACAAAGCGTGTGCACCACGCCGGCCAGCCTGCCTTGGGAACGCCACAGACCCCCCCCCCCACAGTTTGTAAGAATTAAGTAACTTTAATTGTCCTGGGAAAGTAGCACTTGCCTTGGGGCACTCTGCGCAAACTCATAATTAATGTTACCAAGAGAGATTACGGGCCGGAGAACTGAGAAATGATTCACTTTTTCTTTTTAAGCCTCTTCATGTTAAAGCCGCATTAGCCCCTAGATTAGCACCTCATTTAACTGTGAAGAAAACCTGTGGCAGGGCAGAGCTGGGTGGGAAGGAAAGGAAAGGAAAAAGCGCCCCAGTAAATTGCACACAGCCACTGGCTCGGCTCAGCCACCAGCTACATCAGGCTGCTCCCCCGGGCCCTGTAAAGAACAGCACAGTGTAGGCCCTGGACTCCTGGCAGAACCTGGTGGAGTCCCCGCTGGTGATTCCACAAGAGAGCACCAAGTATAACTGCCTGGAGCATGCGGCGAATGATATTGCAGCACATCACAAAGGAACAGAGCTGTATGGTGTCACTACAGGCACTCGTTCCAGCTCGTGCACTGGGGAGAGCAGGATTTATGTGCAAGGATGATAATATCGTGTACTTGTGGTCTCACACCTGTCAGTTGAAGGGCTCCACGCTCATGTACTAACAGCGACTCTGCCAGAATGAGTCAGATCAGCCCTATCCCCTGTCTCCGACACAGGCCAGTGCCTGCTTCTTTAGAAGAAGGTGCAAGGAATTCTGCTGGGCTTATTCCCATGGCAGTTCCTGCTTGTGTCCCCCCCCCCCACCAGATGTTAATGGAGGGTTTATAGCCGTGGCCAAATTTGGCTGTTTTGAAATGTTTACTATTACAACACAAGATGCTCTCATTCTCCAGAGAAATGTTCAGCCCCTTCTTGAATTCTGCTAAGCTTGTGGCCACAATGATACCTTGTGGCAATGAGTTCCACGGGCTCCTTTTATTAGTAGAATGACGCCTTCTAACATGAGAAAGGTAGTGCAGCCTTTTCACAGATGGGCACACTGAGGCACAAAGGGGCACACAATTTGCTGAGTCACAAGGTGGTTAAGTGCCAGTTCCCTTTTCTACCCAGTAGTTAGCACCACCTCATTGTTAGTAGAGAAAAAGCAACCAATCACCATATTGAGGCCTGGCCCCAAAGCTCTGTTAAGTGAAGTTCAGGCTGCAGGCGCAGCATTGTGGTTTGAGTGCAGTATTCAGAACGCACGGCTCAAACCAGGCACCCAACCTACCATCGTTCGATCCAGGATGGTGCCAGCCAACCAGCTCCCTTTCTTTGCACAGAGCAGCTCAAAACTGAGCCCTGTGGAGCACTGGTTTGATAATTGCTCTTTTATACACGTGCCCACAAAGCTTGATCTGGACACCTGAGATTTGCGGCTGGCGAAGTGCTAGCGCTGTATCTACTAACCCACACACTTGGGAAATCAATTAAATCAATGGGCATCAGGTACCTAAATAGCTTTATGAAGCCCACCCTTCGTGCCTAGGTCTGCGAAGAAGAAAAGTCTGATTCTAAATAAAGGAAACGTTTAGGGTGAATTGTAGGGCCAATCATCTCGGTGTGAGTCCTTAGGCTGGGGACTAATTGCCACGAGGCAGTGGTGGAAGTTCCCACACTTCAGGCAGTTATGTTGAGGAGGAACAATTCTACATTGGGCAGGCTAGAGCGGGCGGTGGGGGCATGATGACCCATACCTCTTTTCCAGCTGGGTATTGCTGATGCACACAGCTGGCTCTGCATCGGCAGGGAACCCAAACCCATTTGGGACCTGGCTCCCAGACTCTTTCACTGACAATTAACAAGCTGAAACATATTTGTTTATCCCATTAAAAGGAGGCTCTGGGAAGGCTGGCTACACCACAGAGTGCTGTCAGCATGGACTGTCACCGCAAGCCCATCCTTTTGGCGTCAGACAAGGTGGTCTGGACCCCCTCAAAATGCAGGCGTTCCCAAGTGTTCTCCCTTTCTCCAACTACAGCTCCTCTTCTGTCCACGCTGCCCCAGGTGCGCCCTCTGCTCCTCCCCCACACATGGACTCGCTAGGTATTATACTGCACTCCTCATCAGGGATCATAAAATCGAGGCAGGGAGCTGGAGCAGACAAAGGTCAGGAAGCCCGCAAGCTTGGGGCAGATCGTTTGCCAAGAAAACAAGAGGGAAAAGCTTGCTGAGGGGAGACCTGGGGATCCAGCGTGCATGCCAGGCAAGCGTTCAGAAGGAAGAGAACTGAGGGGTGTAGACGGCAAGCCCATGGCTGCACTGTTTCAGCAGCACCTGCCACTCTTTAACATAATGATCGTCGTGCTGCCCCTGTGCGGCAGGGCAGTGGTATCATCCCGATGTAGGGATGGGGAACTGAGGCATGGAGAGCCTGCATACCTAGGCTACGGTCACATGTGTTGTTTATGGCCAAGCAGGGCCTTGAACCGAGGTCCCCCGTGTCCCAGGGCATCCTATCATTGGCTCAGCCTTCTTGCCTACGCGGGCTGGACTTACCTGGAAATCCAGCCTGGAAGGATGGTATGTAGGTGGGTTGGGACTCGGGCTGGCCAGAACGTGGCACTCCTCTTCCGTGGCAATTAACCCTCGCCCCCAACCCTTTTGTTCCACATCCGACTGGAAACTGACCATTTGGCAATGCCCTGTGGCCTGGGTGGTTCCAAAATGATCATTGTGAAAAATCAGAGCAATATTCCAGTTTGACTTTTTCAAACCACACCTGACGAGGCTCCTGGAGTTCAGGCTGTCCACGTGGTGGGCAACAAAGGAGCTGGGAGCCTGGCTGCCTTGAGGCTTGGCTTGAGCCAGAGCTTCCCGGGAAGCAGCCCTGCGGTCGCCCACAAGGCAGGTGAGCTGGCAGGAGAACAGGCAGGTTTCCAGCGGCAGAAATGACACGTTCCTGAGAAACATGAAGTGGCATTTTCTGGTGGAAAACTTCCAACCAGCTCCAGAAGAATGTCCTTCCCCACAGCAGCATGACATGGCACCGTGCGCTGCTACAGGGCACTATGGGTCCTGCTGACAAATCCAGGCTCGGCCCAGGGCTCCTGAACGGTTTGCTGAGGCTCGTGGACCTTTGGCTTGAACTGGGCTATGGAGCTGATGTGCAGATTTGGCTCCCGAGCCTGCGGGTGTTTGTTCTAGACCGGCCACTGGGAACTAGGTCCCAAACTCCTCCAGCATGTCGGGATGTTCCCAGCCAGTCCGTTATCCAGACATCCCAAGCCACAGCATCCTGATCACCATTTTGGTGGGACCCGCCACCCCCGATCCTGCGCTATAATGAGTTGGGTGTCCCTTGAAAACACCACACCCAACCGTGCAAATCTTGTAGTCTGGCTGCAAAAATAAAAGGCACCTGGGCGGGTGTGACGGAGCTTCCCTTTGAGATTGTGGATTCATTCCCCAGCCCACGGCTCAAAGGGAAGCTCCAGGAGCATGAACCTAGCATGGCCCAAACCCCATGGGGAGCGAGACGGATGAGCTTTGCGCGGCGCTAGCCCCAGGACAATGAGGTGCGCGGGAACGGCTCTGGTGCCGGGAGGAATGGAACGCTCTCCCAATGTGGGTATTTCCTGGGCTCGGAGAGGCTGGCTGATGCATTATCCACTTTAAAGCTAACAACCTATTTGACTGGAGTGGCACTTTTCTTCTTTCTTTCTTTCTTTCTTTCTTTCTTTCTTTCTTTCTTTCTTTCTTTCTTCTTTCTTTCTTCTTTCTTTCTTTCTTTCTTTCTTTCTTTCTTTCTTTTCAAAGCAAATCACTGGACTCACACAGGACGTGCGGTATTTTACTCCATAGAAATCCTTTTTCAAGCAACTATGTCAAGAATGTTTTCATACTTTGGATTGGATGGGGAAAAAAAGGGCTTAATCCGCTGAGATGGTTATTGCTCTGAAAACAGCAATGCAAATGCTGGACTTGTCAAACCTTAAAATGTTTTCTTTCTTCGGGGAATTCCTGCCTGCCCACTGAGCCGGGTAATGCTGACAGGCTAAGCCCCCGGCCTTGGCAGCGGAGCATGCTGAGTGTGGGAACGAGCCGCTGAGGCACGTGCCAGATAAGATCATACAATAAATGATCCAGCCCTGCAGAGCACACGGCCACTTTCATATGCAAACAGGCCGCCTCTGGTACGTACGCACGCACACGTGCACACACACGCGCGCACGCCCCAGCTAGTGCAGGGCTCAGCTTTCAGGGAACGGTGTGTACAAATGGCCTTAAAGGCAGACACACACTTCCCACAGCATAGGCTGCGCCCTGGCTACCTTCTGCACTTGGCAGAGCCGTGTTGGGCAGCGGGAGGCACCGGGGTCAGCGAATTAGTTGGTGTGGGTACAGCGCGGCTGCAGGCCTGTGATGCACAGCGAGGAGCGAGGCGGGGTGTGATCGCCTCAGCAGAAGGCTGAGTCCAGTGCCTTGTTCTAGCAGCAATTCACCAGCCCAGTTCCAAATGCCACATGTAAAATCCATTGGCCTGAGGCTCCTCTCATTCACACGGGGTTACCTCTGTGTTACCCTACTGGCGCCTCACTCATGTCGATGTGAGAGCAGGACCTGGCCCCATAATCCCCAACAGGCTGGCTCAGCAGCCCACCACCAATGCTCCCGTGTTTGGGGGGGCAGCATTCCTAAAACTGAAACGTTTGCTAGTGAGCAGTGAGCTCATACCCTGTGGCATGAAGGTAGAACTTACCGGCTTTATGTTTGATTTTTTATCCCTACTCATGTAAATCTGCAAAAAAGAAAAGGAGTACTTGTGGCACCTTAGAGACTAACAAATTTATTTGAGCATAAGCTTTCGTGAGCTACAGCTCACTTCATCGGGTTGCATCCGATGAAGTGAGCTGTAGCGCACGCAAGCTTATACTCAAATAAATTTGTTAGTCTCTAAGGTGCCACAAGTACTCCTTTTCTTTTTTTTGCGAATACAGACTAACATGGCTGCTACTCTAAATCATGTAAATCTGGGTAGTCTTGTTCCTGAATCCTGCCACGCTCTTTGTCTCAGTGCTGTCCCGGGGCAATGAGTTCCACAGGCTAACTGTATATTGTGTGAACATGTCTTTACCTTCATCAGTTTTAGTTGGAGTCAGTGGCCCCATATTCTCTAGTGAAATCCAAGGAAACAGGCTCAGACCCCAGATTTGTTGCATAATGTGGAATAATTGCTTTTGCTATTTGTTTTTATTTTTAACAACAGTTATTTGTATTTTTTTCAAAATAGGCTAATAGACATGCCCAGTCTGGCTATTTGGATTCTTAGATTCCAAGGCCAGCAGGGACCATTGTGATCTGACCTCCTACAGAGCACAGACCAGAGACCTGCCCCACGTAATTCCTAGAGCAGAGCTTTCTGAAAAACAGCCACTTCTGATATAAACATTGCTGGACATTCCTAACAGCTCCGGTCTCCACAGGTAGCAGGTGTGGCACTGCACTTACCATCTTCCAACCCAGCTGGTTAGTGATCAACGAACCATGAACAGCACTTCAATGCAGCTGACCTGGCCGGGAGTTACTGACTAAACACTGCCTGGGTTATGCACTTGGCCGTAGCAAATGAGATGCATTTTTAAAGGAGACGCAACAAAAAATGCCACCAAAGCCTCTGTGCAAATGCCAGTGAGGGGCAGCATAAAGAACCATAAAAGCTAGGAAGCTCTCAGGTGAGGTTAAAGCAGTGATGAGTGGCTCAGGATATTGGTCATTAGCTCCAAAGCCTTTGGGCACTGAGTGTGTTAGCTCAAGTCTGGCTTGTGCTGCTGGTGACTGAAAGTTGAGATCACCCCATGGTGGCTCAGTGGCCTTTGCGAACTCAATCGGTGTCTTAGAGCAGTTATTAGTGGGTGGGTGGCCATGCCATAGAAACTATGGTCACCATCAGCCTCTCCCCAGGAAGCAAAGCCAGGAAAGGCACAGGCTCTAGCAACTGGCTCACTCATTGGATCTAAGGCTGGGCTGAGACCGGCTGGCAGGAGAGGCTGCTGTGGAGGAAGCTTGAGCCAATGCTGCCTGGGCTGTACCAGTCTGTGGGGCAAGAGAGGAGGCTGCAGTTCTCAGTGCTGGCCAGCCAGACATTAAATCTCATGGCTGGGAGATGGCATACTGAGTAACTCACTAAGCTAGCCCCTTGACCTGATAGGATTGCTGCCTTCTGCAGATCCATCCCCTAGCTGGGTCTCTGTCCTGCGCTGCTGTGTAGTGTTGCTGTTTAACAGCTGCCTCATTCCACTCCAGAGGTGGCTGCATGCCAGTGGCAGGTCCTACGTGAAATCTGCAAGGTATTGTTACATGAACACCTATTGAGAGGTTTGCTGTTACATCAGGACCAGCTCTGAGGGGATTTTTATTTTTACCCCTCTGATTTCAGTGTGTGTCTGGGAACCGAACTTCAGCCCCTCACATCTCATGCTAATCACACTTGGCTCCCACCGCCAGCCTGGCTCGGGAGTGCTGTGCCCAGGTGGTACGGGAGCACGGGCCTGGGGCGGCAGGGGCTGTGTATGCTGAGGACAACTGGAGGCAGGGCCTCTTGTTGCCATGGGCAATCCACTCTGAAGGGCACTGCTGATGGCATTTCGGAGCTTGACTCCCATGGGGCCTAACAAAAGGAGCACTTCCTCCATGCCCATCCTGCACCTTCCTCCTGCTGCTGCTACCAACAGATAGATCCTCCCTGTCCCCCTCCTCCTCCAGGAAGTGGGGCCGGGGCTAGGCACAGCGGTCCCCACTGGAGAGCCGGCTTTGTCCTGGTGCGACCTCCCTGCAGCCAACAGAGTGGGCCCCAGCAATCTTTCTTCTCCAGCTCTGCCCTGCCCTGGCCTCCCCACCTTCCTCCCCCTTGCTGAGGTATGGAGGGGCCTTGTCTGCTGTCTGGAACCCCATGGACTGCCTGGACCTGACTCTGGCCCTGGGATTAGCGAGGAGAGCTTGGACAGACAAGGAGCCTGGCTGAGGCTTCTCTATAACGCCCGCTACTGCCACACTGCTGGGCTAATAAATGACAATTGTCACGAATGCTCTGAGCATTTACTCGCACTGTGTCACTTCCACGTTATTGACAGACAGTGACTAATTCGAGACGGGGCTGAGCTCAGTGGCTTGGACCCATTGCTAGAAGAGTTTGTTTGTTTTTCAGCTGGTGTTACTGCCAGGCCCTTCACAAGAGCAAGCCGGAAACTTTTAATCAGAACAGTCCCTTAGAAAATGCTGTTTTTCACCACAAGCCAACACAGAGAAACGTGGCACTTTGGATGAAATTTTGTTTCAGAACAAAAGCTCTGGCAGCACTTCAGTAATGGCAGCTGAACTGAACCATTTGGATCATCCCAAATCGTTGTGATTGCTGCAGACAGTTTAGTCAAGAGACGAATCAGGCCCGATATTGCAAATCAGCAGCTATTACAGGGGCAGCTGTTACAGCGTGGCTGGGTCTTGATTGCTGTGGTACAGGCCGTTACAATCTGTTGGCTCCGCTGTGGGGCCATGGCAAAGGCAGCATCATTGCAGCAGCCTCGGGAGCCTGGGTATCCTGGAAGGTTTAGCAGAGAGACCAGCCACACATTTAGATTACACAGTAAGTGACCACAAATAGCACTTAGCAAAGTGGTTCCTTCCTCTGGCCACCTGCCAGGAACCAGATCAGAGTTCAAATAATAAATCCCTACCGCGAAGCCCTCGGGCACTGCTCCCTATTGCCTTGCCTGGAATACTGAGGAGCAGAGGATTCTGTCCATGGAGTCGGCCACCGATTGACTTTCCACGAGTTAGCCACAGGCCTGCATGCCGTGAGCCTTACCCTCCCTCACCCTGTCCTCCGTGCCACCGGCTCCTCTCACCCACCACGCAATGGCCGCTGTTAGACCGTGAGGGCAGGCACCATGCCAGCTCTTCCTGTTTGCTCTGCCAAGCCCTGGGCACACATGGAGGTGTTGAAGGGTGATACTGGGGTATATTAGAGCTGAACACTGTGGAGGGGGGCCACTCATCTGGTGTTAAACTGGACAGACTCTTTTGGGGAGGTTTGTCCCCCGTCCGGTGCTGGGCCAAAACCGGGCGTGGTTTTTGTCTGGTATTGGAGGACAAGGGATGCCATTTTCAGGAGTGTGCTGCTCCGCCCCCTCCAGCAGGATCTTGCACGTACTGTGCGTGCAAGTCATGCTCATGGGAGCGGGTGCACACTGGTCCCAGAAGTACCCAAACGGCTGGTATTCTGGGAATGTGTGAGTGGCCACCACAACACTGTGGCCAAGGCTTTCAAACCGGACTAGTGATTTGGGTACCTCAGCTTTAGTTGCCCAGGTGAAGGCACCATGCAGGGGTAGGCAGGTGCTCAGTGACTTGATCGGTGTCACAAACTGAGCACCTAGAGGAACACACCAGCCCGAGGGGAGTGCATTACCTACTGGGTGTGTGCAGCGGTTACAGGACAGGAACACTTGTAGCTGTGTTTACTGCATCTGCTTTACGTTAGCACCAGCTCAAACAGATGCTGGCTGAGCCTAGAAGATTAATTAGCACAAGGTGGAATAGCCTGCATTCCCTTGCAGACTTTTATACACACGCAGGTCTGGTAAGACGATGCTGCCATGCCAGCTCCCAGATGGGGCCTCCAAGGCATGGAAGCAGGTTACAATGCTGCTCCAGTCCCATGTGACATGGAGCATGAGCTGCTTTGTGCTGGCTCGAGCTCTACAAGGAGTAACTTGAATGCTCAGGACACCTTCTCCTTGTGTGCAGCCTTGGCTGGCACCTCACAGCTAGCTCTTCAGATTGTGTTCCACAGGAAGGGAACAGCCTCTGGTTCCTGAGCCTCCAGTCTAGTCAGACATGTCAGCTCTGGTCTCATGGCTGATTTCTGCACCCCACACACCATCCCCAGAATGGGATTGGACTCCCTCCTACCCAGGCATGGCACAGGAGGCAGTGGGGGAAAGGTGCACACTAAATTTGGCTTAGAGGTGGCTCTGGCATATCTCAATACTGCCCGTCTGTAGCACTAGCATCTGCGCTCATTCTCTGCATCACTTCAGTCAATCCAGACTTTGAGAGATTCCACTCTCACAAGCATCACTATAGAAATGGATCAGAGAGTAACGTAAGGAATTCTATTCCCAACTGTTTATGTTAGTTGGGAGGAATTATGTCTAGTGGTTACAGTCAGGACCACTGCTCTCAGGTCCTGTTCTCACAGACCTGCCACTGAATCATTCCCTTTACAATGGACTTTTATTAAGTTTAGATAGCAAACATACAAACATAATGTATGCACTGTGTACTTACTCAGTACAGACACAGCATATTAACCACATGGAAATCGTCACTTATGAACCATACCATACTAAATTAGCTTGTTGCTGATGAACATAAATGGAAAACGATTTTTAAATCTTGCAATAAGATTTGTAAAATCAACAACCCACAGCTCAAAGGTTAAATGATCACACTGAAAACCACGAACCATGAAGAGCCCTTTTTTCCAAGGCTCTCTGGGTATGTCACAAAGCCAGATGGTGTATTGTCACCCCCGCTTCACAGTGCGGCAGACAGGTGCAGAGAAGTTAGTGCGCTGCTCAGGATCACGCAGCAGGCCAGTCGCAGAAGCAAGAAGAAAAGGCAGGTCTCCCGAGTCTGTCTTCTCTTATCACTAGACAACACTGGGCCCTTGGGAATTCTAACTTGGAATGGGAACGATTCTGGAGAATTTGTTTTTGTCAAGGAGATGTTGAACCAGAGTCACTTGGATCCCGGGTCACTGGCTAGCGGAGGGCAGGGGGTGAATTAAGGGGACAAAGAAGCAGTACCAGTAGCTTAATTTGTAATGAAAGAGCTGCTGGGGCTCAAGCAATTTTTTTGCTTTCATAACTGATGCAGCAAGCCCAGAGGTTCTGGGGGCCGGGGCTATGCACTGTCAAGTCAAGAGGCCCCGGGACTCAGCCCTGGCACAAATTAAGCACTGAGCAGTACACTCTGAAAACCCCATCTCCAAAACAAACTCCACCTGCTTGAGATGCCCAAATGAGATCCACAAGCAGGAGATCTCCACAGTCCAAGTGTCCTGTTCCCTTCTTATGTGATTCACTAAGTGACATAATTAATATTGACAGTGAGATTAACATTCCCACCCACTGAAATGAATAGGGGCAATTTCACACCCTTCTCAGAGCCATAGTTTCAGGCTGCCTGCAGACTCAGGCAGACATCACTGAGGGTATGTCTGCACTGCCAAACAAAACAAACCCCTGTGGCAATGAGTCTCAGAGTCCAGGTCAACTGGCTTGTGCTTATGCTACAGGGCTGAAAATAGCAGTGCAGACCTTCCTGCTCAGGCAGGGACCTGGGCTCTGAACCTGGCAAGGAGGGGGAGAGTCTCAGAGCCCGGGTTCCTGCCCCAGTGGGAATGGCTGCATTGCTATTTTTAGCCCCATTGCATGAGCCCGGCAAGCCTGCAGCAGTTGACCTGGGCTCTGGCACTTGGTGGTGCAGGGTTTCTATTTGCTCTGTAGATGTACCCTTGACTCGCAATTTTAAATATTTCTATGCAGCCGTGAGAGCTAGCAATGAGAGCAGAGATTCTGGAGCACAAGATGGCAGCTTCCAGGCAGAAGTCCAGTTTGCAGAGCTGTTGTGAACTGGAGTAGTTCAGCCCCTGGTGCAGGATCCTCGCTGCATAATCTCCAGGGGCTCGCTCACCCTGGACTGAAATAACTCTTGAAGGTGGGCAGAGGGTAGGGTGACCCGATGTCCTGATTTTATAGGGATAGTCCCAATATTTGGGGCTGTGTGTTATATAGGTACCTATTACTCCCCATCCTCTGACCCGATTTTTCATACTTGCTGTTGGTCACCCTAGCAGAGGGCCACCCCCAGCTGCCAGTGACCCCTCCCCACCAGCACTGTCCCCTCCAGCTCTCACTGTCGCTGGAAGTCTCACCAGAGGGGCTAAGGGTGGAGTGGGCCATGGAGACTCCCACCCTACAAGTGGACCCTCCCTGACAGGGCTGGGACATCCCAGCAAGGGGGGGTGTGGGGATGTGTGCCCTGTCATTGTCCAGGACATCCCCGTTCTGGGGCTGCATCCCAGGGTCAGACTCCAGGGCCGGCAACATGGCCCCTTTCCCAGGAACCCCTGGCTCAGCCTATAGCCCTGGCTCCCTCACATGGTCCTTAACTACAGCGGAGGGCAAGGGATGCGTTCCCAGGGCAAGGAACTGCTGCAGGAATCCAGCTGGCAGCATCATTTGGATAACGTGTGATCAGCTCAGCACCACTCGGCGTGTCTGGCAGGCCGCCATGGAGTCAGGGGGCTCAGGCTGAAGGCCTGGTGTGCCCAGCTTTTCATTCCCTGCTATTATTGAGTTGTTGCATTCCCGTTGCACCCAGGGGCCGTACGGCTGCTGCCCTAATGTGGGGCAGTGAGTGGGCTCTGCATGCCGGCAAATCACTGCTCTTTGGTTATTACGGCTCTCAAGGTATCTGCCGCTTACATCCTGCATAATATGATGCATTCACACAGATCGAGGGGAGGGAGGGGCCACAAGCTCTCAATTCAGCCACGAGCTCTCAATTCTTGTCTGTGCCATTTTCCCATGTCAGAAACAGGCTGCATTGAAAAATGTAGGGTTCATCTTTCCTTTCCCAACCCCCCGAAAAAGCCACCTTTGCCTCTTGTCACAGCGGAGAACTCGCTCATAACTGCAGCCTTTATTTTTAAATGTATCTGTTCAGGCAGCGCCAGTGGCAGGGAACTGGAGCAGCTTCAATAATTCATAAATTAGCCAGGAAGTGACAATGTCGAGAAGGGGGACTCAGTGATGCTTGGCTGGTCGCTCTATTGATATCCCGCCATGGTTATAACTGCCACACGCTGCATCAGGGAACGATGTTTCTCTTTCACTCCTTGGAGACGTTTCCCCCACTTTTAATGTGAAAAGACATGTCTGGCAGCCCAGGGGCTGCTTCCAAACAAAGGTTTATTGGCTGGATGGCTGGTCTTAATTGCCACTTTGGAGCTACAGAGAACAAGACACCAGTGATTAAATGCCACAGCGCTCATCCATAGAAAGCCACACATCAGCCACCCGGCTACCTTTGGGCAGTGCAGGCCAGATGCTGCTTTCAGGTACACTGGGGTAAATCAGGAGTCCGGGCAGAGACTTTAGTGGGGTTATTCCAGGGTTATTTGCATTTCAGTAGTGCCTAAGCCTCACACAAGATCCAGGCCCCGTTGTGCTAGGCACGGGGCAGACACACAATGTCCGTACCAGCATTCTGGGGGGCAGGTTATTTTTTAATGGCAGAGTTAGAGATGTGGCTGTAGCGATATAAAGGTGCCTTACATCAGTAAAGCTTATTCCCCTTCCCTACGGGAATAGCTCTACCAGCATAAGCATCTTTATACCACCATAACTGTGTTTGCACCACTTTACTGACACAGTTAGTTATAAGCAACCCAGAACACACAGTGGGAGAAAGGAACGCATGTTACTGACATTTTCCGAGGGGGGAAACTGAGGCTGGGAGCTTAAGTGACTTGCTCAAGGTCACACAGAGAGTCTGTGGAAGAGCCAGGAAATGAATCTACTTTTCCTGAGTCCATGTTCAGTGCCTGAACCACAAGAACATCATTCTGGTAAGACTGACACTGTGTAACCAAGATCAAGCTACGACCCCCATGTGTTTTCTGAACCTTTTCTTTCATAGCGGCAATGATGGGCGTACTCTTCTGTAGAAATTTACTAGTTTTGCAATCCACACACTCCAGCATTTGTACACAGAGAAGTGGCTGTCTCCCGGCCCCTATGTCCCAGCCACGATTTTAATAGGAGCGGTTTTATAGCACTAAGATAGTTTTTGAGAACATTAATAACAACAGTGTCGGTACGAATACAGAGACATACTAGTGACCACTTACTAGCTGTCAGCACAGAGCAAGGAGGTGAGGATCAGTCCTCCTCTTTCTATTTGATAGGCTTTGGAAGTGGATTTTCTAAAAATAATAGTTTAAATGACAAATGCAGGAAGGACTGTATCAGTAGAACTTATGTCACAGAGATGCAGCTAACTGGGCATGTTAGCTACAATATCTGGTGACTTGCAAAAGGAAAACAATGAAAATGTTTTCAATTCACTGTTTTTCTTCTTTATGATGTATGGAGAAGGCCAGAAAAATGTGTTGTTTTTTACATGAGAATTTCTGGCTCTTTCTGCTATGACTTTCCTGGATGACTGTATGGATGGCTGCAGATCAGAGATGGCCTCCAAGTGAAACCTGATCAAGGGCCCGATCCACAGCTTAGTGAAGTCAACGGGAGTCTTTGAAGATGATTTTTAAAGAGATGAGCTGGCTTGCTAAAGGTAAACACCCGGCTCCTTCTGCTCAAGGGCTGAGGCCAGTGACAGCTCATGCCTGAGACCCCCAACGAGTCCCTTAGGCAAGCCAGGGACACAGGTCTAGACACTCCTGATATTTCTAAAAAGTAAATTGAGGAACGCTTCCAGGCATGAACCTTTTGTGGGCCCAGAGCCAAACATTTGTGGGCCCCCATGGGAGCAATGGTGCATGGTGCGGGGAGGTCAGGCCCTAGAGCGAGGGGCCAGCCAGAGGCAATGGGGGCATGGCATGGCAGAGGAAGCCTCACTCTGCCCATCCCAGTGTAAGGGCATTATTCACAAACCGGCAGTTGCCAGAGGCACAGTGGCCCACCTGGCCCTGTGCTGCCAGCATGCCCCTTCTCCTCTGGGGTGGGCCCATGCCACACCAACAGCCCCCCCACCTAACACCCCCCGCCTCCTTATGCCCAGATCCCCCCTGGATCCACTATGCCCAGTGCCTCCCCCAGATCCCTCCCCAACAAATGCCCAGCAACTTGCACACCACCTATGCCCAGTGCCCCCCTACCCACAGCCCCCCCACAACTGCCCAGCACCCCCACCGAATCCCCACTCCCTTGTGCCCCACCACACACACAGATCTTCCCTGCCCTCTCACAGCCCAACCCCCCCCCCCCCCCGACCTCCCAGAGACCCTCTCCCCTAAGTCCTGCTTCCCAGCCGCACTCACCGGCCCTGCTGGGAGGTGACTGTGTCTGCCAGGATGAGCCGGCAGCACTGCCAGGGCTGATCCCGGGGCGGGGAATCAGTCCAGCCCCTTGGGAGTGGTGCAATCAGCCAGGCCAGGACCTGTCCCGGCCGAGGTCCCTCAAGACGCCTTGCCTGGAGGGGCCCAGCCAAGCCCTGCACACTGTCTCCCTGCCCCGAACCTGGCCGAGACTGGCCAGGCTTCTGCCCCAGTCCCAGGGGGCTCAGCTCCAGAGAGACAGGTGGGGCCCCACAGGTGGTGGGAAGCAGAGCTGGGGTCCGGCCAGGGGCCAGAGAGGAGCAGGGGGGTGAGGCCAGCTGGTGGAGAGGAGCCCTCGGCCAACCGGCAAGCAGGCCGAGAGGAGCAAGTGGTGGGGGGGGGGAGCCAGCGGCGTCTCGGGGTGCAGGGCAAGCGGAGCAGGCCGGAGCCCCTTCTGAGCATGGGCCCAGCTCCATGGAGCTGCTGGCGCCATTGTAAACCCGGCACTGCTTCATGGCCCTCCTTTTTCCTTTGCAAAAAGCTAAAAATGGCACAAAACTCTCTTGCCCCCTTTTTCTCTCTCTTGTTTTTGCAGGTCCCCCTCTATGGGAGTAGTGACAGTGGAGAGCCAATGCATGGAAGAAACAAGGCTCCGGGAGGAAACTGAACTGGATAACCAGCTAATGTCATGACAGAGAAAAGTCACTTGGTTTGGAGGTCCTGCAAAAGTTAGGGTGCGTCTAACCTGAGTGGTGCTGAGACTTTGTGCATCAGATCACAATGCCACCACACAGCTTTTGGAGGGGGAGGGTGTAGGGGGTTGTGGGTCAGGATGGTCAGACTGCTGGTGGGAGGGGGTGCCTGAGTGGGGAAGAGGATGATCAGATGGGGGGAGATGCAAATCTATGCCCCCCACACTTTAAAGGGTGCTCTGTGCCCCTGCTTCTGTGACCCCCACATCCTGGGTCCCCAAATTGCTGAATTTCATTAATATTTTAGGCTAATATTATGTAACTAATTTTAAGAACATCTGGGAAGAACTAACGGGATTGGGGCAGGGTGGTTGGGTGATCAGCTTCTGGAGCCAGGGCTAGTGGGAGGGAAATAAAGAGGTGGCAGAACCTGGAGTACTGCGGGGGAGGGGGGCGGGGGGCAGAAACCTGTGGGAAAGATCAAAGAACACTTTGTGTATTGTCTGATGTCCCACAAGTGCCCCAGGCCCTTTCTGAAGTTGTTTGGCAAACAGCTCTTTGCAGCCTTTAGAAAAGTCAAGGACACCCCATAGTTACGGGGAGGTGGGGAGGGAGGAAGGGTTGAGAAATAGAAAAACTTTTCAACACAGCTGTTTGTGACTCCCTGCAATTGATATTGGCATTACAGTAGCACCTGGAGCCGCCAGCTGAGATCAGTACCCCATTTGCAGAGACGGATCGTCAGAGACAGTCCCTGTCCCAAGAGCTTACCATCTAAATAGACAAGACAAAAGGTGGGAGGAGAAACTGAGGCAGGGAGTGACCACCCAAGGACGCCCAGCACCAGAGCTGGGAATAGAACCAGATTTCTCTTGAGTCCCAGGCCAGTGACTTGTACACTAGACCACACTGCCACCGACCTAGGGGTGGGGGAGAGTGAGTTGTCTGTGAGGCAGCCAGAGGGGGGGATCCAGATGAGCAATAGGATGACCGTGTGGATAAAGCTGAGCTAGGACTCATGAGAACGGGGTCCAGGTTCTGGCTCTGCCCCAGCTCCCTGCGTGATCCAGAGCAGATCACTTAGTTTCTGTGTGCTGGGGCCTGGGGATAACAATACACACCCAGCAAGGGCCACAATATAGCCAAGCACATAGCCCTTGGCCCTCCGCCGCCAGCAGCGCTCTCCACCCTTTACGGAAATCTCCAGAAGGGAGGAGACAGAGTAGGAGCAATTCTGTAACTATGAAAATGGGCACAACTGTCCTACAGAGCCATGACCAGTGACTTGTGGTTGTGCGGCTCAAGCTGAGCCCCTTGGAGGAATTTGAATTTCAGACAGTGCACTGCCAGCACCAGCCCTGTGAGAATCAGGCCCCTTCACGTGAGTTCAAGTTGGGCACCCAAAACTGGAGGCCCTCGAAATCCCACATCCCTTTTGAAAATCCTGGCCCAACCGTTAGGTGGGTCCTTAGCAGGACAGAGAGGCCACTCCCTAGTAGCTGCAAAGAGGCAAGGAAGGAAAGAGGGACTAATAGCATCTTAAACGAGAACCAGACCTAAGACAGGACCCAAAACCCAGCTTCACTCTTCCATCCCCCCTTGCTATGGCCTCAGCCCCTCCTGGGCCACGCCAGGACCTGAAGAAGCTGTGCTGAGGTCAGTGAAGGAGGCAGAACCTCCTGCTAGTCCTGGCCTGGCCACAAGTGAGGAAATGCCCTCAGAGTACCTGTTCTCAGCCCATTTCACAGACATGAGAGAGAGTCAGGGGAACCTCCAGGATTCTGGGTCTTCCATTCAATTCAACACAGTGCTTCTGGGCCCTGCGAACCCCCCGGCCCTAGTGATTATGAGTACGCAGAGAATGGCTGCTGAAGAGGAATCTGGCGTGGCGAGGAGATGCGTTGCCGCATTTTGGCTAGAGGAATCCTGACTACCACTTCCCTGTGCACGTGAGAGAGAGCGAGGGGTTTGCTCCCTCCCCAACCTCGGCTACCAAGGTAATTGCAGAAGGCACTGAAGATTTCTGGAAGCAACACAGAGGGCCAAATGCTGACCTGGCCCCCTCCTGAGCTGCCCTGCAGAGATCAGCCAGCGCCTAATTGGCCAATAACATGTCGAGTTGTAAAGCGTCATCACTTTAACGTGGCTTGTGTCGGTCGCTTGGCAGAGCTCTCCCAGTGCTATAAAAAACCCAGCTCCACAAGGGGAATAGTGCACCAGCGCTGGGAGCTGTCTACACTAGAACATTACAGCGCTGAAACTGCCTGTGCTCAGGGGGTGGGTTTTTTTGTTTTTTCACATCCCGAGCGAGAAGTTGCAGCTGTAACGTGCCAGCGTGGACAAGCCCTTGTCTGTCTCTGGGAACAGTGACACTCCCCAGAATGGGAGCCGGCAGAGGACACTCCAGCAGCAGTAGCCTTGGGAGAAGGCAAAAAACCTCAACAATGGTTAGGTTGCTGATGCAGGGAGACCACAGCCTCTCATGCTGACCAATATGGTCTCGTTGCTTCCTGGTGGCCCCCCGTCGGTCTGTATCTAGCTGTTGTCTCTTGTCACGTACTGAGTGTAAGGTCTGTGGGGCAGGACCATCTTTCTGTTCTGTGTATGTGCAGCACCTGGGGGTCGGGGCCACGACAGGGGGACCTAAGTGCTATCATGGTACAAATCAATAATCATTTAAAAAGGCCTCAGCTGCTCTAGTGAGTCTTGCCCCCACTTGCTGCTAGTGCTCTGCTGGTCTGAAATCTGCTAGTTTACCTGACTCCTGTCCCCGACCCCTCCATTCTCTCTGACACACACACACACGACTGGCACAGTACCTGCCTGGCCGTGGGCAAACCCCAGCTGGAATAAACGAGAAATTTTGCCCCAGATCTGACCAAACCTGCACTAAGGTTGGTTAACACATTCTCCCGCTTTGTGTGTTTGGTTTCACGAGCAGCACGTGAACGACAGGCGTCATCCCGCCTGCTTTCAAGTTCTCTGAGCTCAGCCTGGGCCAGAAACAACCGAGTTGCCAAAACCTGAGGGGATCTCCCATGGTATTACCAGGCTGATCCAACCCTTGGGACCCTGTGTCCACCCCTTCTGCAGACTCGAGGGGAAATCCCCAGAAGGGAGGGGACAGCGTGGAGCAATTCTCTAGCTAGGAAGAGGGGCACAACCGTCCTACAGGGCCCACGCACCAATACAGAGGAAAGAGGGAAATATTTCCAAGGGCTCCTCTGGTAAAGGCAGGGCCAGAGCAGTCAGGGCCGAGAATCGTCAGCGCCTCACAGGGTTTTTCACCTGTGCCTCCCCCCAGAGATGGCCTCGTCAAGCTCCCTCGTATTCCCTCGCCGAGGTTGCAGCTCAGATGCCAGCTGCTAGACAGTGAAGCTTGTTGAGTTTCCTGGAGGCCCATGGAGCTCAATGGGATTTCGGGTCAGTGGAAGCTCACATGACCTCAAGTTACCGTTTGGTCTCAGCCCTGCTTTGAAGGCTTGCCAGTTAAAGCAAGCTATTCTCTTGGAGAAACAATGGCGTCAGGATTCACAGTGTAAACCTGGGCCAGGGAGGATGTGCTGAACAAGCTTCACTTCCTAATAACTTCCACCCTGCAGTACCCCAGCACTCAGCGCGGTCACGTGGCAGTTCCCCTGGGGCCGTCCAGGGGCTTTGGAAGGGACAAATTTGCCTCGTTAAACATTCCATGACCCCGCAGCTGAGCATTCGCTGGCAGGCAAAACTGGGCCCATCACCCACTGTGTTTATTCCGGGTTTACAGCAGAGAAACTCCATGGCTTGGGAGAAGTTACACCGACATGACCCTGGCGTTAGAACAGTGATGACTTAGGCCCATTGCCTGTTAGTGACAGACACCCCTCGTGGCCTAGCTGTAATCACGAATGGCCAGGCTTTGCCCTCCTTACTCGCACTGAGTAGTACCTTTCTCCATGAGTAGCCTTGCTGAAATCAGCAGGGCTCTTTGCAGAGTAGGTACTACTCAATGTGAGCAAGGGCTGCACAACCTGGCCCTCAAGTGTTGTCACGGCTGAGTCCACACAACCAAAGGTACAAATTCTGTCCAGAAAGACTGCACGCCTGCACCCTGACCATAAATGCAGCGTCTGTGCAAACACACCCAAGCGTGCAGGCTGGCACAGATGCGCAAACACATGCACATCTGACAAACGCAGAAGCAAAGGAAAGGGACTGCATTCTCTTCGGGCAGTCAAAGGGTTAAGGAAGTTTTTAGCAAACCACCAAAAGAGTCCAATTCGCCTCTGCCCCTTCTGGCTCCTTCCCCCACCGTAGGTCCAGGGCTGGTGCCAAAGTCGGAACCTGCTAATCAGCAGCTCCCAGCAGCCGCTCTCTGTGCTGCCTTGACTCTGGCCAAGCCGGCCTGAGCCTGCCGTCTGTGGAATGTGTGCGAGCACAGCCGTGTGTCACAGCTCCAGACTGTGGGAAAGTGCTGCTCTGGTGAACTCACAGCAGCTGCCTTGACCCAGCCTGGCTGTGTATGGGAGACAGAGAAGCCTGGCTTTACCACATTTTCTCTCAGCCATTTCCGGGTGGCTCCTCTGCGCCCCTGCAAGCTCTGAAAGGCTGCACCAGTGACCAGGACTGGGGGTCCCTCACGTGCTCTGTGCACGGACCAGGGGGCTGTCGGGGGAGGGGCAATTGTAACAAGAGGACTTTTAAAGACAAGTTTTATTTTTACATTTTTAAAAGGGAAACAATGGGGAGGGAGAGGGGGGGAAAGAAACTGCTATGACAAAGGAGCAACTGCCTGCCTACATGAGCTACCCTACAGTAAACAAGCCAGCCCCAGGCAACACCACCTGGCCCTGGTAACAAGGCTCTTCATCTTCAAAGCGCTTTGCAAACAATGGGCTCCATCAGCAGATCTGTGTGGCACTGGGCTCTGCGGGGGCCAGTTGGCCTGGAAGGAGGGTAGCTGGGGGTGGGGATGAAGCTCTCCCAATTCCGGCTGCACTGGAGAACTGCAGCTCTGCAGGCTTCTCTGAGAGAGGGGTGTGGGCACGGTGCTGACGCACGGCCCCAATGCAGACAGCCCCAGCAAAGCTGCCTTTACAGGCAGATGCAATGGGAGCCCCCACCTATTTCCACCCCACTGTGGGTGATGTGTGCTCCAGGCACAGGGGCTACAGCTGCAACTGCCCTTGGCTGGGGGTGCATGGAGGTGAGTTGGGGGGAGGTGAGATGCTAATGTTTCCCCGAGGCATAGCATGTCACCTATTACTACTGGGGCAGGAGGCCAGCTCCTAGGCTCCCGCCAGCACCTCTCCTCCCTCCCTGGACCAGGCTCTGGCTTCCTGGTGTCACTGAGCCCAAAGAGTCAGTTACTCTGTCTAGTAAGGGGGAGAACTGGGCCCGGGGGGGTTTTAAGCACCCACCCACCTGCCACCCCTTCTGTGTGAGCAGCACCCGGTGCTAGTCTAGGCAGTGGGCCAGATTCCTTGCAGGGGAACTGCAGTGTGGGGAGCTACAGCTGGGGTGAATTTAGCCCAGTTAGCCATGAAGGCCCCTGAAGGTGGTAAAATGGGCCACAAGGAGCTGACGGAAGCTCGTGCCCCCCCCCCTTCCCCAGGGCAATATGCTGTACAAGCAAGAAAATGCACGGTTTTCTGCTGGTGCTCAGCGCCAGGGCGTATCCTGGGGGCACTAGCTCAGGCGGCTGGGTGTGCAGCAAGGAGCCATTCCCCTTGGGTAGAGCACACCCAGCGCCCCTCCCGGTCAGCAGTCGCTGAGTGCCGCTCACACCCGAGGGCATCTCCCTCTGGTTCCCAGGTGAGATCCCCCCCACTGGCAGGCTCACAGCTGGGCCAGTTGTTCTGGGGCAGGAGGAGGGCCGGGGCAACCTGCGCCATGCCCCTGCCGGGGAGTTCAGTTGGCAAGGGGCTCATAGGCAGCTCTCACGAGCATTAACCTCGCTCAAAAGCCAAATCAAATGGCTAAGCATGAAAGCCGTGGGGAAGGCCCCACCCCGCTTCCTCCTCCACAGCATCCGCCCACCCCCCATTCTGCTAGAGGATGAATTGTTACAGCTGGCTTGGGGGCCAAGGGGGATAGAAGCTGCACTCGGCAGGGGTCACGTTTCTGGGCATTCCTGTAACAACCAGCAGGTCCACCCCCAGGGAGCATGTCTGGGACTTGTGTTCCAGAGATGTCCTCTTGGGGGAAATTCACCCCCATGCAGGCTAAAACCCAGTACCACTTACACCTGGTTTGGGTAGCTGTGACTCTGGAGCCCACTCAGTGCCCGCTGGCGGGTGGCCCACTTGACTGTCCCTCATACCAGGCCTGGCCCACGCACTGCCCTCAACACACTGTGGTCATCAAAGGTACAAAAGAGCCTCCTAGACAGCAGCAATCACTGGAGGCTCTACAGCTGAGGATCCCAGGGAGGGAGACTGGAAGATGAGCCCAAATCTTTCCACCTTTAGTACCCAGCACAAAACCTCACTTGTTTGCAAAGGCTTTTCCCGTGATAGAATCTCTGGCAAAACTTTCCAAGGAAGCGAGCGAGTGAGAGCAACCCCCTCCACCCTGACTTGGAAAGCAGCAGAACTCCTCAGAATTCAGTGAGCACAATCCTTGCAGATGCTTTTAAAATAACATGTGTTTGGATGGTGCCTAGACACTGTGGTGATGGGTGCATTACAAATGCCATAGATTAGAGTCAGCCTGATAGTGTCTTTATCTGGCTTTTTGCCAAGATGTGGAATAACTTCAGGGCAGGACACCCACAAACCAAATAACTCCATGCAGCAGACCCACAAAACAGAAATTTTTTTTTAAAGTTGCAATGAAAAATAAAATTCTATAGCTGTCTTAGGAACAGCTGAAGGATTTGACTCATTTCAGGAGTGCTCCATGTATTAGCATGTGCATACGGCAGTGTGTTATTCAGTGAAGAACCAGCCCTGCAGCTCTCACCCACAAGAGTCACCTCCCTGAGCTCCACATATCTAGTCACACAACTGAAATGTTGGTCTGAAGCCCGTTGACAAGGCCCTTTAAAGAAGCCTGCGTGCACAAGGGGCGGGGGGGAAGTCTCACTTTCCCAGAGAATGCTGGGCGAAGGAGTCTCAGCTTGCAGAGACGTGTAATGTCTGTGACCTGTGAGCAGCTGCCTTGCATCAGCTCATCCATGTGGTCAGAGAAACAGGAGCTCCAGACTGACTTGGTTCTATCCCTGGTGCATCCTTCGGTATTTAAGACGCCTCTGGGGAGAGATGCCTCCTGTCTCACAGGCGCTAAGAACATTCATAAACTTTTGTTCCCCTGGTTTTAGGTTTCTGAAGGGGTTAGCGTCTGCAATGAAATCATTACTTGATGGAGAAAACACTCCTGGCGCTGCCTATCTGCTGCCCAAACCTAGAGCCAGGCTGAAATGGAGTTAAAAACCATCAGCTAAAAATCCTAAAACAATGAAAGAAAGAAAGAAAGAAAGAATCTCCCACTGTTGCAATACTAAGAACAGGCTAGTTCGGGAGTTACAGGAGATGGGCCAGAACCAAACAAGACTTGGGATTTAGATCCAAACTTTGTAGGTAGCTGAATTCTCCTGTTGCCTGCATCAGTGCAGATCAGGAGTCACTCCACTGAAGTCAGTGACATTCCCCCGGATATATAATGGCGCCGGGGGAGACTCAAGGCCTTCATCTCCAATGCTGACCAAACCTTGGATCCAAACTTTCTCCGCGTTGGGGAAATTTGACCTGGCCAGTGATCTGGACGACATGACTTGGGCTCATCGCCAGATAAGATGCCCTTTGGCCTTGAGGTGATGTGGCTCTGTCCAAGCAGAACCAGAGCAATGTGAAAAGCTGAGGCCTCAGATTGTGGGGGTCAGATGGAGCCTCTTCCCCAGTGTGCTTCATCAGGGCTCACGCGCTGAGTTTCATTGTGAATTAATCTGAATGAACCTGAAGCTCAAAGTGAAAATTGATTGGAGAGGCCAGATGCAATCAGTGCAAGGCACAAACTAGCCCAGGGCCAAGTTGCACTCAAAAGTCACCCCAGGGCAGCAAAAAAAGTCTACACTCCTTGACAAACCTTTCTGGGAAGGTTCCCTGTGCTTCATTTCTATCCCACTAACAGACAGGTAAGCAGGGCTTAGCCTGACGTTTCCAAACAGTTGAATGATTTACTGCTGGGAAGATCCAAAGATGATGTAAATATTGTCAGTTACAAAGCCAGTCATCAAAGTCTCTCTCTTCATCTAGGCCAGAAACCAGAGGTTCTGCTTCACAATCACATTTTGCCACTCAGATTCTTCTCTGCGAACATCCAGTGCCTTAAAGCTCCACAAGGCCACAGCTGTACAGAAGATTTGCGGCTAGCATTGGGCATGGATCAAGGCCCCAGATCTGAATGCTTGGCTCTTGGGGAAGAGGCAGGTATTATGGATCTGAACTTGGTGGCTCAGAATCAACTATTTCTATTCGCAACAACAAACCAAGCATAATTAATAACTAATAATGATAATAAAGTCAACCCATTGAGCCCTCTTCCGATTTCGTGCTTTGTTACACATCCTCTTTGCTGACCATGTCAGGTGAAAGGCTTGCTGAGGGTTGTCCAAGCCTTTCCAGTGACTCCTGGCCCAGTGGTCAATGTGAATGCAGACGTGGTTTATGGCTTCGTGTCAGTCGAGCAAAGTATGTAGGTTCTGCATGAAGCCAGAAGAAACTGGAAGGTTTGCTTTGAGAAGTGAAGCCTGGGCACTGAGTGGGGACAGGGCAGCCAGGGCACAAGCCAGTGTAGCATGTAGGGTTACTCTAACCTACACTGTGGGCCAGATACTATTCCTGGCAGCTCTGGGATACGGGAGGCACAAGCTGCCTCCACTTGGTCTCTGTACTGAGCAATGAGGCATGAGAGCCCTGGAGTCCTGTTGTTCCTATACAGCCCTTCAGAACACTCCTACAGCTGGGGGGTTAATGGGCATCCTAGGGACAGTTCTGAACTGCGCTCCTCCTCTGCATACCTGCAGGCTTTGGAGAAGTTTGCAGATGGACCCAAACATTGTCTACTAGGCTCATCTCTAGTGGGTACCTGGACTGCTGGGGCCAGGTCCCTCCTGGTGTCAGTTGGCCTGGCTCCTCTGAAGCCAGTGACAGTTCACATCAGCTGGTGATGTGGCCTGTAAGTAGGAGCCATGTTACCGTGTCTTCCTTGGCTAACAGTGGCCTCTGGATGCCAAAGCGTATTGCGTGACCAGGAACATTAGTTTCACATTTGGGCACTGGCTGCCCCTCTGAATCAGTAAATAACGATATCCGATGGCGGAAATACTGTGTTCTAACACACTGTGCGCAGGGATGCAGGGAGAGCAAATGTAACTGCCAATCTGACTGAAACATTGCTGGATTGTGTCCCCTGGGCTGACCAATGCTGGCAGCAAGCCATCAGTACGCATTCAGAGAGACCCTCATCTTCATGTGCAGCTCAGGCCCCTGCTCTGATCAGGTTTTACATGCTAAGCAAAATCAAGTGCTGGTTTGTCAGAGGAAGGTAGACCTGAGAGGGTGCTCAGGGAAGTAGTTGGGCACTGCTCCAATGACCCGTATGAATAGGTGCTGTGATGTCACCATCCTTTCGATGCAATAGTAAGCCAGGGTCCTGGATGTAGTTCAGTAATGATCCAGTGGCATGTTTCATAAGAGCAGGGGAGGCTAATGCTGATCTTCTGGATGCAAGATGCATTTTCTCTGCCTACGGTCCTGACACTGATCCTTCTTCTGGGATGCCAATAGCAAGTCACCCGTCACTGCCAATAGGAGCAGGACTGGGTCCTAAATTCACTTTCCTCACCCAGTGCTCTCCCCTGTCTCAGATGAATATGGTATTCTTCTCTTTCCATCATGAGCTTGTTTGCAGTAATGGCTGTGCCCTGATACAAAGCTGCTGGTGTGTGTATCCCGAAGCTGGCTGCACGGCACAGCAATGGGCAACATGACACAGGTTCTGGTGGTTACATTTGCAAAGCATTTTTAGTTTCTTCAGGGTGCAACTGCCGTTAAGTCATCAATTAACTTTCCTTTTTAGAAGCACATCAATTGTTAGGAGCCACGTTCCTAGAAGAGCCATTTAAATATACAGTAATGAGAACTACTGTCAAACATCCTAAGCAGGTTTGCCAACTCTTGTGATTTTCTTGACAGTCTTGTGATACTTGGCATTACATGAGAATCTCAACTTTCACTTAAAAAAAGGTAATTTTCCAGCCCTCATGTTTGCAGAGAGAAAGCTTGAAACCATGACCCGCATGTAACCTAAAGACTGAGAAACCAGGAGGCAAAGGACAAGAACCCAAGTATATTGGGTTGTAAAAATCTCATGTTTCTCAAGCCAGTCTCATGATCTGAGGCCTGATTCCCTATTTTTTGATGCTTAAGGTGAATGACACTGCCCAGGTATGAATTAGACACATTATTCCAGAATGAATTATTACACTTTGCGTTTCATCATCAGAGGATCTCAGAGCTCTTTTCTAAACATTAACTAACTCCCCAAAACCCTTGGGAGGTCAGAAGTTGGTATGATACCTATTTACATATATGCAAACTGGGGCCCCAGCTAAGTTACATAGAATGGTGGAATATTCATTGCAAATGTCTTAGTCCTTTTCTTTGCCCAGGAACCTTTTACAACCAGTCCTGATTCCCATGTATTTTTCATCATACTTAACTATTCCCTGCAAGGTTTGCACAAACCATTATCAGCCTATGGGTTTGAGTGTGAACTATTCAATGTATCTTATTAGCTGTTCACCATTCATGGTGTGTGATTGGTCACCTAAATCACATGGTATTGTTTCTTCTCCCTGATTGGGTCATGAAGTTTTTGAAGTAGGAGAATGGCCAAATAAAGGAACAACAGCCTAGAGCAAGCCCACACAATCAGACACAAACAGCCTTGTTGGGTGGGACAGAGACACCCATGTGGAGGGCCAGCACAAAGGTGCTTTGAATGTCTGAAGCGACTTTTCAGTGGTGTCGTGGCATTATGCTAGCCCCCTCTGACCAGCATGAATTTCACTGGGGAAGCGCCAGCCATTTTCTCAATCATTTGGTGTGAGCAAAATGCCATTCACACAAATCCCCAGGGGGGGCACAGACATGCTTGAACTGAACTCCACATCAGTGTTTGCAAATTCGGTTTTACAGTATTTGAGAAGCTCTGATGTTAAATGATTTGCCCATAGCCACCACAACATGTCTGTAGCAGAGTCTGGAACAGAACCCAGGAGCCCCTGACTGCCATGTTGTACTAGCTAGGATATGGCCAGACAATAACTCCAGATCCAAACACTCCAGAGCTCGGGAGCATTCCAGGCACAGATCTGTATCTAGAGCCAGTTGTGTGGCCCTTTCTGCTACCAGCTTTCAAATCTGATGTGAGAAACCCCGTCCCTCAGCTGTAGGGGTCATTCAAAGTCCAGCTAACTTAGAAGTGAGCAGAGCCCAGGAAGTCCTAAAATAGAAGGGCAAGAAACTAACTGGGAGGGAGAAGTGTTGGCAGCAAGACTTGAAGGATTTAAAGAGACGGGCAGACTGAGACTCACAGGTGGAATTGGACTCCAGTACATGGCTGCTGCTCTCTCCTGCAGCTTTGTAACAGCACCCTGGGAGCTCTCTGCACTAGACCTGATATCAGCTGCTAATACCTTGTGGTCGATATGGGATAGTATTTTCCTTGCTACTGATCCCTGCTTACAGTGCAGATTGCTGGGATGATAAACCACCCAAACCTAGGACACCAGACTCATCTCACATCTCAAATTCAAGGCACCTGCTACACCAAGTTGACTGAATAACTCAACTAAGAGGCCTTAAACCAAGGCTGCCTGACATATTGAAGCTATCAACAAGTCCAGAGAGTGGAAAGCGGCCAATTGCCTTTCAGGCAAGGAGCTGGCACGAAGGTCCCAGGCGCCCAGATTCCAGCTGCAGTGAGTGAAAGCTGCAGGTGTCCAGCACCTCTGAAAATCAGGCTGTGAGGGCCAGATCCTGCCAGGTGCTGAGCCCACTGAAGTTAACGAGATTCAAGGAAAGGACAGATAGTCTGATTCTGCCAGGTGCCTCAAGTCCTTTGTACTCAAATCTTTGTGGTGCAGAACGCTTTGACAAGCTGCGTCAGCTACCACTGGCTTCAATGGGGGCTCCAAGTGCTCAGGACCTCCCAGGGATGAGCCCTCTTGCACACAGGTGAGCAGTTCCGTGGTTCCTTTGCTACGTTAAAACACTGACCGCTTGCTCAAGACAAATGATTGTTTTAATCCCTCCCCCGACTATCTCCTCCTCCTGCTCTCGGGTCTCTCTGCCCGAAGACCTTCTGCATCTTCCTCCAGACACACCACTGTTTGTGCAAGGGCCTTCTCCTCCTGCCCCTGGAACAGCCCCACTGCATCTTTTCATCACGTCTCATTTCAAATCACAGCTGACAACATCTCCCTTCTCTTTGCCCTTTGCCTCCGAGTGTCCCTCTCTGTGTCACTGGCTGTTTGCGAGATGGTGCCAGGCACTCAGGTACAGCCCGCAAGAGAAAACAGGAGTTCTGGATACTGACCAGCTGACAGGAGAAATGCAGCAAGCAGCAGCTAGTTACCAAATGGCCCATCTAAGCCTGCCCCTGTGTCTCTCTTTGCCAAATTTAAAGGGCCAGATCCAGAAAGGCATGCTGGGGAAAAGTTCCTACAAGAGGGCAACCTTGCACCAGGGCAGCTAGCAGAGATCCAACAGTGCTAAAAGAAGGGCTGCTGCTCAGTATTACAGAATGTTCTCGTACCCTGCATCTCTGGCCCTCTGTGACATATTAGGGATGGCACTTCCTGCAGAAGATGCCTTGCCGGCCTAACTTCTCCTAGTCTTGTCTTTGTGGTCTCCTCCACGCCAGCTCTTCATGCTTAGAAATGACTTCCTGTCCAAAACGATCTCCCCCTTCTTGGTGCAAAGCTCCCGGCCTCTTCAAAGCATTTCCATGATGATTCCTAGCAGATGTTTTCACCCCCTATGTGGGGGTATCAGAGTAGCAGCCGTGTAGTCTGTATTCGCAAAAAGAAAAGGAGTACCTGTGGCACCTTAGAGACTAACAAATTTATTAGAGCATAAGCTTTCGTGAGCTACAGCTCACTTCAATGCATCCGATGAAGTGAGCTGTAGCTCACGAAAGCTTATGCTCTAATAAATTTGTTAGTCTCTAAGGTGCCACAAGTACTCCTTTTCTTTATGTGGGGGGTAAAATCTCAGCTCTGTGGAAGTCAATGGCCTGGCAGTTTGCCCACCGATTTCAGTAGGGGCAGTTTTTCACTCCTGGTGTTTAGAGTTTGTCTGGCATCTATTTTTGAGCGAGATTGCAAGTTATTTGGGGCAGGGCCTTGCCTTCTAATAAATTTACTAGGAACAAGCAGGCTCTTGGCATTTTAAATAACAAAATCATATGTAATAAGGGCCTGATTGTGCAAGGTGCGGCGAGCTCTCAGCTCCCCCTGGGATAAAGGGAGTTGAAGGTGCTCTGAGCAGCTGGCCAAAAAAATATAAAGAATTTTTTGCAGGAAATTTTGATTTTTTAAAAAAATTTCCATTAAATTTTTTTGATGAAGAACTGAAAT
Source organism: Dermochelys coriacea (assembly GCF_009764565.3). Taxonomy (NCBI): domain Eukaryota; kingdom Metazoa; phylum Chordata; order Testudines; family Dermochelyidae; genus Dermochelys; species Dermochelys coriacea. Next base: position 1,912,176 of record NC_050076.1, read on the forward strand.
CAAAATTGTTTTTTTTTGGTTTTGAAAACTTTTCAGTAAAAATACTATTTTTCCAAAATTGAAAAACCAACTTGTGTGTACTGAAAACTGAACCATAAAACAAAACACTTCACCAAAATCTGGAACCGTTTGCCAGAAGATTTCACCCAGCATGAACATTTCTCATTAATTAATTTTGTTTGGATCAAAAGGTCGTTTTTAATCTAAAAAATGTTTCAGAAAAAGTTTTGTGCCCAGCTCTGGTGCTGTTGAGCACGTTGCAGGATTGGGCAAGTAAACAGCGAAACGTGCGAAATAGAAAACGTGACAACAAGAGAAAGTGCAGGAAGTGTAAAGGAGGAAACCCACCCACTCCAATCGAGCTAAATCTAGGCTGCTGAATGCAGCCAGACAGCTCCAGGGTAAGGGAAGGAGTTGAACGAATTCGAGCTGGGCATTCTGTAGCATTTCCAGTTTGCAAATTACCACTGGTTTATTAGGCTCTAATTCAATCCATGCCAGGACATTGCTTGCAAAACCCTTTTTAAAGAAGATCCAGCCTGAAGCCTCCCAGTCTGATTGCACTACAAGGCACATGTGCATTCTGTTCCGTTTGTCCCGGCTGCACAGCCTGGAGGCCGGGAGTGGGGGAAGGGTGTTACTGTTATTGAATGGAAGGCAGAGCTCGCTTAAAGTTCATTCATTAGTCCCAGTAGAACTGGAATTCGGCAGAGAAGAAAGTGTGAGCTGATGGTTCCTGGAGATGTATAATTTCAATAAGTGTCCCTGCTGCATTATCAATCCCAGGAGAGGAGCTTTAAGAAGGGGGTCAGACTTTGTAGCTGACAGAGAGGGCAACATACACACGATGGCAGATACCACTAGGCCGGGAGCTCAGTTCTGCTTCTGTGGAGGACACATGGCAACTGACCATCGTCAGATGAATTACAGATGCAGCATCTCTTTGCCCTCCGCAGCCCAGGAGAGCGGGTTCTCATGAAACGGGAGCTTAGCAGCACCTCTTTCGCAGAGCAGTGCTGGTGTGTGCAGGGCTGCACAGTCCAAAGGAGGTGCAGGGTGTGTCTACAATGCAAAGACAAACCAGCAGCACCCAATTTTAGAGCCCAGGTCAGTGGACTCAGGCTCATGGGGCTTGGGCTGCAGGGCTAAAAATAGCTGCGTAGAGGTTCAGACTCGGGCTGGAGCCCGGGATCAGAGAGCCTTCCCCTCACTGGGATTCAGAGCACGGCTTCCAGCCCACGCCCAAACGTCTACACTGGTATTTTTAGCCCTGCAGCCTGAGTCAATTGACCTGGGCTCTGAGACTCGGCGCTGTGGGTTTTTCTTTGCAGTGTAAATGTACCAGCAGTCATTGCTCTAGAGAGCTTCTAGGTCAAGTTAGACACCCCATACACTGGTGACCAGGCCAAGGGCCATTTCAGTCTCTCTCACACTGAAGTGAACCGTTAAAGATCCCTGTATTTTAAACTTCCCCCAGTTTTCAGTTGTCACCCCAGCTTCGCTCAGCTAAAGCATGCTATCAGTTCAGGGGCCTTCTTCTGCAGTGCTGGTGTCAGTGGGAGTGACCTCTGGATCCAAAGGCACTGTCCTGTTTAGGAAAGAGAAGCAGCTGTGCCCTCACTTGCTCGGCCTTAAGAGATAAAAGGGGCTGCCAGGGGCTTAATGTCCATCGCGTTTTCAGATCCTCCTGTGTTTACAGCAGAAGTCGTGCACAGAGCAGTAGTTAGCACAGCCCAGTCTGTCACCACCACTCTGCAAGACAGATGTGCCATAAAAATACCCCAGAGGCCAGCCAGCGTGTGAGCTGCTGCCATCCGCCTGCAGCCCCTTATCAGTGTGTGGACAGCTCCTCAAGTGAGGAGAGACAGGACAGAAGTGGCTTTAGGCTTACATTGTTCACGACTGGTTACTTTACCCGTGGTGTCCAGGGTCTGCTGGCACGCAGACAGCAGCCCTTCCCATCATATGCTCCCTTGGAAAGAACACCCAAAACCTTCCCTAAGTCCTGCTCGGTGTCAGACAGAGTCACTGTGTCCCTTGCAGTGGTGGACAGTCATTTAAAGGGACGTATTCTTCTATGGATGCAGGGTCAGCTTGGCACAAAACACAGCCCCTGGATATGAAGTAAAACTAGCAAATAGATCCTCTAGAGATGGAGGCTTCTCCCCACCCCAGACACAGAGCAAAGCTGGTGGTCATCAAGGCCGAAGGATCAGATAACAGCTGACAAACTCTTCTACCAACCTCTCTGTACTCCAGCCCCACACGGGCACCCTCGGAGCACAGGCAAGTCTTGCAGCAGGTCCTGAAGGCTGTCAGATCTAAGCTCGGGCCAAACCATCACTGGAAATGAATCCCAAAGTCCAGGATACCTGGTGCCAGCTGCCTCCCAACTCAGCAAGGGGGCTGTCAGCTCCAGCGCATCCCTTTGATGATGTGAACAGCTGGGAGCCACATTTCAAACCCTTTCTAAGGGGAGGAGCGAGCCAGGTTGGGTACAGTTAGAAAAAGTTCAGACCATACTGTGAGCTTGTTCAGTCTGAGAATCTCAGGGGAACCGGCTTCCCTGATGGATTTCCAGTATTTGCCCTGGGACTAGCCTTTTTCCTGCTATTCTTTAAGTGACTTGCCTGAGGTTACACAAGAAGTCTGTAGAAGAGCCAGGAATTGAATCAAGATCTCCTGAGTTCCGTCCAGGGCCTGAAGACTGGGGGAGAGCAGCCTCTGTCTCATAAGGGTACGAAAGTGAATACAAAGACATTAGCTAAAGTGTGGTTAGTTCTCTTTTTACTGCGGAAGAGGCTCTGGGCTGGGGCTGGGTTTAAGTGTGCTCTAGAGAGCTTAAATCAGATACTATGGGTTGAGTGTGATCTAAGAACCTGTATGGCCCGTTCTTATTTTTATCCAAGATCTTAACTGCACTTTCCAAAGTGACATTGCGTTGGATCTGCCTCAGTTTTGGGGTGCCTTGCTCATGAGGTGGCACTGAAATGGAGCACACCCAAAATTGCACCCAGAGACCCATTTTCCAGTTCCCTGAACCCACTCGTCCTGACAATTAAGGACACATAAGAAGCTGTGTTAGGTCATCAAGGCACATCCACAAACCAGACAAATGCAGCAGGAATGTCTTTTCAGAAGACAACTTCCAAACACTAAGGATGTCAACACCTCTTGATGCCCAATGAGTGAAGAGAGAAGTATCCTATTGGTTGGATATTTTCCCCTAGGAACTGGATTGTTGTTTACACACACATTATCTCCAGAATAACAATCAGTTCATGATGACTGGCAACATGCACACAACCTTCTGGAAAAGTCATGTTCCTTGTCACAAGCTGCCACCCCAAACACTACCCAGTTCTTAGAGGCAGGACTTTGATTGGAATTTTGCAACCCATTGATTTCAAAGCTCCTGTGAGGCTAGGTGGGGTTTATGTATGGATGGTGAAAAGCCTGCAGCTGGGAAGTTTTGTAAAACTCACAAGCTAATTTTGGGATTTCACGGGGTTCATAAACTAGCCTGAGTTATACACCTTCCTCCCACAGGTTTACTAAGACCCCCGTCTTTGGGCTATATGGCCCTGGCCCCAGAAGGCACTTAGGCCTGGTCTACACCTAAAAAGATTGGCTCGACCTCGCTACGTCACTGAGGGCTGTGCGAGGCAGCGAGGGCGATCTAACCCCCGCTGGAGATGCAGCTAGGTCGAGGGAAGGATTCTTCCAGTGACCTAGGCACCTTGCTATCATCTCCGGGAGAAATGGAGTAACTGCACTGAAGGGAAAACCCTTTCTGTCGACGTAGGGAAGATCTACACTCCAGGGCACTGGAGCTGTGCCACTTTCATGTAGACATGGCCTTAGGTACTTATTTGCTTAACATTAAGTATGTGTGAGTAGCCCAATCCTGAAGTCAATAGGACAACCAATGTGCTTCAAGTTATGCATATGCTTAAATGGATCAAGGCCTCTGCTAGAGGCCACAAGCTAGGCAAGTCCACGTGGATGGATGGTATTTGGTAAGACTACACAGTATCTTTTCTTATCTGCATCTCTTATCCCAGGCTCTGCACTGGCCCGACCTTGTCATGGGTCTGCTCACACATGGGACAGACAGCAAAATCAGGGCCTTTGTTATTTCTTACCCTGTCTTCTGTGCTGCATTTTCTCCCTGCAGTTTCTTCAAGGGTTTTCTTGCTGCTCCAGTGTTCACAGTCCAGCCTCAGTTTGAGTTCAAGTTGGACATTCATACCCACAAGCAGGAGTGCTTTGAAATTAAGCAGGCTGCCCCTTTCCTGCTTAGCATTTATAGCTTGTTTTAAATGTATTTTTCTAGTACAGCCAGCAGTGTAGTTCTAAATCTCAGTGTATTGAACGGCGTGGACCTGTCCTGCTGGTGTGTCCTTACATGCATCATGCATGCAAGTTCACGTTGCGTGTGCTGCAAAATGGTGTATTTTGCGGTGCACATGGGCTCCTACTTGAGGACCCCTGAAATCATACCAGAATGGTTTTCGGGCATCTTCTGGCTCCAAGGGGGTGGCTAGTGGGCAGGGCAGTGCTGGAGTTAGTCCTCCTAGGGTTCAATCAGATACTATGGTGTTGAGTGTGATCTAAGAACCTATATGGAATAGTGTCCCCGCTCTGCAAGTGACTCACTTTATGACAAAGAGCCAGTCAGTCGCTTAACCTCTCTGTGGCTCAGCAACATCTTTGCATTGAAAAGGAAAAGTAGCGTCACTCACTCCTCCAACTCCGAGTGGGGTCATGAGGCTGAATTAGACAGGGAGGGAATGTGCCTCTCCTGCCATGAAAATAATGAGGAGTCTGGTGGCACCTTAAAGCCTAACAGATTTATTTGGGCATAAGTAAAAAAACCCACTTCTTCAGCCATGGCAGGTGATCAGGAGGCCACACACACTTGTGTGGCCCATATAAAGGCTGTGTTATGTGCATACGCACAAGTGCCAGTGCATTAGGAGACAATCTTTCATGACATGATCACACACTGGTTTTCCTGCAGGACCCCACCTCATTCAGTGCATCAGGTGAGACAGAATTAAAGTTGCACAGAAAACAGTAAATCTGACACATCCCAACTTTTGAGTGCTTGATTCTGCAAACTTAACATTCCCTTAGTAGCTAAGGTCGTTTTTTTTGGTATGGTCTCGCTCTCACTCCCCAGCTCACAGTTTACTTTGATCCTAGAAGTCTCACCCAGAACACAAGAGCAGCAGGGTTTTAACTCCCGGGGGGTCCCCACAAAGTTTTGACAGTGAAATTAACCATCTGTCTAAGGCACTTGTATGGCCCCATCCCCAGAGTATCTCAGAACCTTTCCTGAATTTCCCCTCCTGCGGTGAAGTTATCCCCGTTGTACAGATGGGAACTGGGACTTGCCCCAGGTCACACAGAAAGCCTGGGGCAGAACAGGGACTTGAACCCAGGTCTCTGCAGTCCTAGGCCACTGACCTAACCCCTGAAAATTACCCTCCTTCCTCTCTAGATAGGTATTTACATGGCCACAATTACTGCAATGTCTTAGGCTGTCTTTCTACAGCCGTGCCTCTAAAAATCACGCAGTGTAGCCGTTGTTTGTCGGCTCCCGCAGACAGAAAACTTCTACCCCCAATGAGCAGGGTTAGCTTTGTCGGCAGGACCATTGTTGTCTTGTTGTCAGCAAAACGTTTGTCTTTCAGAGGTGTGTGTTTTTTTAATATCTGTTTTTTTAAAATACATTTTTAACAAAAGTTCATTTACTGTTGTAAAATGTGCTCAGGGCTGGGAAGACATTGAGTGAGGGGGTGAGAAATGGGGCTCGATGCAAGGACGAGGTCTCATGGGATGTATCTAGTTATCTGTTCTTATCACTGGAGCTGGAGCACCAGGAATTCCTCCAAGATAAACCTCTTTTGGCAGGAGGAATTATCAGATGGCCCAAGTGAGTGGTTTTCAAGTGATCTGGCAGCCGTCATTAATCACCCATCAGCTGCCTCCCAGCCAGCCCCAGGCCCTGATCCACAGAGCCAAAAAGCAAACAAAAACATCACCCTAAACAAACAGCCTGGCCAAGACAGACCTGCTTCCTGCCCTGCGTCTGTTCTTAATTGGGTATCTGTCACAGCCACACTGGAGAACAACTGATCACCCAGACTCCCTGGTATTTCCAGGAGGGATCCAGATAAGGAAATGGGAGTGTGACAGGAAGAAAGGCAATTCTCAGGGGAGCAAGCAAACAGGGCTGGCCTATCCATCTCCCTGAGGTCAGGGATGCTGGCCATGTGGCGAGTGGCTGGGTGATGGATGGATGGCTCCCTGCCAGGTACAGTCTGAGGCTGCTCCCCGGGGTGTCAAGCGCAGCCTCCACCAGAATAGCCTCAATAAGACAAATTATGTCGAGAGAGAGAGAGAGAGAGAGAGAGAGAGAGAGTGTGGTGTGTGTGTGTGTGTGTGTCTAGGGCTTTGTAAAGAGTCTGAATGGGGCTGAAGCTCTTAAAGCAAAGTCAGGCCTGGTGTCCACCCACCTCTTCGTCTTCTCCAGGAAAGGCAGAACACTGGCAGCCCAGCTAAAGCTGCAGCGTCTCTCCCCATCTAGGTCGGCTCGCAGATAATTTACCTCAGCCAAAATCACTTGCTTTGCAGAGTGGCCTGGGTAGCAGGACACAAGTGACCAGCTCTCAGGTACAGATTATTTTGCCAGTGGTAAGGGGAGGTAGGAAGCAACCATCACCACGGTCTCCTTGTGTGGCAGGGCCACTGCATGGAAGAAGAAAATCAGGTGGGCTTTGCTAGCGCTGTAGAGATGGGGCAGTCAGGAACACTGGAAACATGTGTTGGAGGCTTCGAGCTACCAATGACCCTCAGAATCATGGAGATGTAGGGCTGGAACTAAGGGACCTCAGGAAGTCACCTAGTCCATCCCCTTGCCCTGAGGCAGGGTTATCTCACCATGAGCACACAACCCCAGTGCTCAGCCATTTGCACAGGCTTCTCATTGTTAGAATTTAAGTGGTTGTTTGGACCGATAAAGCCCTAAGCAGCTTGGGACCTGCCTGCTTCAGGAGCCCACCTTCCTTGTGAGACTGCTGCAATAATACCACCTATCGTGTTCAGCCAGAGATCCCAAAGCACTTTACAAAAAAGAGAGTAGAATATCCCCATTCCACAGGTGGGGAAACCGAGGCACAAAGGCTTCCCACAGTTAGCCCACAGCCAGGGACAGAACTCAAATCTCCTGTGTCCCACTCCAGTGCACGAGCCACTAGACCACACCACTGTAGCAGCAGCCACTGGGAAACCTCCTGCTGAAGCTCCCCATGATTTGAAAGGACGAGGGTTGCTGTCAGGTGTTCCCTGTGCAGGTCACTTAACTTCCAAACTCACTATGCTCCTTGCTCCAAAATAGCCTCAGCCTGTTGCAAAGCCCATCTAGCTTTCAGCTGGGGGAGGAAGGGCTGTGATGAGCTTGGGCATTGGTGAGCAGCCTGGGCTATCCTTTGGCTTTCCTTTACAGTTGCCAGTTGCTTCATTTCTGGTTTGAGGGTGTGGGGAAGGGAAGAGACACTGCTGCTGTTCTTGCTCATATGGCTGCATTGTAATCCAAGGCCTGGAACACCAGCTTTCCAGGGCCAGGCGGAAGGGGCTCAACTTATTCCAGAGAAGCTTGTGGGGTGATTTGATTTCTGCCTAGGTACTGACACATGGAACAGAGCTCTGAGAGTGTGTGGGTGGTTCCGCCTGGCTGACAAAGGCATAACAAGATCCAATGGCTGGAAGCTGAAGTTACACAAATTCCACCTTGGAATAAGACACAATTTCCTAGTAAAAAGAAAAGGAGTACTTGTGGCACCTTAGAGACTAACAAATTTATTTGAGCATAAGCTTTCGTGAGCTACAGCTCACTTCATCTGATGACTCCAATGTCATCCAATGTAGCTCACGAAAGCTTATGCTCAAATAAATTTGTTAGTCTCTAAGGTGCCACAAGTCCTCCTTTTCTTTTTGCGAATACAGACTAACACGGCTGCTACTCTGAAATTTCCTAGCAGGGAGGGTGAGTCAAACCTTGGATCAGGGAGGTTGTGGGCTCACCATCACTTTGAGTCCCTAAAGCAGTATTAGAAATCTTTCGAAAAGACATGTTGTAATCCCTTCTGTGGCCTGCATGCATCAGGGTTGGCTCAGGCATCGCTTCTAACCCTGGAATCTGAGACTCCCGCTGTTTATTCCTGTCCTTCCTGCATTTGGGGGAGAACAAGAACTTCCACATCATCCTCAACAGGCACAGAAAACCCACAGGTTGGCATTCGTTGGCATTTCCGGTGCCGTCTCTGAGCCAGTCAGACCTGTGGGGAGACTCTGCCTTGACCTGCCCCATTAGGCCCCAGGGAGAATGCCCCACCACTGACCCAGCACAAGGCTGCAGTGAGCGACCCTACATGGGCCTCCTCACATGGCCAGGCACAAGCAGCAAGCTGGGGGCAGAGGGACCTCTGACTTTTCCTCTCTTCCTTCCCAAATGAAGGCCTAATCCTGTGGCAATGAGAAGTTTGCCTGAACAACAGTTGCAGGATCAGACTCTTGGCTGTAGGATTGCAAAATTTCTAATCGCTAACCAGTGCTGACTAGCCTCTAGGGTCCCGTTTCGACCAGGCGTTCCAGTCAAAAACTGGATACCTGGCAACCCTACTTGGCTGGCTGGTTTGGCATCCTGATTTCCACACAGAGGGACAGGTATGTTTCTCTACCTGCAAAGCAGCCCTAGGACCTGAAACTCTACAATCAACTTCCCTTTCCTGAGAAAGGGAAGCCCAGTGCCGTGAAAGGACTGGGCTATACAGTCACCTCTGGGGCTGAGGTTATGTTTGTTTGCTTTCAGTGCCTTTTGCCCTTTGTTTCCATGTTGCTCTCAGCACTGGTACAGGCCTTTCATTTCCTGTCTCCCTCTCCATTTGTTGTTCCCTGCACTTCGTACACACAGATGGTAAATTTTTAAAGGGGGAATTCACTTCAGGAAAAGAGATAGAGTACCTCTTATCTGTTCGGGGAAGGGAATGGCTCTTTCTCCAAAGGCTAATTTGATGCAGAATGACCTTCCTTTGCTACGAAAATCTGTTCCTCGAGTCCTTTGATGGGCCCAATTCTCTCCTATGGAAGTCAGTGCAATTGCTTGCCTGGGGAGCAGGATTGATCCCTGCATTGTTTGATTCTAGCATTACATGAAGGGCAAAGTTATAAAGCAAATTAATTTGAGTTCATGCCAGCAAGCAGTAGCAATCTGTTGGGTCTTGCAGTGTTTCAGATTATAGACCTAAAGCATCAAATGTAAAATCTAGAAATGACTCAGAAAATACGATTATTATATATAACACACTTGATACTGAGGGTAATGCTTATTACCATGAGGAGTTCTTTGAAGTCAATCAGACGACTGCTCACGGTGGTGAGCATTTACGGTTGCAGGATTGGCCCTTCAAGTCTGAACACTGATCAAGCGACACTTTTATCATAGCTGCCTCCACCCTGTTAAACGAGTACATTTCCTATACTGATGCTGAGTGGCAGGTGTGTTGATAATAGAAAAGAGAGTTTGGCATTGTGCTGTCACACTAGATCTCAGACATGTGCCAATGTGTTTCTGAATTTCACCATGTGAAAATTTGCATATTTTGCTCTGTTGAAAAAGAATGTATTTCATTTTAAAAACACATGGAGTCAGACCCCCAGCAGGTCTAAGTCAGCAGGGCCAAATCCCCATCTGGTGTAATCGGCTTAGCTACATTGGAGTCATTGAAGCCAGATCCCCAGCTAGTGAACACTGGCTAGTGAAAGAGAGTTTATCGCTTTTTTAAAATTCTTGGGGTTTTTTTTTAAATCTTTACGATTTGAACTCTGGCTATTTTTGTTACCTATAGAGATGTTTAATTCTTTTCTCAAAAAGAAAAGGAGGACTTGTGGCACCTTAGAGACTAACACATTTATTTGAGCATAAGCTTTCGTGAGCTACAGCTCACTTCATCGGATGCATTCAGTGGAAAGTACAGTGGGGAGATTTTATATACATAGAGAACATGAAACAATGGGTGTTACCATACACACTGTAACAAGAGTGATCATTTAAGATGAGCTATTACCAGCAGAGGGGGGAGGGGGGCGCAGAGGAAGAAAACCTTTTGTAGTGATAATCAAGGTGGGCCATTTCCAGCAGTTGACAAGAACGTCTGAGGAACAGTGGAGGGTGGAGAGGGGGAATAAACATGAGGAAATAGTTTACTTTGTGTAATGACCCATCCATTCCTAATCTCTATTCAAGTCTAAATTAATTGTATCCAGTTTGCAAATTAATTCCAATTCAGCAGTCTCTCGTTGGAGTCTGTGTTTTGAAGCTTTTTTGTTGAAGGATAGCCACTCTTAGGTCTGTGATCGAGTGACCAGAGAGATTGAAGTGTTCTCCAACTGGTTTTTGAATGTTATAATTCTTGATGTCTGATTTGTGTCCATTTATTCTTTTACGTAGAGACTGTCCAGTTTGGCCAATGTACATGGCAGAGGGGCATTGCTGGCACATGATGGCATCTATCACATTGGTAGATGCGCAGGTGAACGAGCCTCTGATAGTGTGGCTGATGTGATTAGGCCCTATGATGGTATCCCCTGAATAGATATGTGGACAGAGTTGGCAACGGGCTTTGTTGCTAGGATAGGTTCCTGGGTTAGTGGTTCTGTTGTGTGGTTGCTGGTGAGTATTTGTTTCAGGTTGGGGGGCTGTCTGTAAGCAAGGACTGGTCTGTCTCCCAAGATCTGTGAGAGTGATGGGTGGTCCTTCAGGATAGGTTGTAAATCCTCGATGATGCATTGGAGAGGTTTTAGTTGGGGGCTGAAGGTGATGGCTAGTGGCGTTCGTTATTTTCTTTGTTGGGCCTGTCCTGTAGTAGGTGACTTCTGGGTATTCTTCTGGCTCTGTCATTCTGTTCTTCACTTCAGCAGGTGGGTACTGTAGTTGTAGGAATGCATGATAGAGATCTTGTAGGTGTTTGTCTCTGTCTGAGGGGTTGGAGCAAATGCGGTTGTATCATAGAGCTTGGCTGTAGACAATGGATCGAGTGGTATGATCTGGATGAAAGCTAGAGGCATGTAGGTAGGAATAGCGGTCAGTAGGTTTCCGATATAGGGTGGTGTTATGTGACCATCGCTTATTAGCACCGTAGTGTCCAGGAAGTGGATCTCTTGTGGACTGGTCCAGGCTGAGGTTGATGGTGGGATGGAAATTGTTGAAATCATGGTGGAATTCCTCAAGGGCTTCTTTTCCATGGGTCCAGATGATGAAGATGTCATCAATGTAGCGCAAGTAGAGTAGGGACATTAGGGGATGAGAGCTGTGGAAGTGTTGTTCTAAGTCAGCCATAAAAATGTTGGCATCCTGTGGGGCCATGCAGGTACCCATCGCAGTGCCGCTGATTTGAAGGTATACATTGTCCCCAAATGTGAAATAGTTATGGGTGAGGACAAAGTCACAAAGTTCAGCCACCAGGTTAGCTGCGACATTATCGGGGATACTGTTCCTGACGGCTTGTAGCCCATCTTTGTGTGGAATGTTGGTGTAGAGGCTTCTACATCCATAGTGGCTAGGATGGTGTTTTAGGAAGATCACCAATGGACTGTAGTTTCCTCAGGAAGTCAGTGGTGTCTCGAAGATAGCTGGGAGTGCTGGTAACGTAGGGCCTGAGGAGGGAGTCTACATAGCCAGACAATCCTGTTGTCAAGGTGCCAATGCCTGAGCTGATGGGGCGTCCAGGATTTCCAGGTTTATGGATCTTGGGTAGCAGATAGAATACCCCAGGTCGGGGTTCTAGGGGTGTGTCTGTGCGGATTTGTTCTTGTGCTTTTTCAGGGAGTTTCTTGAGCAAATGGTGTAGTTTCTTTTGACAGGTTTCAGAGTAGCAGCCGTGTTAGCCTGTATTCGCAAAAAGAAAAGGAGTACTTTTCATCCGATGCATCCGATGAAGTGAGCTGTAGCTCACGAAAGCTTATGCTCTAATAAATTTGTTAGTCTCTACGGTGCCACAAGACTCCTTTTCTAGTTTCTTTTGGTAACCCTCAGTGGGATCAGATGGTAATGGCTTGTAGAAAGTGGTGTTGGAGAGCTGCCTAGTAGCCTCTTGTTCATACTCCGACCTATTCATGATGACGACAGCACCTCCTTTGTCAGCCTTTTGATTATGATGTCAGAGTTGTTTCTGAGGCTGTGGATGGCATTGTGTTCTGCGTGGCTGAGGTTATGGAGCAAGCGATGCTGCTTTTCCACAATTTCAGCTTGTGCACGTCGGCGGAAGCACTCTATGTAGAAGTCCAGGCTGCTGTTTCGACCTTCAGGACTCCCGTTGCCAACTGTGTCCACATCTATTCAGGGGACACCATCATAGGGCCTAATCACATCAGCCACACTATCAGAGGCTCCTTCACCTGCGCATCTACCAATGTGATATATGTCATCATGTGCCAGCAATGCCCCTCTGCCATGTACATTGGCCAAACTGGACAGTCTCTACGTAAAAGAATAAATGGACACAAATCAGACATCAAGAATTATAACATTCAAAAACCAGTTGGAGAACACTTCAATCTCTCTGGTCACTCGATCACAGACCTAAGAGTGGCTATCCTTCAACAAAAAAGCTTCAAAAACAGACTCCAACGAGAGACTGCTGAATTGGAATTAATTTGCAAACTGGATACAATTAACTTAGGCTTGAATAGAGACTGGGAGTGGATGGGTCATTACACAAAGTAAAACTATTTCCCCATGTTATTCCCCCCCCCATTCCTCAGACGTTCTTGTCAACTGCTGGAAATGGCCCACCTTGATTATCACTACAGAAGGTTTTCTTCCTCCGCGCCCCCTCCCCCTCCGCTGGTAATAGCTGATCTTAAGCGATCACTCTCCTTACAGTGTGTATGATAAAACCCATTGTTTCATGTTCTCTGTGTATAAATCTCCCGACTGTATTTTCCACCAAATGCATCTGATGAAGTGAGCTGTAGCTCACAAAAGCTTATGCTCAAATAAATGTGTTAGTCTCTAAGGTGCCACAAGTCCTCCTTTTCTTTTTGCTAATTCTGTTGGCTTCGATGACATCATGTGGCAGTAAATTCCACAGGTAATTGATCATTGTTTGCAAAACTCTTTCCTTTTATTAGCTGTAAATGTGCCACCTTTCAGTTCAATTGACTGGCCCCTTATTCTTATCTTCTGAGAGAGGGTGAATAGAAGCACAGAGAAGGTGGATCTAGAGTTATTTGGGATCGTTATTTTCCATGTCCGATCTGTCAGGAACAGAATGAGGAACCCCTATCGTGGTACAGCTACAGTGGTAGGCCTCAGTCCTGGGCTTCTTGCAGACTTTTCAGGTTAGCTACGTACTGTAACACTAAAGCCACAATAATGAATAGCACATTTCTTCAAACGAATACAGCTTTCAAACTGCGCCATGTTTTACAGCTGCCATAAATAATGAAATCAATGTTTGTAAACTGTGTTTTAAGGCATCCTTCACTGCCAGCGATTTCAGAAGCATGTCATTTTCCTTAGTGTGACGTTTGCCAGTCCATCTATTTTTAGGAAGTTCTCAATCTACATCTTCTGATGTGGTTAAGACAATCCTAAAACGAAACAGTGGTTGCATGTTTGTAAGGTATAAACGGCGAGACATGTGACAGGAAATGATTTCAAACACTAGACTGCTCTTCAGAGGTGAACACGTGAAATGTTCAGACATCAAAGCCGGGGGAGGGTGATGGTGCGGGGACAGAACAGACTTCAGGCTTGACATATAATTACAAAGAGCCATCTTAAACATTGCTTTTCACGGAGATCTGAAAGTCCTTAAAATAATTGCATAGCCTAGGAAACCATCTGAATCCCTAATGCAATCCGCAGCCCCAACCCAGTGCTCCCACCTCCAGCCTGGACAATGTCTACAAATGGCAGTATAGTCAATTAACTTGAACAGACAAAATGAAAAAACCAAAGCAAAGCAGCACTAACAAGGTACGTCTGAGTGCAAGCATGTCACACAGCTGTTCACTCTCATAATTGTTGCTTTCCCATCCCGCCTACCATCTTTGCTAGTGTCCTGCATTGCTGGGCTGTGTCTTACTGAGGCCTTGATCCTGCACTGAGTTCCTGTGGGGTGCTGTATTCTTCCCAGGCAGAGCTCAGGGCAGGAATCAGGCTTGACGGAAGTTGTCTTCGCACATACGTCATAAAATACCTATGCTCCTAGGACTCCGTATAAATGATACTACAAGCTCGTAAGGCAGAGTTAACACCACGTTTTTCACCCTCATCCCCAGCTATCTTATACCTGCTTGTGACTGATCTTGCAGGGTTGTGATTATGGGAACAAAAGCTAGGCACAATGTGTTTAAATACCGCCTGTCTTCCATGGCGATCAATGTCTCCTCCCTTTCCAAGATGAATTTCACTGAACATCTTTCCTCATATGAGCATTTGTGCACTGAGATAGAACATTTGTGCCAGCTACTATTGTCCCGGAGAAAAAAACAATTAAAGGGGACAGTGGAGCGGTGCATAGGGGACAGAGCCCCCAGGAGGGAAGAGGAAACCGCCATTGCAAACCCAGTCAGCTCAGAAACAAGCTTTGTTCTGGGACATAAGGAACAGAAAAGCCCTACTGATATTTTACTTTTCTCTCAAAACTGATCACTCCCACTGGGGCAGTAGAATTTGGCTGGGCTGGTCTAGTCTCACTGAAGTATGCCACGAGGGGCTGTTCTGTCTGTATTTGCTCTGGATTGTAAGCGCCTCATGGCAGGACATGTGTCTCCTTTTATGTCTGTGCTAAACCCACTGGCAACACTCCGAACATGGTGAACTAGTAATGCTCCCAAGAGCCATAGGGAGGGAAGAAGGAGGTGAAGCCCCAGAGCAGCTCAGAGAGAGCGCTACAGGCAGCCCCAGAGAACGACAGGGCGAGGCAGCCTCCCGTGGCACGCACGGGAAAGACAAGGACAAAGACAGTTTTGCACATGGATCCTCTGTTTCTCTGCAAGGAGCAAAGTGTTCGGTACCAGGCACACGACTGCACATGTAGATAAAAGAACACAATAAAACCGCAAAGCCTCCTGGTAACGATCCTGCCTTGTCCCCAAGCACCCCAACACCGGGGTTACCATCCCGCTTCGCCTCTCAGCCCCCAGGACTCCATGACTAGCTCCCTTGCCTCAATAACACCCCACCTTGGGGGCAGTTCTCTTTACAAAAACACTGCAGATAATCCATAGCAAAAAGCCCCAAACCAGTCCATTTATCCCCCACCCCACCCCAATGCAGACAACCCATAAAATCCCATGACATCTAGTCCCTTGCATAGCACGTACCATGCTTGGTGTCTTCCACCACAGCCCGGCTCTTCTCTGGTCCTTTCCTGTCCTTCTGCCAGCTGGAGTGTAACCTCACCCTTCCCACCCAGCCCCTCTGCTGGGAATTCATCCTCACCAGGTGACACACATCCCTTCTCCTGACCACTCATCTTGGGCAGGTCAGCCCTGTCCTCCTGTTCGTCAGCCCTCTGGCTCCAGCTCCCCAGCATGGAGACATCAGCAGGTAAACCCTCTGCTGCTTCTTTGCCTTCAGCCCTCTCCAGTCTGGCCCTGGCTCTCTGGCTTGGAAGTCAGCAGGCAAACCCCTCTACTGCCTTTAGACTTCCCCTAGAACCTCTTCCAGCCTCCTTCAGGGACCTTCTCCTGCTCTGATCCTTTATTGCCCCAGGTGCTGCCAGACCCTCTTAATTGGCTAAACTAGCACACCTGTTCTGGCCCATGGGCATGGGACCTGCTTCATTTCAAAGGGCTGCCATGCTGAGACCCCTCCCATAACAAAGCACTTCACTGCACACACAATTCTCCCCTGGGGGAGAGGAGAGAGAATAAACCTCAGAGGACAGAAGTTGGTCAGGTCACTTTATGCAGAACTTGAAAATGCCCAGATGACGAGGGCAAGGCCAGACGCAGAAGAGAAGAGAAGAGAATAAGGCCAGTGTTTTGTTGTGGTGACAGTGAGGAATTTATTTTACTTTTTAAAATCATGGAGCTGATTGGGAGCTTTTACTATTTTTACTCAAACACCTGATTGAAGTTCAGCAAAGCACTTAACATGCATTCCTAAGTCCCACTGATGGCACTGGGACTTAAGCATGTGCTTAAGTGCTTTGCTGACCTGGGGCCTAAAACCCTAACTCTAAAACCTTCAATGGTTGTTAAATATTTATTGCATCTAACATTACAAAACACCCCCAGGAGCCCCCTGTGCTGCCTGAAGTTACAAATGACAGTTCAGTAGATAGGTTTCAGAGTAGCAGCCGTGTTAGTCTGTATTCGCAAAAAGAAAAGGAGTACTTGTGGCACCTTAGAGACTGACAAATTTAAAAAGTTTAAAAATTTAAAAGTTCAGTAGATAGAATCGCTGCACAGTGACAGATCATTGACATGTTTAATTTATTCTTTTTCAATATATTTGGTTCAGAAGATAAAACAGCTGGATGGGGTGTTGCTGTTGATGGATTTTTGTGGGTGAATAATTAATGGCTGTTTTGATTAAGATCCCAGACTTTTGGCATTTTTAGATTAAAAATTTGTGACCTATGTCTTTCTTTTCATGACCAGACTTTGACTCTTTGTGTAGCTCACCAGGACAAACCACTGACCTTAATGAGGAGGTTTCTGACTCAGTTTCCTGGTCCATGTGCCATGGGGTTCTCTTCCCCCCTACAACTGTTCCTCTTTGTTCCTGCACAGGACAGGAGTGTCACTAAAGGAGAACAGCAGAGAACTAGTACTAGGTCTTCAGTGGGGAACACTGAAATCCTGGGTGTGGAGACACCTCAATCTAGTCTCAGCAAATGCATATTAAAGCTTTATGTTTCAACTTATCTTATGTCTGTAGCTTTCTGTGAAAACCTGAAGACCTCTGGAAAAAAAACAACAACCAATAGGACTTTGAATAAAAATGACAAACTTTCTCATTTTTAAACAACTACACAAACAAGTCCAACGATAAGTAAGATCAGTATTACAGAGCTGGGATAAGGTGCCGGGTAGATGGTCCTTAAGTTTGTACCTGCTACACTTAGCCCTAGAGTAGTGAAAAGGTTCCCTATGTTGCCCTCACTGTGAGTTGCGAGGACCACTGCTAAGAGGGATTGGGTAGACAAATAGTTTTCATGCACGTTCATTGCTCAATATCTCTCCAGAGACAGCTAATGGGGATTATTAGTTGACATGTGGGGACAGCTGTCCCCTAAGAACTGGACTGAGACCACAAATCAGCCACCGGGTGTTATTACTGATTCTTATTTCCATTGCGGTAGCAGCGCTAACCAGGGTCCCCTTGCATCATGAGCTGCACAAACACTTCGGTCTTGTCTACACTTATGGTGGCGTGTAGGGTATGTGTCGGTACATGTCTCAGTGACAGGCAGGCTGCCTCCAAGCTCATCACTGTGATGTGTAGCTACAGGCAGCAGTGAAAGGTCTAGTGGAGGAA
Source organism: Dermochelys coriacea (assembly GCF_009764565.3). NCBI lineage: Eukaryota > Metazoa > Chordata > Testudines > Dermochelyidae > Dermochelys > Dermochelys coriacea. The sequence goes on from NC_050076.1 coordinate 1,929,739, forward strand.
GCAGCGAGGAGCTGCTGGAGCTTTTCCTGCTGCCTTCTCCCTGCCAGAGCCTTTCACTGAGTGGGGGAAGGCTCTGGCAGCAGGACACAATACTGTTGAAAACAGCAGCATAGACGTGACAGGCACTGCTTGGGCGTTGAGAGCCATGTAGGGCTCACATGCTAGGGCTCAGGTGCATAGGACACTCTACTCTAGTTGCCTAAACCACATCTCACCATCTACACGGCTGTTTATAGCCCCGCTAGCTGGGCATGTCATGTCTGTGCTGCACAGACCACTGTAAGTGTAGAGTACTTGGAGAGGAATGTCTCCCTCTCAGTCATGACCCACCCAGGTGGAGCTGAGTGGGTGACTCAGGGTTGTACAGCTTTGTACCCTATTGCCAACCAGTCTCTCTTGAAGACAACTTTTGAACTTCTGATACATATATGAAACCTGGCCCAGGCCCAAAATTCATTAGGGGATTGGGGGCAGAGGGATGAGCATAGAGCAGTCTATAATCTTTGTAGCATTCGCAAGAGCAGGTGTCTGGCAAATGTCACGAGCTGTCTAAGGCTATTTTAGACACTTTATTTTTAAAAAGGATGTTTTCGGGAGGGACATGGAGGAGAAGCTTTGCTCACTGTCAGCACCTTGAAGAATAAAGTACCAGAGATTACATTTCAAGGATACTGCTTGGTTGGTGCGTTCATAGCCATGTCACTTTGAGATGTCAGCTGGGCCTGTCAGATCTTACACATTAAGCAGAGCTAGGTCTAGTCTGTCCTTGGATAGGAGATCTCCAAGGAAAAGCCAGGCTGCAGCAGGAGCTGGTATGGGGATCAGCAGAGTTAGCACTGATCCAATGCCCCCAAAGGGGAACTGTCAGAGCCAATCCCTCCCAGTTGTTGTCTGAAACCATTCTGACCATTCCCTCACCCAGTAGTGGCTGGCATTGCTGACCAAAAAAAGCATTCAATACATTTTGGGTGCCGTTTGGGGTAAGGTGACCAGATAGCAAGTGTAAAAAATCGGGCCGGGGGGTGGGTGGGTAATAGGTGCCTATATAAGAAAAAGCCCCCAAAATCGGGACTGTCCCTATAAAATCGGGACATCTGGTCACCCTAGTTTGGAGTGGCCAACTGGAGACACCTTGGACCAAATTTTAAGAGATGAGGGATTCTCAAAATCTGGTCAAAGCACCTCTGAAAATGTGACACCCGGGGGCTCCAGTTGGCCACCAAGTACGAGGAACCTAAAATGAGTGGACCCTTGAAAATTTAAGCCCAACATCCTTTGTTAAGGGCATGTGCTTGGCCTGTCAATCAAAACCATTTCCATTGCATATGCTTTTGGCTGCTTGGCATCACAAAGGAAGCCCCTTTGAATTCGGGTATCAGTGACTTCTCTCCTTTGTACAGGGGCGGACTATATTCTTACTTAGCAATTATTTATTTAGCTGCCCTGATTCCCCAAACTGCCATGAGCCTTCAGCTCCCTTTGGCTTCACCACACTCAGGAGGTGGGTAGTACCTGGCAGGGCCGGGCCCCAGATGTTATACTCACAAATCACTTTGTGCACCTCCAGATCGCTGGAGGAAAGATGCCATCTAGAACTGCTGGAATGTTCCAAATCCACCCCCCTTTTGTTGAAAAAAATGGCCTTTTACTCCACAATTGGAAAATTTTGGAAAAAATTGTTTTTTCCCCTGATTTCTGTTTTCCAAGGAGGCTAGAAAATAAATATTAGTCAGTTTTTCTTTGTTTTTGTTAACAATTTGTTAGTCTCTAAGGTGCCACAAGTACTCTTTTCTTTTTGTTTTGTTGTAATTGTTTGGTTTTTATACTTTCCTGCTTCCTCACTTTACCACCCCCCTTTTCAGTGGCAAAAAGAAAAAGGAATTGGGCGGGAGGAAGAAAACAAAAACCCACACTGTGCAAAATGCAAACATTTTCTACAAGTTTTCACAATGTTTTGTTAAGAAATTAGAGATTGTTCCTTGTTGAACCCTACAGAAGGAAAACACAGACATTTAAAAACATGCTTGTGAATCCTCCCACCCTCCACTTTTTGGCCAGCTCCAGTGGTCTGTAAGAATAACATTATTATTCAATAACAACAGAACTTTTAACACAGGCAGGAGAAGCAGGAAGTTCCAAAGCCCTCTGCATTGATTTGTTTCTTCAAGATGTTTCTGAACAGCAAAAAAGCAGAGTCAAAATCGAATAGGTGATACATAGGACTACCAGGCTGGTAAATTCTGTCGCCTACAGATAGAGAAACTCTCTCCTTATTGCCTGCATTTCCTCTGGGAGTTGCTCTATTTTTTTGCACTTTGAACAGTATTATCTTCTCTCTTTCACCGTGTATTATATGTAACCTCAGGGTGGAGAAGTGCTTGGGCATTCCCAGCTCAGACTTCTGTCCCTAACAAATGCGTCTGACCCGCATACATGCTGTCCTGGCTGTTTAACCTCATGCATATCTGTTAGGAAGACCCAACTCAGCCTGGATTCAGACCAGGATATGGAATCAAAACCACTTTAGAGGCACTGATGGATGATCTCCTGCTGCCTATGGATAGAGGGCAGCATCCATTCTCATCTCCCTGGACCATTGCAGCATTCGACATGGTCAGCTCTGAGATTCTGCTCTCTCACCTGATGACAGGCATCCAGGGTAATGAGCTAAAATGGTTTGAGTCCTTCCAGGAGGGACACACACAATGGGTAGTGATGAGAAACTGCCCATTCACCACTAGACCCCTCACTTGTGGGGTTCCACAAGGATCAATTCTCTCTCCAGTCCCTTTCAGCACCTACATGCCACCACTAGGTAACCTGTTCAGACAACATGGACTCAAGTACCAGCAACATGCAGGTGACCCACAGCTCTCCCTTTCCTTCAGCACGTATGAAGCATGGCCCAGTGCTTGGATGAGATCAGCTTGTGGTGAAGAGCAGCTGGCTGAAGCCGTACTGGGGCAAGGCAGAGGTGATGCTGGTGGGCGGGGGAAAGTGTTCTGAGGAGTTTGCAGTTATAGTGCAGTCTCCGCTGGTTGAAGGTTCACACCAGCAACTGGCCAATTCATTCCATAGTCTAGGACAGGGGATCTCAAACTTCATTGTACCGTGACCCCCTTCTGACAACAAAAATTAGTACACAGCCCCAGGAAGGGGGACTGAAGCATGCGCCTGTCGGAACCACATTGTCCCGGGCAGGGGAGGGACCCAAAGCCCAAGCCCCACCACTCCAGATGTGGAGGGACAAAGCCCAAGACCGAGCCCCACGCCCCAGGGCTGAAGTCTTTGTGCTTTGGCCCTGGGCGGTGTGGCTCGGGCTTTGTCTTTGGCCCCGGACCCAGGGCTCCAGCTTTGGCTCTGGGCCCCAGCAAGTCTAAACACCAGCCCTGGTGACCCCATTAAAACGAGGTCGTGACCCACTTTGGGGCCCGACCCACAGTTGAGAACTGCTAGCCTAGGAGTATTCTTGGATTCCTCACTGATGCTGAACTCGGTTAGCAGCATCCTTGAGTAATACTTTCTACCATCTCCGCTTGGCGACAAATCCCTGTCCCATTGTGGCAAACAGAGACCTGGCCTCAGCTATTCATGCCTTTGTGGTCTCTTGGCTGGACTGCAGAGGTACACAACACCTGACCATGAAGCCTTCAGCCCTTAGGAAACTAACTAATATGCAATGCTGCAACACGTCCCCTTAGCACCACTGGCTACATGAACATATCAAATCTGTCCTGCATGCCCTAGGTCGCCTGCCCAGGGACTATCAAATCAAGTTCAAGGTGTCAGTCCTTATCTTCAGAGCTCCTCACCACTGGCCACCCCGCCAGCCGCTGCTCCTCCCGCCTGGCTGCTCAAGTGCTCAGCACCACAGTATACAAAACCCACACTGATTAGACTAGAGCAGCTTACAGGCAGGTCAGGCTGGCTCGTTAGTGCATAGGAAGTAAGTGAATCTGCAGTTCATCCGATGAAGTGAGCTGTAGCTCACGAAAGCTTATGCTCTAATAAATTTGTTAGTCTCTAAGGTGCCACAAGTACTCCTTTTCTTTTTGCGAATACAGACTAACACGGCTGCTACTCTGAAACCTGCAGTGCAGTGGATACAGATGAGCATCCCAAAGATTACTCTGTGCCAAGGCATGTGTCTGCAGGAGTTCCTGACTTCGGGATCACCCTCAACATACCTGACCATTCCAGGGAAGAAAGAACGAACCACAGGCTGCAAAGAGGACAGGTGCCCAGTGACCCAATGAGAGTACGCAGAGCTTTGGGGGCATTTGGTTCAGCCCATCACAGATGATGCTACCATGAAACAAGCTAGGGAATCAAGATGATAAAGGCAGGACACAGATTCTGCTGCTCATTCCAGAGGAAAAGTAGCTGGTGAAAAGTGCCTTGACCAGCCCTTCATGTCCAGTCACGGGCGTTTGATCATGGCCTTTGTGGGGACATGACCAGGTACCCACATGTCAAAGCAGAGCTTGGGGAACAGTCTTCCAGTCACTGTGAGTGACACAGGAAACCAAAGAGAATGTGATCAATCTTTATATCTGAGATCATTTATCTGCGATTGCTCTGCTCAGCCGTGCTATTCATGCTAACTCATGCAAGAAAAATGTTTCCCATGCTGTGTACAGAAACAATATCAGCTCCACACGGTCAACCTGGTGTGAAAATTATCAGTGGATGCTTATGAGATTATATTTTTGCTTGAATGGATTGGAGCAATTCTGGTTGATCATAAAGTGAATTTCACAGGGAAAGCCTTTATAACGTTACAGTCAATTTGTCTATTTTTCATACACAGCATCACAGACTAAGGAGTCTATTCTCCCATCAGCGTACAGGGTATTTATGTGAGCAGCTCAGAGAAAGGCAATGTCCATCATTCCCTGCTCTTTCACGAAAGACTTAGTCCCCGTTAAAGTGGAATTCTACTCTGAAAAGTGACTGTAAAAGTGACACAGGTGGGGTTCTGTGTTGTTGTCTTTCAACGATTCCCATCAAAACTTACTCAGTTTACAAGAATAGCATGTAAGCACTAGCCAACGCTGTCTCCCTTACGAGAACAGCAGAGAGGGGAGACCTCGCTTGCAGAACTGAAATCCTACAGAACTTGTTACCTCGCATTTGCTCCACGATATCACTGAATCACGGAAAGGTATTTTAATGAGCAAGAAAACTGTTAGCTAATTACAATTAGCTATGTTCTATTGGTGAGATTGGTGCTCTATGAGTACGGTTTAATGTTAACTCTATTATCCACTGATCACAAAAGAATACTGATTACAGGAATGAGAAACCAAAGGCATTGTACCCCCTAGCATAGAAAGCAAATGTTCCCGAGGATGGAACTCACAGAGCTGCGATGTACAAGCCAGGGAAGGTGGCTGCTAGCTCTGACCAGGAAATGATTTTTGTCACCTATGAAAGTTTTGACGAAAATGAAAAATTGTTCATTTTTGTTGATTTTTCCTTTGAAAATTTCCCGTTTTCTGTCAAACCCCCCCCCACCCCCTGCTGCAAAACCTGAAATTTTGTGGGTTTCTATTTTCCAACAAAAAACAAACTTTGTCATTGACAACTAGAAACTTTTCACAAACCAAATTCATTTAGCTATAAGCCATTTGACAAAACACATTTAATTCAGTGCCCATGCCAGCCGCATTTCAGACCCCCCCCAGATGCCACCAGTTCTTGCTGAGAAAGCCCCTAACCATCAAATGAGATATGAGGAGTGACAGAGCTGCATTCATTCCACTGCCTATGTGCATTACGGCACTCTTCCAGTCCCCATGCGGAACAGAAGCATCACCCCCATTTCACAAATGGGGAACTACAGCAAGTGAGGTCAGCGACTTGCCGAGGGCAGGACCTGAACCCAGGCCCCCCTATGCTGATGCCATTGAGTTACCACTACCATGCTGCTTTGCCTCTGCTTTATGAATGTCAGGCTAGAGGAGAAAAAAAAGCAGCTTCGAAACTTGGCCTGTGTTTCATTTCCCCCCAGGGAGCAGAGCAGTTAAGAATCAAGCGCGGTGTGTCTGTGAGCAGCCTCCTGGACGGCTGCCAACGCTCCGCTCCATTTATTTATGGAGGTTTATCAGGGCTTTGGGCTGCGATAAAGTTTATGGAAATAAAAGGCGTCTCCAGCAGAGCCAGGCGAGAGCAGATTCTGCTGTTTCTTTCCCACACTGATTAGAATCTGGGCAGGCTTATGAGCTCCAGATGGGAGATAAAAGCAGCAGCTCTTCCGCCCCATCTCTGTGTGGGGCCAGAGAAGCCGTAGAGAGGCCAGTGATTCACCCTCCCAGAACAGGGCCCCGATTCCTCCTCTCTCTCCCACTCCACTAGAATCAGGTTGTTCGGCTGTCAAAGCCCGGAAAGGAGTGCCTGCCCCCCCTTTGCTGATAGGCACATGGGACATTTCCAGATAGGAAATAACCTACATACATGGAGCCAGATCCCCCCATCCAGCTGGGCTGCATGTGGCAACAACCAGGGCTGTAAGTCAACCTTATGTTCCCTCTCATCCCGAGAGTGCCTGTTCCCTGCTCTCACTTGCATCAGCTGCCCATGGGACCAAGGGATTGCTCCAGCAGCTGGAGATTGCCAAGAGATACCTACGCCCGGCCATTTCCTCTCTCTCCTCAGCTTGCCCCCTTGCAGCAGGAACAAGTAGAGTTTTCCCCCTAGGCAGAGGGAATCCTAATGGGTTGGCTTTACTTCTTTCATAGCTACTTTGCTTTGTAGGATCTGGCTCAAAGAACCAGGTTCACACCAGGGTAAATCCAGATTAGATTCCTGCAGTCTACTCTGGGATTACTCTCCGGGGAACTGAGGTCAGAATGCATCGCAGAAGCTTTGTTTCCCATTTTGGAGGCAGGGGAGTGAACCCACTTCCAAATAATCTTTAAGACTCCTCCATGTCTCACAGGGCAACATTAATGGAGGGTCTGGGGAAAACAATTAAAAAACGAGGAACATAAAACATATAGAGCTGTCTGGGAAGCTGATCCTGCCATGAGTGAAGATAATGGGAGCTTTGCCATTGGCTTTAAACAGGAGCTGGCGCAGGAGCGGGCCCCCAAACCCTGGCTGGGACTGGAAATATCTGTCGTGGAGGATGGATTCATTGGCCAAACCAGGCCCGTCTTTACCTCCAGTGTGCTCTGGAGGGGGAGATGGGAACTGAAGCACTTAAAAGTAATGCTGGACGAAACCTCAAACCACACAAATCTCACTTGGGCTGGGGCTTTGTTCCAAACTTGAAATTCAGGCCAGTTCGTCAAGGGTTCCTGAAACTGTGAACAAACCTGGTTTGTGGTTTTGCAACAAAAAACATGCAAAGAACAGAGCATCAACACAAACGTGAGGGGGGATGGGTTGATGGGTTCCGTTGGATTTTGCGTTGAAATTTTATTTTGATTTAACCCCAAACGGGGATGGAACCAACAATAATATTTGCTCTAGACAGTAACCAAAAGGATCTACAGTCTTTTGTCTGACCCTGCACTCTCCAGGAAGCTGTGTGGGTTCAGATAAAATGAAACATGGATCGGATTCTCTCTCGGCTTGGCTTTGCACAACAAAATCTGCCTGATGAAATTTTTCCAAATCACAAATCCCCCTTTTCTGTCATCGCAGGGATCAGAGAAAACCAGGCCTGCCTGAACTTGGGTGAATCCAGTCCGTGTAGACCTGGATCTGAAGTGCCCCTGGATGTGGTTTTCAAAATCAAAACCTGCTTGATGAGGTTTTGTAAAAACCAAACCACTGGCTCCTGAACCCATCATTGCCCCAAACCGCAAAGCCAGCATACTGAGCTGAGGCCAGCTGTGCACCAGAGCGTGGCTTTCACTGCTCGGAGACTCAGTGCACAGCCCCTTGCATGTCAGCCCATTTTTAAGTGTGTTTCCACACTGACCCACACTCTACACTGTAACTTCTAGCTGCAGCGTGGGGTGGAAGTGTAGCAAAGTAGCAACATTGGATGGGAAGGGACATGTCACAATCCACCAGTGCCTGCCTCATGCAATCGTAGGAACTGGATTTGGGTCAGGTGAACACACCTGATGCCAACAGACATCCCTGTCTGATCAAATCTAATCTAGTTCTAAAGCCAAAATGCTGCAGGTGAAAATGTCTTAGGCCATCTTTAAAAAGAAAACACTCCTTCTCGATGGGCTAATGAAGCATGAGGAGTACTGGGCTCTGTGTCCCAGCTTTGCCATTGACTTCAGCAAATCCCCTCTTTGTGCCTCAGTTTCTCCATCTCCATATATTATGAGGATAATAATAATATTGACCTACCTCACTGGGCTGCAAGAGGAGGGAGCCAGGGGCTTGCCAAGAGAGATGGCAATGGAAGGTGCTGCAGAGATGCAAAGTTATGTTGTATTGTAGCGCGTCTGTGGTGCAACCGTAGTCACTTTAACCTTCTTGGCAACAGCTGGGATAGAACTCAGTCAGATCCTCTTGCTCCAAACGTACAAACCATTTTGGAGTTGGAGGTTAATCTCCATTAGCACTTTGCAATATAGGGCCTATAACACACGTGGCTGGGCAGTCCCAAGCTATCTAGTAGTGGGTAGTCATGCAGACATGCTAGCCGGTTAATTACAATATACTTAGTATTTAAAGAGACATAATTGGAAGGGGACAATGAAATACTAAACAGAGGGATGGTAGCATCAAAACATCTAGGCTTTCTAATAGGGCTGTCAAACAATTAAAAAAAAATAATCGCAATTAATCGCAGTTTTAATCGTGCTGTTAAACAGTAATAGAATACCATTTATTTAAAATATTTTTGGATATTTTCTACATTTCAAATAGATTGATTTCAATTACAACACAGTGCTCACTTATATTATTTTTATTACAAATATTTGCATTGTAAAAGAGATGAACCAAAGAAATAGTATTTTTCAACTCATCTCATACAAGTACTGTAGTGCAATCTCTTTACTGTGAAAGTGTAACTTACAAATGTAGAATTATTATTTGTTACACAACTGCACTCAAAAATAAAACAATGTAAAACTTTAGAGCCAACAAGTCCACTCAGTCCTACTTCTTGTTCAGCCAATCGCTCAGACAAACAAGTGTGTTTACATTACAGGAGATAATGCTGCCTGCTTCTTGTTTACAATGTCACCTGAAAGTGAAAAGAAAAGGAGTACTTGTGGCACCTTAGAGACTAATGCATCCGATGAAGTGAGCTGTAGCTCACGAAAGCTTATGCTCTAATAAATTTGTTAGTCTCTAAGGTGCCACAAGTACTCCTTTTCTTTTTGCGAATACAGACTAACACGGCTGCTACTCTGAAACCTGAAAGTGAGAACAGGCATTCGCATGGCACTGTTGTAGTAGCCGGAGTTGCAAGGTATTTATGTGCCAGATGTGCTAAACATTCGTATGTCCCTTCATGCTTCTACCACCATTCCAGAGGACATGCTTCCATGCTGATGACGAGTTCTGTTCGATAATGATCCAGAACAGAGCAGACTGACACGTTCATTCCCATCATCTGAGTCAGATGCCACCAGCAGGTTGATTTTCTTTTTTGATGGTTCAGGTTCTGTAGTTTCCGCATCGGAGTGTTGCTCTTTTAAGACTTCTGAATGCAAGCGCCACACCTCATCCCAGATTTTGGAAGGCACTTCAGACCCTCAAACCTTGGGCTGAGTGCTGTAGCTATCCTTAGAAATCTCACATTGGTACCTTCTTTGCGTTTTGTCAGATCTGCTGTGAAAGTGTTCTTAAAACAAACAACATGTGCTGGGTCTGAGATTGCTCTAACATGAAATATACGGCAGAATGTTTGTAAAACCACGGACCAGGAGACCTACAATTCTCCCCCAAGGAGTTCAGTCACAAATTTAAACAACACATTTTTTTTAATGAACATCATCATCATAGAAACATGTCCTCTGGAATGGTGGCCGAAGCATGGAAGGGGCATACGAATGTTTAGCAGATCTGGCACGTAAATACCTTGCAATGCCAGCTACAAAAGTGCCATGCTGTAAGGATGAGGCCTTCGTCTGCAGCCAGATTAAAAGACAGCCAAGCAGCAGCCATTAGTTAAGAAGCAGGAAGTCACATTCTCACATTCCATCTAAATTACATTAAAACACTAGCCCCCCACTACAGAAGGGATATGGACAAAGTGGAGAGAGTCCAGCAGAGGGCAAAGGAAATTATCAGGGGCTGGAGCACATGACTTACGAGGAGAGGCTCAGGGACCTGGGGTTATTTAGTCTGCAGAAGAGAAGAATGAGGCAGGGTTTGATAGCGGCCTTCAACTACCTGAAGGGGGGTTCCAAAGAGGTTGGATCTAGACTGTTCTCAGTGGTAGCAGATGACAGAACGAGGAGTAATGGTCTCAAGTTGCAGTGGGGGAGGTTTAGGTTGGATATTAGGAAAAACTTTTTCACTAGGAGGGCGGTGAAGCACTGGAATGCGTTACCTAGGGAGGGGGGTGGAATCTCCTTCCTTAAAGGTTTTAAGGCCTGCTTGACAAAGCCCTGTCTGGGATGATTTAGTTGGGGGTTGGTCCTGCTTTGAGCAGGGGGTTGGACTAGATACCTCCTGAGGTCCCTTCCAACCCGGATATTCTATGATTCTATGACTTATAGGCTCTAAAGTTTTACATTGTTTTGTTTTTGAGTGCAGTTATGTAAAAACATTTTCTACATGTATAAGTTGCACTTTCATGATAAAGAGATTGCACTACAGTACTTGTATGAGGTGAATTGAAAAAATACTATTTCTTTGGTTTATCTTTTTTACAGTGCAAATATTTGTAATCAAATACAATATAGAGTGAGCACTATACACTTGGTATGCTGTTTTGTAATTCAAATAAATATATTTCCAAACATATATTCCAAAACATCCAAAGTATGTATAATAAATTTCAATTGTTATTCTATTATTGTTTAACAGTGCGATTAAAACTGCAATTAATCACGATTAATTTTTTTAATCAAGTTAATTCAAGTGATTAACTTGAAACAAATTAACTGCAATTAATTGACAGCCCTACTTGCTAGATATCTTCACTTTACATGAGGTGGACACCAGGGATGCTGGGACAGTTTTTTATAGTGGGGGTGCTGAGAGCCATTAAACCAAACTGTAAACCTTGTATATAATGGAAACCATTTCCAGCCAGAGGGTGCAGCAGCACCCCCTGCGCCCTTAGTTCCAGCACCTAGGGTGGACACTGACGCTGCAGGCCTGTAGAACCACAAAGAGAACAACTGCCCTGTAAACGCCCTGCAACACGCATCCTCGCAGCCTGGTGCTGGTGAACGCCTCAGGCAAACACTGCACAACCTATATATTTTTCTCTGCACTTTCAACATGTCCACAGGAGAGATAAAGCAAATCGAAGGTTGAGAAATTGCTCAGTTTTTGTTGGAGATTATGAGGAACAGCTGTACAGCCCTCCCCCAGATACAGCGTGTGACTCCCATCCACTCCTGCAACGCTTCTACGGGGACCGTCTTGGGGAATAACCTCACGGTGCATCCCACCGGTCTGCCCTTTGGTTTTTTGAAAAAGGCCATTTTGTGCCGCCTAGTCACCCCCCCTCAGTAGGACGTCACCCAGAGTCAGAGGAGTCCAAAGGGAATGTAGAGGGGACGAGTGTCCAGATCACCCCCAGATTCGCCCCGCTAACACCTCCGACACCGGATGAGCACCTCTGAGGCAGAGTCAAACTGAAAAGCCAGACCAGAAACGTGATCCCAAGCCCATTCCCCCTCCCTCCCAGGCTCCAAGGCACAAGAGCAAACCACAGAGCATGTGCTGCACACAAAACAATCCCACCGCACACACCGCCTAGTGCACACACAACAATACCAGCGCACACACCACCTAGTGCACACAAAACAATCCCAGCGCACACACCGCCTAGCGCAGACACAACAATCCCAGCGCACACACCGCCTAGCGCAGACACAACAATCCCAGCGCACACACCACCTCACACACAGACACAACAATCCCAGCGCACACACCGCCTGGTGCAGCAGACACAACAATCCCAGCGCACACACCGCCTTGCACACACACAACAATTCCAGCACACACACTGCCTGGTGCAGACACAACAATCCCAGTGCACACACCGCCTTGCACACACACAACAATCCCAGCTCACACACCGCCTTGCACAGACACAACAATCCCAGCGCACACACCGCCTTGCACAGATACAGCAATCCCAGCGCAAACACCGCCTCACGCAGACACAACAATCCCAGTGCACACACCACATCGCTCACAGACACAACCACCCCAACCTGCACACCGCCTAGTGTACAGACACAACAATCCGAGCGCACACACTGCCTGGCACAGACACAACAATCCCAGTGCACACACCGCCTAGCGCAGACACAACAATCCCAGCGCACACACCGCCTAGTGCAGACACAACAATCCCAGTGCACACACCGCCTAATGCAGACACAACAATCCGAGCGCACACACTGCCTGGCACAGACACAACAATCCCAGTGCACACACCGCCTAGTGCACACAAAACAATCCCAGCGCACACACCGCCTTGCACAGATACAGCAATCCCAGTGCAAACACCGCCTCACGCAGACACAACAATCCCAGCGCACACCGCCTCACGCAGACAAAACAATCCCAGCGCACACACCACCTAGCGCAGACACAACAATCCCAGCGCACACACCGCCTAGCGCAGACACCACAATCCCAACGAACACACCACCTAGCGCAGACACCACAATCCCAACGAACACACCACCTAGTGCAGACACAACAATGCCAGCGCACACACCACCTCACGCAGACACAACAATCCCAGCGCACACACCGCCTAGTGCAGACACCACAATCCCAGTGCACACACCGCCTTGCACAGACACAACAATCCCAGAGCACACACCTCCTCACTCACAGACACAACAATCCCAGCGCAAACACCGCCTCATGCAGACACAACAATCCCAGCGCACACACCACCTAGCGCAGACACAACAATCCCAGCATACACACCGCCTAGCGCAGACACAACAATCCCAGCCAACACACCACCTCGCTCACAGACACAACAATCCCAGTGCACACACCACCTCGCTCACAGACACAACAATCCCAGCGCACACACTGCCTAGCGCAGACACAACAATCCCAGCACACACACTGCCTCACGCAGACACAACAATCCCAGCCAACACACCACCTCGCTCACAGACACAACAATCCCAGTGCACACACCGCCTAGCGCACACACAACAATCCCAGCGCACACACCACCTCACGCAGACACAAAAATCCCAGTGCACACACCACCTTGATTACAGACACAACAATCCCAGTGCACACACCACCTTGATTACAGACACAACAATCCCAGTGCACACACCGCCTTGCACACACACAACAATCCCAGCTCACACACCGCCTTGCACAGACACAACAATCCCAGCGCACACACCGCCTAGCGCAGACACCACAATCCCAACGAACACACCACCTAGTGCAGACACAACAATCCCAGCGCACACACCGCCTTGCACAGATACAGCAATCCCAGCGCAAACACCGCCTCACGCAGACACAACAATCCCAGTGCACACACCACATCGCTCACAGACACAACCACCCCAACCTGCACACCGCCTAGTGTACAGACACAACAATCCCAGCGCACACACCGCCTAGTGCAGACACAACAATCCGAGCGCACACACTGCCTGGCACAGACACAACAATCCCAGTGCACACACCGCCTAGTGCACACAAAACAATCCCAGCACACACACCGCCTAGCGCAGACACAACAATCCCAGCGCACACACCGCCTAGTGCAGACACAACAATCCCAGTGCACACACCGCCTAGTGCAGACACAACAATCCCAGCGCACACACAGCCTCGCACACAGACGCAACAATCCCAGCGCACACACCGCCTAGTGCAGACACAGCAATCCCAACGCACACACCGCCTAGTGCAGACACAACAATCCCAGTGAACACACCACCTCACTCACAGACAGAACAATCCCAGCGCAAACACCGCCTCACGCAGACACAACAATCCCAGCGCACACACCACCTAGCGCAGACACAACAATCCCAGCATACACACCGCCTAGCGCAGACACAACAATCCCAGCGCACACACTGCCTCGTGTAGACACAACAATCCCAGCGCAAACACCGCCTCATGCAGTCACAACAGTCCCAGCGCACACACCACCTCGCTCACAGACACAACAATCCCAGCGCACACACTGCCTAGCGCAGACACAACAATCCCAGCGCACACACCGCCTCACGCAGACACAACAATCCCAGCGCACACACCACCTAGCGCAGACACAACAATCCCAGCATACACACCGCCTAGCGCAGACACAACAATCCCAGCGCACACACTGCCTCGTGTAGACACAACAATCCCAGCGCAAACACCGCCTCATGCAGTCACAACAGTCCCAGCGCACACACCACCTCGCTCACAGACACAACAATCCCAGCGCACACACTGCCTAGCGCAGACACAACAATCCCAGCGCACACACCGCCTCACGCAGACACAACAATCCCAGCCAACACACTACCTTGCTCACAGACACAACATTCCCAGTGCACACACCACCTCACGCAGACACAACAATCCCAGCGCACACACCACCTCACGCAGACACAACAATCCCAGTGCATACACCACCTCAATCACAGACACAACAATCCCAGCGCACACACTGCCTAGTGCAGACACAACAATCCCTGTGCACACACCATGTCGCTCACAGACACAACCACCCCAACCTGCACACCGCCTAGCGTAGAGACAACAATCCCTATGCACACACATCGCCTAGCGCAGACACAATAATCCCAGCACACACACCACCTAGTGCAGACACAACAATCCCTGTGCACACACACCACCTCGCACAGACACAACAATCGCAGCATACAAACGAACAACCCTCCCAAAAACAGAGGCTGTCTCTGAGAAGAGGGGACTCTCCAGAGCTTTCCCCAGAGAGATCATTGCAGCAGCAAAAGACCGTAAAAAGAAAAGGAGGACTTGTGTCACCTGAGACACTAACAAATGTATTTGAACATAAGCTTTCGTGGGCTAAAGCCCACTTCATCAGATGCATACAGTGGAAAATACAGTAGGAAGACACACACACACACACACACACACAGAACATGAAAAGATGGGGGTTGCCATACCAACTCTAAGAAGACTAAGCAATTAAGGTGGGCTACTATCAACAGGAGAAAAAAAAACTTTTGCAGTGATAATCAGGATGGTCCATTTCAAACAGTTGACAAGAAGGTGTGAGTAACAGTAGGGGGAAAATTGGCATGGGGAAATAGTTTTTACTTTGTGTAATGCCCCTTCCACTCCCAGTCTTTATTCAAGCCTAATTTAATGGTGTCCAGTTTGCAAATTAATTCCAGTTCTGCAGTTTCTCCTTGGAGTCTGTTTTTGAAGTTTTTTTGTTGTATAATTGCGACTTTTAGGTCTGTAATTGAGTGTCCAGGGAGGTTGAGGTGTTCTCCGACTGTTTTTTGAATGTTACAATTCTTGATGTCTGATTTGTTTGCATTTATTCTTTTGCGTGGAGTCTGTCCAGTTTGGCCAAGGTACATGGCAGAGGGGCATTGCTGGCACATTTACCAATGTGATATATGCCATCGTGTGTGCCCTGTTGCTGCACGCTATGATTAGGGCAGCAGACACTGCAGTACTGTAACTGACACCCACTCATGGTATGCAGCCCCCGGACAACAGCCGCTACCAGGAACGACTTCTCCCCGACGTACCCCGCAGCACTGCTCCCGAGGCCATTCCCCTTCCAGGCATTGAGAACAGCAGTCCTCAAATACATTGTGGCACGGAGCCTTGGTGGGTCCATGCTGGCCGATAGCAATTCAAAAATGGCACTAGCCCACCCAGAGAGGAAGCCCAGGGCAGAAACAAATAAATCGTGGGATTTTTAAAAAAACGTGAACTAGCCTGTCTTCCATTATGCGTCCCAGAATGCATGGCGAGAAAAATTCCAGAATGCACACTGCTCAGCAGTGACGCAAAGGAGCAGGGGATACCCCCTGAGAATCCCATGGTCTCATTCCGCAGCATATCACCACTGTCTACACAGTGATGGACATGGAGAGTCGGCACACTGTCCCGGATACACGCTGCCACTGTGGCATATGTAATGCGCATTACCGGATGCACAAGAGTCTGTGTAGACAAACCCTAAGGCTCAGAAGAGTACTCAGCTTTTTACCTAAGCAGGTTTTGCATGGAAGACAAGTGTTGATTACCGTGTATCTGGAACTATGACGGTTATATTTGATGTCCCAGGCAATGCTGTAGGACAGTAACTGTGCTGGAATACATCCTGCTGCAGCCAAACCTGCACCTCCAATCTAACAGAGCTGCAGACGGCCAGGGGCAGGGGCAGGGGCAGGATGCATATAGAGTGGTAGTTAACATTATGATGTGGTTAGGAGTTATACAACAGGCCCAGGGGGAAACGTCCTCAGTAAAAACCTGATAAGAAGAAGGGAGAGCAGAAGAATGCAGGGAATCAGAACCTCAGACCAATGTTCACTTACTCACTGGAACTAACCCCAGGAAAGGGAATCAGTGCAGAGTACTGTCATAGCTCCAAGCCAATGCTAAGTGACAGAATGAGGCAGTTTTAACCATCCACCTGCAAGGAGCGTGCCGTGTAACTGCTTGGCCTCTGGTGTAGTGTACTTTAGCATTATTTATATTGTGACAGTGCCTATGGACCCCAGTGTGCTCAGCGCTGCACAAACACGGAAAACAAAGGCCGTCTGTGCCCCAAAGCACTTACAGTTGAAGTCTACAGACAACATGCGGGTGCAACAGGCTGATGGAGTAGCACAATGATTTCAGCTGGTGGTGGCTTTGCAAGAGCTCTGTAGCTCACTGTAGGCTGCTTTCCTGTGCTAAAAGGAGTTGATTTCACGTCATTTCATACATGTTACATAATTTACAAGATAAAAATTGTAGGCTGTCCCATTCCACGTCAGCCTCACAGTATTTCCATCACACAGAGATTTAACTTTGTGTTCCATCAACAGTAGAGAAAACACAGAGCCTCCAGCGTCCTCACTGGACCTGCGCTAATTCACACCAGCCAAGGACAGGGACTGTAAAGTTCCCTATCAGAAACTGAGCTTAATTTTTTGCTGTCAGTTCATTCCATTCCTTTGTTTTGGTGATCTCCATCTTTTCCCAATCATTTGTGCAATGTCTGCTACATGCAGAAAGAAATGGATGCGAGGCTATGAAGAGCAGTGACTTTTCTTCAAGCATTGCAGGGATCCGATTCGCATCACTAAGAAATGATTCATGTGAAAAATGGTTGTGATCACTGGGTTCCCCTCCCTGCTCTAGTCTAGTGGGATCCGATAATGCTCGGTTTGTAGGGCAGGAATAATTTCACAATCAAATATCTTATCAAACACCTCACAGGACAAGCGCAGTGAGAGCTGGAACTCTCCACGTTAGAGTTCAGTCTTGGACTTGCAGCTAATATTGCCAATTCGCCTTGAAATTTACCCACAAGCTCCTCCGTTTTAATTTCTCTTAATTAACTACCCCTAGGGCTTGATCCTAGCAAGGTGCTGAGCACTCTGCACCCAGTCCAACAAAGCACTTAACTGCGTGCTTAATTGTAAGCACATGATCAGTACAATTGCCTTCAAAGGGATAAGCACATGCTGAACTTGAGCATGAGCTTAAGTGCTTTGCAGGATCAGGGCCAGAGAGCACAGCTCCCTAGCATTCATTTTAATAGTCCCTAGAATGGCCCTGAGTCTGGGGTCTGCTGCCATACAGGGAATATCCCCGGGTAATGGGCCTCCCCCAGCGCGCAGAGCTGGCAGACGGGCCTTGGGCCCCTGCTCAGAGCCCAGCACAGACACAAACAGCTCTGAGGTCACACAGCCAGGTCCTGCCCCCTCGTGGAAAGCAGGGCACAGCCAGGCTGCCTCTGGGCTCTGACTGTGGAGCAGTGAGAGGCTACGCTGCCCAGCAAGGTGCATTCCCTGGGGAGTCAGGCAGGTGACTTACAGTCACCCCTTTACCTGACCAGAAAGGGGCTCGGCTGCAGGACACAAGGCGTCCCCTCCTTTCCCCTGAGCAGCTGGGCATGCTAACGCCACAGCACGTCCTGACCCAACCGGCCTGGGAGATGGAGAGGCCCAGGTGGGGCTGGGCTGGGCAATCAGAGACATGTCTCCAGCCTGGCAGTGCCCATGCAGAGCGTGGCAGGGAGTTAGATTGTAAAATGAACCTCACGGAGCACTGAGACCCGCGTCTGGGTGGCCCCCCAGCTCAGCCGGCAGATAGTGGGGCATGTGACTGTGGTGACGCTATCATCACAACTGCCCCCAAACGACCTGCGCACCGTGGTGTCGGGTGATGTGACACGAAAGGGGAACAAGAGATGTTTCACACGGCACATTTGTAACCTGGGAAGATCAAACAATAACTGCGGGGCAATAGTCGCAGCCCTGCCATGGAGTTTTCCATCCGACGCTCTCAAGCCAGGAGGTGGGTAAGCAGTGTCAAGTTTTTCAGATGGGAGAACGGAGGCCTGCAGAGACTAAGTGACTCACCTCAAAGCTTACAGTGACGCTGTGGCAGAGTCAGGCATAGACCTGAGGAGTCCTAATGCCCTGTGCTCTAACCACTAGCCCCTACAGGCATGAGGAAATGCCAGCTCCCAGGGGAACACTGCAGCATTTTGGACACATACAGGAGCTGACTTAGTGCTGATTCAAAACCCAGCTGCCAGCAGAAATGAGTGCTACCCACAGAACCCTGCCGTTTGGATTTATAGCTCTTCAGCCTTTTCTCTCGTTTTCAGGAAGTCTTGGGCAAATTGCATCCATGCGTTGAATTTCGGAGAGGGAGCTTTCTTACCCACCTTTCTATTGATCTGGCGAAGTGGCTGCCTGCCCTGAAATCTGGAAGAACATTAAGGAGCCCAAACAATTCAAACCAGTGTCTGCAAAGCCATGCCTGTTGCCAGCATCTACTGAACTAACTGCACAGCGGAGAATGTTCTTTCATTTTTGATAGCGAGTGTCAGAATGTAGGGAGCACTGGCAACACATCAAAAGCGAATTCAGTCATTTACAGTAAAATCAAAGAGGGTAGAACAATGACTATGAAGTAAGGTTAAAACACCTCGTTACAGGAACAAATTGTTCATCTGACATCAAAATAATGGAATTTATGTCTGTGCAGGTTCGAGCCAAGTTATCTGCAGTGCCATTTTCCTGTCTGTAGGCTCAGGCAGCTGCACTAAATAGCACGGTCTGATTTAACTTTGCATAATGTTTGGGCATGATCCTGAAACCTTTATTAACAGAGGGCCCAGTTTTGTCCCCACTGCACTGAGTAAGGCCTAAGGCCTTGATTCAGCAAAGCACTTCAGCAGCAGCTTGACTTTAAGCCCTTGAAAGCCAAGAAACTACACACATGCTGCAGTGATTTGCTAGGCCACTTTCCTTTGCAAGAACACACGCTGAGATCAATGGAAGCAGATGTGTGAGCAAGGTACTACTCAAAAGGAGTAAGAGTAGCAGAATTGGGCTCTCAGGTAGCCCTGCTGGAGTCCCAGGGACTCTCTGCAGTGGGGAAGATTACTCGTGTGAGTCAAGGGTTCAGGGTCAAGCCCTTTAGGACTATCTATCTTCATCTCTGGCCTGGCCTGCCAGCTGTTTGAGGGCATGTTGCTGCAGGGTGGCAGAATCTGGCCCTTAGACTGTACGGTCTTTGGGACAGGGAGCTGCATTTTCTGCTTTGTCTGTGAAGCACCTGGCATGGCTGTGAGTGCTGTAAAGTGGTGAAAAGGAAAACTCCAAAACAACCCCAAATCCGGCACTAGCATCACAGACTGGCAGAGCCAGCCCCACCTAGGCTGCATGCCCCCAGTCCTCCCGTGGGCTACCATGGTCCAAATCAAACGTGACTTTGCACCACTAGGCCTCCCCTCCTCAGCCTTGCTCCTTTAGCTGCTCTGGCTGGATCCATGTCCTGAGACTAGATTCTTTGCCATACTCCGCGCAATTAGCAAGAGAGCTTATGGGTGCCTCCTACTTCTCTTCCTCGCACCTGCGCCGTGTCCCCGTCTCCTCTTAGCTCTCCAGCCACACTCTCCTCATGGAATGATAGATGGGAAGAGGCACATGACATCAGACCTGGCCTGGGCAAGGCTCTCCATGCCCCAGTGCTTTGCTCAGGTTAAAATGGCTCAAGCCATGGGGCTGCCATCACTCCCCAGGCGAGACAGACAATTTCAGTGGGTCCTATGCTGCCCCGTGGGGTGAGCCGCTCACCCCCTCTCCTCTGGGCAGCCTTTGGCTGACATCTCCTTACCTGTGCTGGTTTTAAAAATACATGTGAGGCACTAACTTACCACGGTGACAAGCACAATATAACGTCACGAACAAATAAATATTTAGCTCTTTTTAATCGGGCCTTGTAAGTCAGAGCCTTCTGTCCCGTCATCATTTCTGTCCTGCTCCCTGCTCCCAGAATACTGGCGATGTCTCTCCTAGTCCTGGTGCTGCCCCATCACTGTTGCATGCTTAATAACCCCCAGCACCACACCTGCCATCCCAGGCTGTCTCCCAGTGCCACGCATGTTCCCCCGACTTCACTTCTGCTGTCAGTTACTGCCTCTCCTGCAGCTAGCCACTTGTTTGGCTCACTTCACCGCAGTGTCTGAGCACCTCACAATCTTCCATCTCTCTGGCCTCAACCCCCGGCCCGTGGTGCAGGGCAGGGCTGTGATCCCCATGGTACAGAGGGGAACAGAGACACAGAGACTTTCCCCAGGTCACCCAGGCCATCTGGCGAAGCAGGGAATTGGATGCCACTCTCTCAAATCCAAGTCCGGTGCCCTCCCCACTATCCTCCCTCGTGCCTGTGCGACCCTTGCTCTCTGCAATCTCCTTCTCCTCACCTTCCCTCGCCACCCACTACCAGCCAGAGGGAAAACCTGCAAAGAGTTTTCCAAACTTCCAAGAGAAGCCCGAGAGGAGGGAGCGCAGTCTAGTTGGGGGAGCATGGGGAACAGGCATCCCTGAGTGCCCATCCCAGCTCTGATGCATAGGGGCACAAGTGCCGAACTCTTGGGAGCTCCTGGAGAGTTATCTCATGCAGCTGTGAGGGGAACGAGCCAGATTTCCTTAGGAACCCAGGGAAAGAGAAGTCTTTCCTCCCCAACCTCTCATGTATTTCCCTCTCCCAAAATGCTGCTCCCTCAAATCCCCTGCTACGCAGGCCTTTCTTCCCTGTTGTGTTGTCCCAACACACACCTCCCCAGGCATCTGTATCACAATTCTCTGGGCATCCCCAAGCGGGGATCACTCTTCAGGAGTCCTGGGGTGACCCAGCGAGCAGGGCCAGAGCTGGGGGTGGAGAAGCCAAACTGCTATGGAGGCCTAAGCTCTGTGCCCCTCGCAGATGTGCCAGATCTCAGAATACCTGCAGGGTTTGCGTCGCGGGCTAGACCCCTGCTTTCCTCCTGGGGGCTGACGCCCAGGCTCTGATGACAGAGAGCAGAGGAAATGCTGCCAGGGGACGGTCCCAGAGTCTCTACAGTCTGTGCTGATCTCACCCCACCAGGGTTCGACTGGCCCTGTCTGAGGATACGCCAGGCTCCTCAACACCCAACACAAGGCAGAGCTCACGGGGCTCTGGGCCAAGGGACCCTCCCTAGGGAGGAAAGGTTTGCCAGCCACAGCACAGCGTAACAATAGTCTTCTTTTTAGAAACAGCACAACCACCAAGGGTCAGAGCGTTTGGGCCTCTCAGCCGTGACCTCTTCATTCACCGGGGAACTGGTCCCTCCAGAGACAGGTCTGAGCCAGCTAAGTCAAACCGTGGACCTGGGGCTTAGCAGGCCTTACAAGCCAGCCTGACATGAAGGGGACGTCTACACAGCGAGCGGGAGCCCGTGGCAGAGAGGCTCAGAGCTGGGGACTCCGGCTCCTGCTAGGGTGCTAAAACCAGCTGTGTAGACATCTGGGCTCAGGCGGGAGCTTGGGCTCCGAAGCCTGGGGAGGGCAACGGGCTTCAGAGCCTGATTGCCAGCCCGAGCCATGATGTCTGCAGGAGCCGGAGTCTGTTGGGAGTCAGCTCGGGGCAGGGCGCAGGTCGGCCAGAATGGGTTCCTCCACCCAGGGCTGATGAGAGGAGGTGAAGGGGGGACAATTGTAGCAGGGCCCCAAGCTCAGGGTGGCCCCTAAACATCGGTAGCATCTGTGTAAATAAAATGAACTGGGAGGGGTGGGGAACAACCAAACATGATGTAGCAGGGCCCCAAATTTCTTTGAGGGGCCTGACTACACATACAGTGGTTCTTGGCTGACCCCATCCTATTCCCTTATCCTATGATCCAAGGCTGCTCCCGGCTGCTCTGTGCAGGAGCGTGCAGGGTTGCCACATGTCCAGGTTTCTCCAGGATCGTCCCTTTTTTGCAGTGGCTGGCCTGGGAAATCTGTCAGGGACTCAGTGCACACGGCCAGCTGCCCAGTTTTACAGGCTCAGGACCATCCCGGATGGCCCAGGCGTTGTGCCTCAGAGGTGGCAGCCCCAGAGGAGTGGGAAGGGACAGCCCAAGGAACCTGCCTCTGGTGCAGCCCCCATAAGGGCCCAGGCATGACTGCAGTCAGGGGAGGACCCAGGGTCTGCTCCCACCCTAATCCTTCAGGGGGTAAGATGCTCCCCGAGTGGGGTGGCTAGGAGGACGGGCCATGGCTAGCAGAACAGCGCTGGCACAGCAGAGGGTACAAGCGCCCCACAAGGCCTGGGTCCGAGCAGCACGACTCAGCCCCGAACCAACTGCAGCAGGGCCCCATGGAAGCCTGATCCAAATTCCCACCTTCCTCTCCTTACTGGGAAATGCCCCCCCCTGGCTGCTATCGGGGCCTCCTCTCGAGCCCCAGACGGAAGGATGTAACCCCGCTGCTGCTACCGCCTGGCAGTGAGCGAAGAGCCAGGGACTGACCAGGCTGGAGGCCCAGACAGACTCTCCC
This sequence comes from Dermochelys coriacea, assembly GCF_009764565.3. Taxonomy (NCBI): domain Eukaryota; kingdom Metazoa; phylum Chordata; order Testudines; family Dermochelyidae; genus Dermochelys; species Dermochelys coriacea. Next base: position 1,952,856 of record NC_050076.1, read on the forward strand.
ACTGTCCACGGCTGGGCCCAGGCAGGCTGCCCAGGCAGGCTGCGGGGGAAGCTGTGCTCTGCACCCCCGGGAGTGACACAGCCTTCGGGAAAGAGGAGGGGGAGAGAGAAAGAAAAGATTGTTCTGGCATGGACCAGTGGAAAAAGGAGAAGAACAGGGGGGCAAGGTGGAAACGTCAGGACAGCTGGTGGCAGTTTAGCCTGAGTAAGGACCCAAGGTGAAGAGAAGCTTTGCTGGGGCACTCACATAGGGATCCTGGGGAATGCTGCTATTAAAGATCCTGGGGAAGTGAGAAGCAGTCACCCTGTGCTCCCCTTTATTCCATGCCTTAAAGCCACAAAGCTCTCCATCCTAAACTAACGGGAGCCTCTCAGGGATGATTTATGGCAGACACCTGGCTTTTTCGACCCCCTTTGCCATATCTTTCCTCAAGCCTTGCTAGAAAACAGCAGCACCCGAGCCTGGGAGGCTGCTGGGAGGCTGCCTGGAAGAGCATTTCCTTCAGCCCTCCCAGAAACCACAGGAGAGAGGACAATGGGCCTCTCTTCTGGCTGGGGGGATCCCCTCCCCTGAGATGGGCTGTGGGGAAGTTGGCCATCGCATAGACAAAGTACCTCTATTTTAAAGCCTCTGTGTGCGATGCCCCAAATTCCTTATTTTATTGGGGCAGGGGGCAGGAATGGACACAAATGAGGCTACTTTGCTAATAAATCCTAAGAGCCGTGGAAAGTTTGATGCAGCGAGAGCACCCAGATAGAAAATTAAAAAACGAATAAAGCCCCCTCCGCATGAGGGCATTGGCATCAGGTCAGCTCTGCTTCTCCAGACACCTAATAAAGAGACATTCCAGGACACTAACTCATAAGGGAAATCTGCGGGGGTCACAGAGAACAGGAAAACCAACCATGGTAACAGATCAGTAACTCCAGTACACTGGAAAGGAAGGGGGGGAAAAGTGAGAAGTTTTCTCCTCTCCCCCATCAGGACTGGAGAGGCTTGCGGGAGGTGGGGAACTGCATGCCACAGCAGAAAGAAGACAGAATGCTGACTGAAAGGGCTGCAAACAGATTAATTCAGGCACCACTGAAGACACAGGCATGGCTAGAATAAAAGGGATGATGCGATGCTACGCTATCAACTGAATCCTTTGGGTCTGAGGACCTTGTGCTGCCAGCTATCTATTAATGATGAGGGAACATCACGAGGCTCAGGGGTTACAGGAGGGCTTTGAAAGGCTCAGCCCCATGCCTCTGGCTTGGAGATTCCCTGGGAACAAGCTTTTCAGAACCCTGCCCCAGGTCCCTGCCCTCCAGATCTTACCGTTACATGGGTTCAATTCTGCGGCCTTTATTCACGCCGATCAGCACTTCCACCCAAGCCCATGGGGACTCACTGCAGGAGGAAGTGCAGCTCAGCTTGAGTCTGAGTTGAGAATCAGGCCCAAGCTACACAAGTCACTTCACATCTCTGTGTGCCCGTACCCACATCTCGAACATGGAGTGACCCAGCACTCACCACACTCTCAGCTGCTGCATGGCTCCCTTCACTCTCCTTTGGAAAACAGGATGAAATTACTTGGTGCAGTGCTGGAGACTGGCCTTGCAAAGACACCTTTTCACCTTGGAAGGGCTCTTCCCCCTCTGCTACAGACATGCTTCTCTCCAGTCTAACCAGATCTATCTCTCCAGGTGTTTATACCACGCTCATCACAGTGGGATGCGGAGATGTGAAGGCCAGAAGAGGCCAATATGATCCTGTAGTCTGACCTTCTGCATCACATGGGCCAGAGCCTGTAGCAGCACCTTGGCGATGGTCCCGATCATTCCTTACTCTAACTCTCCACAGCAGTGAATCACTTCTTCATCTGGAAGAAGCATAATAAGATCACACAAAAATGCACAATTCTCTCCTAGGACACAGAAGAATTCGCAGCACCTGAGCTCCTTTACCTAAATTTTCAGAAGCACTCAGCACCCAGCAGCCGAAAATCTGATCTCTAGCCCCACTGAGCTGCAGGTGGGGAGAATGCTCAGTGCAATGGGAGAGCAGTAGATGGAGAGTTCCCCTTCGCAGTAATGGTGCTGAGGTGCAGCAGCCATCAGAAAACACTCCTCCTTGGCCATGTCCCATGAGCCGATGGCTGTGAGACGGGGTGGTGTAGGGCTACTTATACTAGCTCTATGCCATGTGCGGATTCTCCTACACTGAGGGATTCTTCCACTGTCCAGAGAGGCAGACCTGGCCTCAGTGGAGTTAAGGGAGGAAAAATAATAAATCCCGAAGAGCTGGAGATGCAGAGGGAAGCCATAGAACTGGTCCATATGGCAGGAGCTGCAGGGGAAGGGCCATGTAGAACATCTGTCAAGTGCAGCACAGTTACATATCAGCATCAGTGACTCACAAGTACTAGGAATAGCCACTTTCTGGCCAACCACCCCATCTTAGTGGGTGTGGGCTGCTGGGGGGGAGGCCATTGTACAAAGCAGGGCTAGGCCTTGAGGAGTGAAAACAAGGGAAGCTGAACCATTGTCCCAAAGCTAGCCCCGTGTCCTGGAGTCCTGTCCTTCCCCAGCACAAGTCGCAGCAGAGAGATCAAAGGCCTGAGAAGTAGGGTCCCCGGAGGAGCCTCCTTCACCAGCACTGCATTGTGGTGCACCTCGAAAATACAGCTGTTAGTACACACCGACACGCACGTCTCTCCTTGGCTGCTCAGATGGAGGCCCCACTAATCCCTTCCTCACTCCTAGCACGGGGGGACAGCGATCCCTTTCCTATTACTCGAGTGACTCCCTGCCTGCCTCATTTCTTACCTTCTTGCCTGAATCTTCCTCCCTGATCTGCCCCTGCTGTTCCTTCTCCCACCCGCTGCATTGTCAGAAACCAGACACACAGAATCGTGACATTATTTTAGAAAACATGAGATATATTTCCCCACCCATCTCAAGTCTGTTGGGCTGCAATACAAACCCTACCCTGACGGCATTCCCCACGGGTGTTACTCGTGTGAGTATAAAGAGCCAGGTGATGCCTCCGTGAGCTGCTCTGCTTGGGGGAAGATCCCTCCCACATTCCCTGGATCACAAAGGCCATCCTGGGTCCTGGGGCTTTATACTCAAGCCTCGAAAAAACAGCTTGCTCTTCAAACTACCCTTGGAGTGGCTCCTCTGCTATCTGAGAGTGGTCCCGTCTGAGCCGCCAGGACTCCGGCGCCAGTGCTGGGCCCACACCTCAGCGCCTTGCACAGCATCACCTCCTATGACCATTATCTGAAATCTGGCTAGGGCAGAGGGCAGGGAAGGGGGGCTGGGCTAGTGCATTCATTAGCTCTAAAGCAATCGGAGAGGATGCCATGGCTGCTGCCCTCCCGTTAATGAGGAGCGCTGTATGACTCATCTCGACTTGGGTCAGGGTCCTGGCTAAAGAAAGCCATGTAAATCATTTTATATAGTTTACTTAATTGAGCTCTGCACAGGGGGTGCCTTCTTAATGGGATTTTGGCACCAATTACCTCATTAGGAGAGAGGAGCTGCTTTTATGACAGGTTTGGGAAATTAAAATGCCTGAGCGACATCCTTCAGGGCCATTAATTGTCGCGGGGAGCAGCAGTGACAGGGTGCAGCAGCTATGGCTGCAGATTGGGGGCACAAGCCCAGACACGGCAGTTCCGAGAATGAAGCCAAAGAGGGAGCCTGAGAGTAACTGCAGGTGGGCACGTCAGGACTCCCAGCACGGCCTGGGAGAACACTCTGAAAGGGAAGCTAGACTCCCCATCAGCCCAAGCACCGTGGGTCTGTCTACACTGCAGCGTAGAGCCGTGGAGGGTTCACCCCCCGCTAGCTGGGCAAAGTGCAGGTGCAGGCAGGAATCCATAGAGGTGCAGCGGGGGCGTGTGCAGAGCTCAGGGGGCCTGGAAAGGTCCACAGGTAGGGCCTATGGGCAGAGGGAGACAGCTGGGGGTGAGGGAGGGAAGGGATAGATTAGTCAAGGGGCAGTTTCTGGGTGCGCAGTGAGCCCAGCACTGTCAAGGGCCCTGTGTATTCTAGGGACTTTCTGGTCATTTTCTCTGCTTTTTGCACCCTTCTGAAATAAAATAACCTCTGGGTAGGAAATAGCTTATGCAGTAGCGATGCCCTGTGGCCCCCTCGGGGGCTTGGGGAAAAATTGGGCTGGGAACGGTGCTGTGAAAAACGGGGAACCATAGGCAATGTTGCCTGAAGCTGCACGATGATGTGAGGAGACTTGGCCGTATGCTCAGCATTCAGCCAGCGAACGCAGCCAGCGCCGGTGGGGTAAGAACGGCCACAGGGCAGGGCACGCCAACCAACACACAGCATGCACTCAGCCAATTTAGTTTATTACAGGCAATTCAGCAGGTGCGTAAATAACTCCCACAGAGCGCTCCTCCCACTCCATCCCCAGGACCTGGCGGCTCCATTTCATCACCCCCGCCTGGACACTGTGTTCTCAGGGGGCTGAGCTCACAGCCAGGGAAAGCAACTGCAGGTATCCAAGGCTTAGTGGGGCAGGCCCCAGAGCAGCAGGGTGAGCAGCAAACCAGCCTTGAAGATGATGAATTAATGGGCTTCGGTTTGGGATGGGAGGGGGCGTGCAAGCTGCATGGCTTTCCCCTTTCTGGGGCAAACCCTGGTGCCTCCTGCGGGCAGAGGGCCCCTCTTGTGAAGGGGAACATGGGAGACAGGGCTGAATTCTGAGTCACCAGCCTGTGTCGTGAAACCTGCATGACCCAGACTCATTCCCGAGGGCCCCCTGTGCCCCAGTGGGGAGTGAGGGGGTGATGGGGAGATTTACTCACCACTGGAAGCCTCCTTGGGGATTAGCTCTGTCAGTCTGACGCCCCTTCCTGGGGATGCTTCATCTGTCTCTCTCTCTCTCTCGACTCAGTGGCTCCCTCTTCATGCCATGGCCCTCCGGCCAGGTCACTGTAGCTTACCCCTCTCAGGGGCACTATCAAAGTCTTCCATCCTGGCCCAGGCAGTCCTTAAGTCCCCTGCCCTGTCTGAGCCACACCCCGAATGACTAGAACGAACAGTCCCGGACAGGCTTCGAGGTCACCGTCCAGATTCTGCCCCTCATTCCGTGGCTGGCAGGGGAACCCAGGCCTGCCCTCTACACCAGGGTCCTGTCCTGGGCTCTGTCTCCAGCAGCCAAGGTCTGTGCTACCATGAACCTTCCTATCCCTCCCCTGGACTACGACCTGCCTTGTCTGTGCCCGGGTCGTGTTCCCCACCCTTCTAGTCATACCCTTATCTGCTGGGTCTGCTAGACAAACCCTCCCTCCTGGCTCCGACCCCTCTCTCCCTTGTCCCCGGGCAAGGGATGGCCGCGCTCCACCTGCAGCCAGCTCCCTGGCTTTGTAGAAGCCCCTCCTGCTTCTGCACAGGTGAAGTCCCTAAATTAGGGCTCTGTTCTCAGCATAAATGTCCCCAGGTTTGCAGTTTAATAGGGTAATTGGCCCCTTGGGCCTACGTAAACCCCTTTGGGGTGAGTGTGGGCAGCACAGTCCATCAAGGAGGGCTTAGTATTGGCTTGAGGGGAGAACTGATGGAGCTTTCTCCGTGTGGGCCCCCTGATTGTTCCTCCCATATGTGTGGGAAGTGGGAGGCACAGAGGGAATGAGCCCTGTTCCAACACTGAAGCCTGGCTACACCGGTCCTCCACTGCCCACCGTGGATCCTCTGTGCCTGCTCCTGCTGATCCCCCCAGCAGCCAGCCCAGTCATCGGGCCAGGCACTGGGCAGAGCATAGTGAGAACAGTCATTAAAATATGGCACGAGAGGCCCCTGCAGCCTGGTCGCTGTGAGCTGTCCAGATGAGAGCCAGCTCTGAGGAGCTGGGGGAGCACGCCGGCATTGCGGGGTTTGTCTGAGCGCAGCCCCTCACTGGCTTTACCGAGAGCGCAGTCATTCGCTTCCATAAAGAGCAGGTGAGTTCTCATTGTCCGTTACTCTGAGCTGTGCATCATCATCTCTCACAGGACTGGCCTCATGTCAGCAAATAGAGACACAAGGTGGGGGAGGTAATATCTGTTACTGGGCCAACTTCAGGTCCTGACTGAAGAGGAGCTTGGTGTGGCTCGAAAGCTTGTCTCTCAGAAGTTGGTCTAATAGAAGCTATTACCTTCCCTACATTGCCTCTCTAATACCCTGGGGCCGACACGGCTACTACACTGCAAACAATACATGTGAGGAGTCACATTAAGGCTACATAGCGTAAAAACCCCATATTGGAAAAAACACTTGAGAAACAGAAATTACTGTACATCCCATCCCATAACCATATGTAGTGTGTCTAGTGGTTAAAGCAGGGGACTGGAAGCAAGGACTCCGGTTGGTGGGTGAGGGGGAAGAGGGTCTGTATCGAGTCGTGCTAGCAGTAATTCAAGAGTCCTAAGTTTTAACCTGAACTCTACCACTGATTCATGTGTGGCCATGGGCAAATCACTTAACCGCCTTTGCCTCAGTTTACCCATTTGCAAATAGCATATTATTACTTTTGTATGTATTATAGCAGGAGCCCTGGTTCCAGACCTGCACCCCACTAGGTTAGGTGCTGTAAAAACACAGAATAAAGAGACAGGTTTCTGCCTAAAAAGAACTGCTTCTTTTCCTCACAGGCATGTTCTGACTATTCATAGAGAGCCCTGAGCTACTTCAATGAAAGGTACAAATTGTTACTACCAAGTTTTATACTGAATAATTCACTCTTTACTTGTACGAATGCAAAAAGAATTTTTTTTTTAAAAAAGCATCTTAAACAGATGTTTAAACCCCCAGTTGAACTGAATATTTAAAAAGTAAAAGCTTGACTTCTCTGCTGAAGCCTGGCCTGCCAGAGCCCAGCTTGGAGTTTTATAGCCAATTTATAACACTCTGAAAATAGAGGTGGATAACAGAAATGCTGACATAACCTGAAGCTGAAAGAGCAACTGCGCTACTCACAGTATTCTTGCATTTTCACTGCTACTCCCCCAGTCCCTGCGAGTCTCCCAGTAAAGAACCCATATGGCTGGCTCAGCATCCCCGGGGAATGGCAGGAGCCGAGGAGAGATGAAAGAGGTTTGCACATATCATGTTACCTGCCCCTACACTCTCCCTAGGCTGTCATGGCTCCAGCGCATCCAGTGGTGTTTGCTGTCACAGACAGCCTGATAATGAGAGGAGGACTGGTCACAGGGAGACCCCTCTGTTCCAAATTGACCATCCTCCTCCACATGCCAAAAAAGAGGCAGAACTGTTCAGTTGGTTGTAAAAATTAATGAGTTCAGATACAGACTTGCTTTATTCCGGTCCAGCTGCGTAACCACGGCGATGCTGTCCGGCACACTAGACAGTTACATCAGCTCCACACCCCTGTACAATGCGACTCTGTTTGATCTCAGAAACAAGATCAGACTCCTGGGCTTTTGCACATCCTGCTTCCTACATATGTAAAATCATTTTGTTACCAGCCAGGAGAGTTCATGTGAACCAGTCTCGCTGCGCAGCTGAAGCAAACAGAACATGCCCCCGTCGGCACTTCTTTTACCAGATGGAGGTCTGGGGAGAGAATTCTGAGCTGCTACTTTGGCATAGACTGCGAACTCTTCAGGGCAGGAAGGAGCTAGGTCTTCCTATGCATTTGTACAGCACCTAGTGCAATTGGGCCCTCAGCATGATGACTGGGGCCTCTGGACACTACGGTAATATTAATGTTAAATCAGAATCATTAGTATTTCTTCATGCTTTATCCTCTGCTGCCCCTGGTGCTTGGGAAAAAGAGCTGCTACAATGCCACGCCAATCTCCCTTCAGATCCCTCTTTAGAACTTCCCTCCACTGGGAGGCCCACAAAACAAGAGCTAATAGCTGGTGTTTGGTGTGCGGCGATGGTTGCCGCAGATGCTGATCTGCACACACGTGAACAGTGAGTAGCCCCACAGCCAGTGGGATAAAGTGGAGCCCGCTAAGTCTTGGCAGAATCGGGGCCTTGATTGTAAGCTCATAGGTCAGGGACTGTCATTCCATGCTCATGGAGTACCAAGCTCAACAGGGCCATGAGGATCTACACAACAGCAATAGTAATAATTACAGTTAATTAGCCCCAGTGACTGGCACATTGCCAGCAGCCCAGCAGACTGTAATTTTTTTGCTTATGCTCAAGACACACACTGCCCCCTGTTCATGTCTCTGTTGGTCTCCCAGAGGGAGCCTGGAAGGGTCAGAAAAAATGTAACCTCCCACCTCCAATAAATAACACACATAGTTCAGTTCAAGTTCCCTCCATAGAGACTTCAGCAAGGGGAGTGGGTGAGGAATTATGGCCACGCAGGTGCTGAGCTGAGAACACAGCTCATTTCCCATAGGACACCTGCAGCTGTCACATGGTAACTGCTGGTTACTCTTCAACTGCAGCTGGATTTAAAGCAGTGATGTGGAGGGAAAAAGCTCCCCCCATCCCATCCCCAATCCCTTGAGTCATCCCAGCTCACTTGAGCCGTTATTTAGAATATATCACAGTGTTGACCAGAAGCATCATCCCTTACAGTCCCTTCTCTCAGACTCCATTCTCCTCTTTTTCATAAACCTCCTACAATGCAGGTTTATGGACTTTTTTTTTATGGATGTATGGAGGTGTTGTTTACTACTTATCATAACACAAGAACTAGGGGTCACCAAATGAAATTAATAGGCAGCAGGTTTAAAACAAATAAAAGGAAATATTTCTTCACACAACACACAGTCAACCTGTGGAACTCCTTGCCAGAGGATGTAGTGAAGGCCAAGACCATAACAGGGTTGAAAAAAGAACTAGATAAATTAATGGAGGATCGGTCCATCAATGGCTATTAGCCAGGATGGGCAGGGTTAGTGTCTCTAGCCCCTGTTTGCCAGAAGCTGGGAATGAGTGACGGGGGATGGATCACTTGATGATTACCTGTTTTGTTCATTCCTTCTGGGGCACCTGGCACTGGCCACTGTCGGAAGACAGGAGACTGGGCGAGATGGATTCTTGATCTGACCCAGTAGGGCCATTCTTATGTTCTTATGTTTAAAATTTAACTAACCCCCCAACCATCTAACTGTGGTGTCTCCACTACCCCATTCACTCCTCTTCTTCTACCATAGTATTCAGGCTCGGAACCTGACAAACTGCAGGCGCTGCCATGTGAAACCATCTCAAAGTTCTGCAGCCATGCTATGTTTGTAAAGAAAGGAAACGGTACCATGGCTGCTTTGTTCCAAACACTACAAAGCTGTGTGGGCACAGGGGCTGCCCTCATCCATTCCAGATTTCCAGATCTTTTACACAGATCCCATGTGGGGCTCTTTCTTCTTTCCAAGGCACCCAACAGAAGTCTCAGTTACAAACCTAAAAGATGGATCCAAATATCTCCAGCAATTTGGGACATTTGACATTCAGATCCAGAACCAAATTGTGCAGTGCGAGCCCGTGTCTATGTGAAAGGCAAGCCCAAAGAATTCTCACTCCTACAGGGTTTGTTACCGATATGAAAACCAGCCCAAGTCAGTCAGGAGTTTTTCTGAGGTGCCACAGAGCTCCCATGGGAATGTCATTGATGAACCTGCTGGGGCGCATTGGTTCTTAATGAATTATTGTGAGACTTTGGGTGTTGTTGGAAGTTGACCTGCAGGACAGTGATGTGTGAATGTGCCTGAACTGAAACTGAACAAATGGTGCTGTTGGGTCCTATCTCCGGAAACTGCTTTGAGTTCAGTGCAACGCTGAAAACATGCTCTGGCTCAGAGTTAGGGGCAGTCTCCTGTGAGAAGTCCCTTCAAGACACACTCTGGCTGGATCCTATGGTACATCTTTAATGGGCTGTCTCATCCCCCTCAACTGCACAGATCCACACTGCTGGGGAATGCAATTTCAGACACAAATTTTGCATCTTGAGCTCCTTCATTAGGATTGGACTGGGCATCCATTGCACACATAGGTGAGCACATTCTCACGTAATCAATGGCACAAAATTCTCTGTCACTTGCACACTCTAGGGCACCCACCTCTACCTAGTTCCTAGGGCTCAAGGCATAACCCTCTTAATTTAGACACTCTAACTTGACCTGGAGCCTGGAGGAGTAGAGCCCGGAGCCAACGGAGGGGTAAACACCCATTCTTTCTGGACTCAGAGCAAACACCCATTCCCTCTGGACTCAGGTCTTAATCTTTTGAGGGTTTACAGGGTCTTTTACCAGTGAAAGAGCCTTACACAGTAATATCCTTAACATCTGTTTATTAACAATCACCAAAACAGAATGCACACGCTACACATACAATGCTCACCACTCCCAATAAGGCAGATGAACTTTTCTTGATGGCCAGTCAGAATCAGGTCCATCTGGGGGACGCCAGCTTCTGCACGGTGTCATTGGCAGAGTGTTGAGGTCTGGCAGCTCTGATCTTGGGGCTGTGTCCTGGAGTTGGTTCCAAAGAACTTCCTTAAATTTGGACCCCCAATTTATATAGTGAAACTTGAGTCTTGCTTAGCGGTACTTTTACTAAAATATTACTAACCAGTCCTAACATTGCAACAAAATTCTCTAACCAATCATACCCCACCACCTTAATTAATTTACACCCTGCAAAATTAATGATGTAACAGACAGAAACAATCGAAGAACCAGGGATCATACAGACAACAATAGAGAAGTGAGGACCATAAAGATAAAACATTAAAGAAATGAGGATTTCACAACCACAACTATTGATAAGTGATTTCTTGTCAGACAGATGCTATCAAACTAAGTTTTCTTTAACCATCTTAAGATCTGTTTACTTATCTGGTGATGGCAGGTGCTATTAGGACGGGGTCTCCTTCTTAGCAGCCTGATATGACATTAGTTTAATGTAATTTAGATGGAATGTGAGGATGTGACTTCCTGCTTCTTAGTTTAGGGCTGCTACTCTCCTAATCTGGCTGCAGACAAAGGCCGGATGTCTTACCATATGGCTACAGGAAAAGGCCTCATCCTTACAGAACTCCTTGTACAGGTAAATGCTTACTGCTGAGAGTGACAGTTGTATGATTCTGGCCTTTCTGTAACGCTCCCAGGACTAGAGGGAGAAATGTACCAGACAGTTTTATTCTGTTCTAAAGGACTTATTTAGCCATGGCTGCTAGGAGAATTACCCATAATGTTGCCCATAGAAATGACTATGACACTCTGTTGCTTGCTGTCAACTCTGTTCGTAGATTCATTATGGGTAGGGGACCACTTACAGAAACGGCAAATGTTTCCGTGCTGCAGGCTGCTCTGACGTCTCTAAAATCTGTTTTCTTTTGAAGCAAATTTTGACCTGGGTTTTGTGTTTTCTTAGAAAAAAACAAACAAACCTCCAAAGCAACCATCTTCCAGACATTTGACTCTGAACAAGGCAAGCTGCCTTCCATTTTGAACGGATTTTCCTTTTGTTGGTTAATAATGGCCACAGGGTTCCATTCTCTGGATTACTTTGAGAACAGGGATTTAAGGCCTAGCAAAGGAAACAGCCTCCCACTTCAGAATTTTCCAATCCTGCCAAGTTTACAGCTAGCACACAAGGTGATCTTACCATCCTCATTTTATGTCAGATCGGCCACCAGACCTGCAGCACCAATAATCCAAATCAGAATATCTGAGGAGAGGCCTTCGTTGCTACGCCCTCGCTTGTTTGAAAACCTCGTCTGAATAAACAAAATCTGAAAGGGCCACGGCTGCCCAAAAGGACACTGTAAATGATCCCATCTGTGAGTCTTGGCTAATATCTCCTCAGACGGAGAGAAAAGGAGATTACAGGAAGAAGAGTCTCTCTTCGCTCAGGAGGAAATACCACTGCATTCTAGCATCCAAAGTGCTCCACCTTCCATTCCTCCAGCGCAGGGCTTTCTTCCAGGAAGGTTCATTACGGGGGAACTGCGACATGAGCCTTCAAAGAGAGGGACACCGTCTGAAAGGAGAATTAACAACAACAACAACAAACGGCGCCGAACCAAACTGAACAAATTCAAGCTGAGGATATAAACATGGAGGCATCCAAAATTAGAGGCTAATTTTGAACTTTTGGCCTAAAGGGGGTTGGCCAACTCAATAGTCAGGAATAGCAGCACTCAGGCCTCCAGACTCACCTTCCCCCGCCCTTGCCCATTTCTAGAACAGCCCCTCCCTGGTGGTTCTGAGGTGTGCATTGATTCCCCCTCGCAGTGACATTTCAGAGCCAGAGCTGCCTTTGCACATCCACATTCCAGTTGCGGTGGCAAGAAATGTTGGCGCATGGTGGCAGAGATGCTCTGGTGCTAATTACAGCCGTGCCAGACGTCAGAAGCAGTGGAAATCGTGAGCATGCTTGTTCCTGTTAGATTTCCAGCTACATTCTACAGACATAAAAACTGGGGCTAATTAGTCATAGCACTTCAAAAAGCTTTAATGGCCTCAGGATAGACCCCCCCCCCCCGATGCTGGAACTGAACAACAAACCTCTGGGCAGTTCGAAACACAGATCTGAGTTTTGGAGCTTGAGTCCAGCTATGTAATAACCAGAGCTGGATGAGCATCAGAAAATGTATTAAACAAATAAATTATCCTGGGACTAATTCTGTCAGCCAGTTAATTTATTCAGTGAATAATATTCAGCCAGCAATCTGCAGATGGGACACATACTGTACATAACAGAAGCAACATTCATTGAAGAATTATTCTCTCAATGATTTTTAGCTAGCTCCAGTTACAATGAATTAAACTCCCAGATGCCCTAGAGAAAGTATAGTGTTAGTATTTACAGTATTACTCTACAGATGGGGAAACTGAGGCATGGTGGGAGGGGGAAATAACTTGCCTAAGGACATAGAAAGACACAGCCGCCGGGATTGGAATTCAGGAACTCCTGGCTTCTGCTCCCTAACCTACTCTCAGCAAAACCACTGGTGAAATCCTGGCCCCACTGAACTCTATGGGAATTCCGTCATTGACGTCAATGGGGTCAGAATTTCACTCATTGTTTTTCGCCGGTTCTAGTAAGTTCCAGGGAGACACAGTATAACAAGTCACATCTCCACAAGTGTGTGTGAAATGGTGGAGCAGGGCCCAAGTCCTTTGTGGGGTGCCCATCACTAACTTTCATGGCTGGGATTTTCAAAAGGGAGTTAGGCACCTGAGATTTGAGCACCTTGACTCCCCTAGGCTCTTTTGGAAATTACTTCCTATAGCTCTTAAGGTCAGAAGCGAATTGTGCTTGAATCAGCCCCTTGCTATGAAACAGGGCTATGGACATTCGCCAGGACACTCTCTTTGTACCATGTGGAGTTCCGTGGAGGAAAAGTTGCTACTGTAAATAAGTTGAAGTATTTTTTACCATCATCATCACCACCGCAAACTGGAGATGAAGAGACTTAGGGACAGATTCGGCTATTGGCTTCACCACTGTAAAACCAGAAAAACTCCACTGAAGTCAGTGGAGTGACTGGATTTACACTCCTGTAACTCAGAAAATAATTTGTTTCCTACAATCTTCATCTAGTACAACCACTGTCCAACATGGGACTGACCCCCCAGTGTTATCTCTTGGGTTCTGTCCAGTTCAGGCCATGGTTTGCAGGGCTAAGGACAATAAGAAGGCATTTTTAAAGTATATTAGGAACAAAAGAAATCCTAGCAATGGATAGGTCCATTATTGGACAGAGATAGAAAATTGTTAATAATGACGCAGCGAAGGAAGAAATATTCAATAAATATTTCTGTTCTATATTTGGAAAGAATCAGGACGTGAAGTATTTCCAGCTCATTAGTAACTAAGAAAGATGTCAATCATCATCTACAAGGGATAAATATTTTTAAATCAGCAAGTCTAGATAAGTTGCACCCAAAGGTCTAAAAGAGTTGGCTGAGGAGATCCCTTGTCCACTGATGTTAATTTTGAATATATCTTAGAATAACAGGGAAATTGCAGAAGACTGGAAGAACGTTATTGTTGAGCTAATATTCAGAAAGAGAAAGCAGGATGACACAGGTAACAATTGGTGCCACGAAAAATAGAAAAGCTGATATGGGACTCAATTAATAATGAATTAAAGGATAGGAATATAATTTTTGCTAGTCAACATGGTTTTAATGAAAATAGTTCTTGTCAAACAAGCCTGATTTCAATCCATGATGAGATTAGATGTCATTGATAAAGGTAACTGAATAGATGTAATAGACTTAGTCGAACGCCTTACAAAAGTCTTAGTACTGCAGGACATTCTGGTTAAAAAGTCAGCATTATGCAATATCAACAGACCCCATTAAATGGATTAAGATCTACTAATTTACAGATCTCAAAAAGTAGTTGTCAATGGGGATCATCCTGGAGCGGGGGTGTTTCGAGGAGAGAGCTGCAGGTTCATCAAGTCTAGGAGTAAATATCAAATCACAATTGAAGTTTGTGCATGATCCAAAGATTGGCTGATGGGTAAACAATGATGAGGACAGGGCAGTGATGCAGAATGAGGGTGATTAACCATTGGAGCAAACTCTCCATGGAAATGGTGGATTCTACATCTCTTGATGTCTTCAAATCAGGCCGGGATGCCTTTTTTGGAAGATAGTCTTTAGCCAGCCACAAATTATTGGGCTCAATGGGGCTCAATACTGGGGCACTGATGCAACCGATGCTGGGATACTGTGTCCAGTTGTGGCATCTGTAATTCAAGAAGGATGTTGATAAATTGGAGATGGTTCAGAGAAGGGCCCGAGAGTGATTAAAGCACTAGAAAGCCTGCTTTACAGTGATAGACAGAAGCAGCTCAATCTATTTAGCAAGAAGGTTAAAGGGTGACTTGTTCACAGTCTGTAAGTACCTATGTGGGGACCAAATATTTAATAACGGTCTCTTCAGTCTAGCAGAGGAAAGTCTAACAAGAGCCAATGGCTTGAAGTGGAAGCTAAATACATTCTGACTGGAAATACGATGTAAAATGTTAATAGGGAGGATAATTAACCCTTGGAACAAACTTACCAAGGGTCCTGGTGGATTTTTTCTGTCAGGATTGGCTGTTTGTCTAAAAGATCTGCTCTGGGATTTTTGGGGAAAGTTCCATGCCTTGTGATGCACAGAATGCCAGACTAGATCTAACGGTCCCTTCTGGCCTTAGACTTTATGAATTATGAGCTGCTAGTACCAGTGCAGTCTCCTCAGTGGTAGGACAGCAAAACCAGGGGATCTTTCCGTGTTAATTACAGTGCATAACAGAAGCTGGTCTCAAGGTCAAGCAGAAGGAAATGAGTGCTACTAATGGTCATTGGACAGCATTGGCTATATGATGGCATTGGAGCGTGGTTTTCTGCTCTGTGTGTTTAGCTTGAACTAGAATATATTTACACCCCCCATCCCCAAAAAAAAAAGCTCTACAGCAAACCACGCTGTATCACTGGAGGGAACACACAGGGGAAGTCCAGCAGCAGTGCAGACAACGAACAAACTTTTCTATGCAGTGGCCACGCTAACTATCAAAGGGCTGCGAGGGAAGGCCGTGCCTGCTCTGTGCTGGAGAAAAGCCCTTTTGTGCCCTAGATAAAAGGGAGATTGTTTGAGATTGGCTCATCCTGTTGGCTTATATCCCCTAATCTCCATAATGCGCCCATGCCAGGACTAACGTGGAGCTGGCTGTCCTAGTGCTAGTCATGTCAGGTGGAAGCAGATCTCACCAGATCACAGCAGCCAACCCGACTCTTATCACAGTATTTCGGGAAATGGGGCTTCCTCTGGGCCCTCAGGGGCCTGGCCATCTCTCACCTACTCCGAGTGCTAAGAAAACTAGAGGAGGGCTTGAATCAAAATGTTGGGCCTCACCTTTCCCCCTCCTTGGTGCACTGCTCCTAAACCAAGACCTCCTTCACTGGAGTGTTACGAGAGTTCTCTTCCATGTCTGCTTCCTACTCGCCTGCAAATCAGAGCCAGGTTTAGCTTCCCTGGCTCCCTATGGAGCACAGCCACGTGATGCCCCCAAGACAGCCGGCCCTGCAAAGCAAACCAGGTCAGACCTAAGCTCCTGAAAACATTTGGTGACAGTTGTGCCTTTTCCCATTAAAATTTCATTATAGTGGGGGCCTGCTAACTCTGCGAAATTGCAGGGACAGCTTTTAAACGTTGCCAACATCACGTCTTCCTGCAACACAGCTACGTTGTTGTTTCACATGACACTTTCCTTCCTCTCCCCAATCGTCTGGTACCTGCTGTGGTCACATCTGCAGCGTGTCTCCAACACGCTCCTGCTGTACAATCTTACCTTTGTTTTGTTGTGTATATTTTTTCCCTTTTCACCACAGGTCATGCAGACTCTGCAATGATAGCGCCTTGGGCGGTGACCTCACGTGCTCTCACATGTTAAGCAGGACAGGATACAGAGGGACCTAGACAAATTAGAGGATTGGGCCAAAAGAAATCTGATGAGGGTCAACAAGGATAAGTGCAGAGTCCTGCACTTAGGACAGAAGAATCCCATGCACTGCTACAGACTAGGGACCCGAGTGGCTAGGCAGCAGTTCTGCAGAAAAGGACCGAGGGGTTACAGTGGATGAGAAGCTGGATATGAGTCAACAGTGTGCCATTGTTGCCAAGAAGGCCAACGGCATTTTGGGCTGTATAATTAGGGGCATTGCCAGCAGATCGAGGGACGTGATCATTCCCCTCTATTCGACATTGGTGAGGCCTCATCTGGAGTACTGTGTCCAGTTTTGGGCCCCACACTACAAGAAGGATGTGAAAAAATTGGAAAGCATCCAGTGGGGGGCAACAAAAATGATTATGGGACTGGAACACATGACTTATGAGGAGAGGCTGAGGGAACTGGGATTGTTTAGTCTGCGGAAGAGAAGAATGAGGGGGGATTTGATAGCTGCTTTCAACTACCTGAAAGGGGGTTCCAAAGAGGATGGATCTAGACTGTTCTCAGTGGTACCAGATGACAGAACGAGGAGTAATGGTTTCAAGTTGCAGTGGGGGAGGTTTAGGTTGGATATTAGGAAAAACTTTTTCACTAGGAGGGTGGTGAAACACTGGAATGCGTTACCTAGGGAGGTGGTGGAATCTCCTTCCTTCGAGGTTTTCAAGGTCAGGCTTGACAAAGCCCTGGCTGGGATGATTTAGTTGGGGATTGGTCCTGCTTTGAGCAGGGGTTGGACTAGATACCTCCTGAGATCCCTTCCAACCCTGATATTCTATGATTCTATGATCAGACCTGGTCAGCATATGGGTGGAAGAGGCTTATGGATCGTAGCCACCAGGGTGCCACAGGAAGAGGTGTTGCTGATTCAGTAGGTGACTCCAAGGCCCCAGTGAGGTGCTGCAGGAAGTGGGGTGGAGGGGCACTCTCCCTTCGCAGTCATTGCTTTGATTTCAGTCCCCCAGCATGATGCTAAGGACTCTCGTACTCTGGCCATCCTTATGGATTGGATGTTAAATCAAGGTCCTTGTCACGTCTGATCACTAAAGATCCCATGCCCCTTTCCATAAGAGCAGTAATAAGTAACAAGAACTAGTAATGATAATAATCAGTCATTAATAAGGGGCTTAGCCCTGATATCCTGGCCAAACACCAGCTTGAGTAGCTGCATTCTGCCTCTTTAAATCCCCCGCCCGAAGAGTCAAATGGACACAAGCGTCTTCCTCACATTCCATCCTGAACTGTTGTGTAGACTGCTGTCCTGTCCATGCGTACTGCACAGTCTGTACTGATTCCTAGAGCCCTGCAAATCTGCAGCTACCTGCTTGATATCTGCGCCTATTCAGGCACCATGTTTGCAGATGGCAGATCGGATGAGGATATACATTTTGCATCAGCGCAGGGCTCTACTGATTCCATGCACAGAACTTCCACTGAGTCCCATGATGTGGAGCAAAGAGAAAGGTACCCCCTTGCAGCTACTAGTTAAGCAAAGCTGCTGTTAAATGTCATTTACTTTTTGCAAATCCAAACAGAACCTGCCGGTCTGTCTCTACAGCCATTTTAAAAGAAATGTTCATGAAGTCAGTAACCCTCACCCACATGTTAACTGAGCAGCGAAGGAGCCGTGGGTGGAGTGGACAAGCTGCATGGCTAGGTTAAAAGCCTGGCTTCCACTGAAGCCTTGAATAATGGAAGCTAACAAAGCTGCTTCAATGCACCCTGAATTAAAATGAAACAGTGTGTCACACATGTTAAATATTGGGGGAAGGGACGTTAGAAAGGGCACTTAGGATACAGGCACCAAGCTGAGGAAACAAACAGGGTTTTATCAGGACCCGTGGGTTGTTGTCCTATCTCTGGAACGACAGCTGACTTTTGTCCTTAACTTCACCAAACAAGTGTGAAGAAACCTGGGAAAGGAAGTTTCTCGTGGTAGCGGAATGTGATTTGGGAGATGGCACCATTTGGACTGCCACCTCTCTGACAGTCACTGATGTGGCAATCTGCCCAGCAGGGATGTTCGCAAGCACAAATACGACTGTCCTGACCTTTGCTTCCCATATTTATGTCATCCGATGGCAGGGGTTATCAATTATTTTTTTTGTCAAGGTCCAGACTCCAGAGAGAATAATACAAAAATAAAACAATAGTCATCATAAGTAAATAAAAAGATGTTGTGGTCTGTTCAAAAGCACCTGGCGCTCTGGATTTGGCCCACGATCTGCCTATTGACTACTCTGGCCCTATGGCCTTTGGAGTCAGGGACTTCTAAAGACTGATTTCCAGAGGGGCTCAGTGCCTGCATTTCTCACAGACTTCAAGGGGAGTTGTGAAGGCTCAGTGCTTCTCCATTGCCGCGAGAGGGTTAAATCATGATGATAGTTAGGGACAAGAGAATTAGTCCTCATAAAATAAGCTATATATGCCCACCCAATCCATTGAGAACTACAGAGGTGTCTGTGTGGTTCATTGCTTGTGGGTAGCCAGGGTGGGTATGTTCACATGCGTATCACTCGTATGAAACCAAGCACAGAATGTATGCCACCCATAGACGCCTTCTGCCTGGAGAGCAGTTAGCCAATCACAATGCCTTAGTATGCCAAGACAGCTCAAGGTGCTCGAAGAGAAATCCACATGTCTAGCCTGCAATGCAAGCAGCTAGCTGAAAGTGGGGAGAGTGCTTGGAGCTGGGGAGCAGAGCTGGGTGGGAAATAGTTTTCCCATCCAAGGAGGATTTTTGAGATTTGAAAAGTCTCCCCAGCCTAATCTGTGATGAAATCTCAAAATCTCAAAAATGTTTATTAACCAAAAAATCTGGAAAAAACCCCCAAAATTTGGATCGGGTCAATTGAAACATTTTGTTTTGATGTTGACCTATTCACCCTCACTTCCCCCCCCAGCTATGAATTAACTTAAATTTCTAAATGAAAAGTTGTTTTGGACCAAAATGGGATGTTTGGACAACTTTGAAACCCCCCTCCCCCAATTTTTTTCAGAACAGGAAAAGTCAAGGACCCTCAATCCCTTCTAGCAAACAGTTTTGGTTTCAAGAAACTGGCATTTTCCAATTAAAAATATTTTAATTGAAAATTTCCTGACCAGCTCTACCGGGGAGTCATTAGTTTAGATTTGCCAATGCAGGAATTTCTCAGGAATGACAAAGCAACTGCCAAAAAAAAGAAGAAGAACCTAAAGAAGTTTTTGGCTGAAGCATAGTGTTTGGAAGCAAAAGGAGGCTCTGATAATGGTACCAGTTGCTTCCAGCAGGTTGTTTTGCCCCTTTGCGCCCTCAGAGTTCACCAAAGCAAATTAACCATGATATCAATGAGTTAGGCTTAAACCTTTGATTTACGGTCCTCCTCTACAGGGGAAATAAGGAACCTATTTATCCTTTCTAGGTTAGCTCATTTTTAATAGCATGCAGTGTTTGTGATAGAGGCAATGTCCTTCCAGATGAGCTCACACAAACATGCCCTGAATACAATATAAGAACATAAGAATGGCCATAATCATCAAGTGATCCATCCCCTGTCGCCCATTCCCAGCTTCTGGCAAACAGAGACTAGGGACACCATCCCTGCCCATCCTGGATAATAGCCATTGATGAACCTATCCTCCATGAACGTATCTAGTTCTTTTTTGAACCCTATTATAGTCTTGGCCTTCACAACATCCTCTGGCAAGGAGTTCCACATCTGCAAACCTGCCTCAGGGTTTTAGAAGCCAGCACCAAACAACCAACAACAAGAAACTGCCAAGGGATTATGTGAGGTGAAGGCTGGAAATCTGGTGGACCTTTCCTGATACTGTTTGCGCTGGCCCCTGACCCCAATTCCTTCTACACACCCCACTCTGGCACTCACCCAACCACCCCCTTCCCCTTGGAGGAGCGAATGAAGAGGTAAGGAAGGAACTGGAGCCTGGTTTATTCCCACTTGTGCTTTCTTGCATGAGTTTGTGTCAGGCTTTCTTAAATGCCAAATGCAAAGATGAAAACAAGTGATGAGATCTCCAGGGAGAACAAAGGAGTTATTCACTGGGGACGAGTGAATCTCAGAATATCTCACACAGATACTCGGCTGGTGCTAACTGGGGTCACTGCACTGAAGTCAATATTGCTACGCTGATTTACACCAACTGCAGATCAGCCAGATTATTTGTATTCCTGTAGCCCCTAAAAGCCTTGACTGAGATTGGACTCAGTTGTGCTAGGCCACCTGGAGACCATGGTTTGGTCTGTGTTTGTACAGTGCTTAGCACAATGGGGAGCGGCCTCTAGACCGTACTGCGGTAGAAACAAATATCAAGATTCCACACTGGAGGGCTGGTCCTGGGAACGGGCGACAGGGGAGGGATCACTTGATGATTCCCTGTTCTGTTCATTCCCTCTGGGGCACCTGACATTGGCCACTGTTGGAAGGCAGGATATTGGGCTGGATGGACCTTTGGTCTGACCCAGGATAGCCATTCTTATGCTTTAACTATGGCAGTGTGACTAAAGCAGTACCAGCTGCATATGTAGACAAGCCCTTAGAAGGTGCCTCATGTTGGTATTGCTTATTCCCCTTTCTGTATTGCCTGTTTCTGTCTGGGATGGGGGAAAAGCTACACAGACACAGACACACACCACCTTTATACCAGCATAAACTAGATTCACTCTAGAGGTTTTACTGGTATAACTATTTTGATTTTTTTTTAAAAATCATATCCCTAAGCAAAAGTGTGATAACAGTAAAACGTTCCAGTAACCACTGGGCCTTCCCTATCATAGATCCCATCTTGGCCCTACTTACCTCCTGCCTAAAAGGCTTGCTGATTTCCAGACATAAGCTCCAGGTGGGAGGTGGAGCAGATGGGGAAGACATCTGCTGAGTTGAGGAGAAAACCAGGTGCCAGAGTGGGCAGAGACAGGTGTGCATGTGCCCATGAATGTGGGGGGAGTCTGCAGGGGAGTTGACAGCTGAGGGTGAGTCACGACTCCTGCAGGCAGGAAATAAGGATGGGTCAGCAGCTGGAGAGTTGGGCTGGGGCATTTTGAGGGGAGTTGGTTACAGGAAAAGGTCATTGGGATTGTTGAGGATGGGAGAGATCAGCAGATGTGGGGAGAGTCAGGCTGCAGGTGAGAGCACTGTGTTTGTCTTCAGTGCAACAATTTGCTTGGCCAGGTTGAGAATTTTGAACGGCTCCTGATTGGAGAAGACCTGAACTGAGTTGGGAAATTATTATTACCACGTTCTATGTCTGAACAGCTACATCAGCGCTAGCAATAAGAAGGGTCAGGTGAATCCCGTTACATGCAAAGTTCTGCAAAAATCTCAGGGCCAGATCCTGAACTGGTGTAAATCATCATCTCTCTGCTGAAGTCAGGGGAGCTGCTCAGGATCTGGCCCTCACACTATTTTTGGGGGTTGTAAATCTTGTTCCAAGTTTGCAAACCTGTCTAAGTTTTCCATGGGCACTTGGGCAACAGGGACAGGTGCAGTGCTAGCTGGGCAGCCAGACAAGACAGATGAGAGACACTCATCACCCCAGAAAGCCAGGCTGGCACAAAAGGGTACCTACTATTCTGCCTAGAGCTGGGCGGAGAACCAAAATTCTGTTTCATGGAGGGTTCCGAAATAGCTATGGATTTGGGGTTTTTTTCTGATTAGGGATGAAACCTGAACATTTCAAAGTTCTCTGCAAAAAGAATATTCCAGAATTTTTTGGGATTCTTTTTTGTTTAGGTCAATCAAAGCATTTCATTTTGATGAAATCTAAACATTTTTCTTTTGTTTTTGACTTTTTTATATTTTATAATACAGAATATTAAAGAATGAAACATTTTGTTCCCAAAAATGGGTCATTCAACACTCTCAGAACTTATTTGTCCTTTGCTTCTCTGACATAGAATTCTGGGGAAACACGTGATTTTGCAGCATGTCGATTTTGCCAGAACTGCAGTCTTGGATGGAAAATGGTTCTGTTGATGTTGTTCTCCCCAGCTATAATTCAGTGTACATCCTAAGCCAAAAGCACCCGGTTAAATTCCACGTCTATATGCTGAGCCAAAGGCATTACACCAAGGAAGAATTTAGCCCTCAGCAGTTGTTTTTCATTATACATTTCCCACCTCCTCCTTTCTGGTCCTTCTTCCCTTCTCTCTCTGGATCATCACCCCGTCTCTATACACTTGTATTTCTCTCGGCCCGTCTCCTTCATCTTCCACCCGGGTTTATTTCCTTCTTCCCCTCCCCTGAGCAGGGCACCAGCCCAATATCCTCTGAGCTGAGGTTCTGAAAGGAGATGAGGTGCGTTTCCCCAGTGAACAGGTCTGGCTGTGGTTATCAAGGATTCCCTTGTGGGTGCAATGTATGAAAAATCACAGAATGTCCTCACCTCCACCTCCTCTCCTTGTTCTTCTCACCTTCAGCAACGGCTTCAAAAGCCCCCTTGAGAAGGAGATTGGCCAGTGAGCTCATTCACAGCGAGCCATTTTCCTTTCACACTGACTGAAATGTTACTCCTCCAACTCCCCCTGAGCACAACTGGCTTCTCAGGGGCGGGCGTCTTGAAAATGCGCCTGCACCTCCTGGAGGAAATGCAGACTGCTCCTCGGCTTGCTTTATGGACGTTCTAAAGCAACTGGAGGTAAAAGGGCCTCCATTTCCATAGCTAGGCCTCTGCTCATTAGCTAAAGTGGAATAAATTCCTTTTATCTGCACACTCGTTTTCAAGGATAATAATGTCTTTTTGTGTGCGCCTCCCTTTACTGTTCCCAAGCTAGGGTAATTGCTGATCAAGGTTGAGTTAATACATATTTACAGCCATGTAGAGCTAGTGAAGGGCTCCTGTAGTTTTATTTGGGCCATTTTATTTAACTAGCTATAAAGTCATTAACAAGTTGTTCAGTGGTAGCTGTCCCTGGCATTTATCTTGTCCCCACATCTTGGGAGGAATTTAGGGCAGGCAGATGGCTCGGTGACACCACCCTCCCCCCCCCGGAGACTCCCAAAATGGGAATGGAAGGGCTGGCAAGGGCCACACTGAGCACTCACTTGCCTTTCACACTATTTTTTTTAATTCAAAGACGAGGCGGATTTCTCCTGTGAAAGGGTCCAGTACTTAGCAGGAATTCAGCATCACTCTGTGGCCATGCTCCAAGGAACACATTGCTATGATGACAGCCCATAAAAGTACCCACACACGTGGCGGGAGTGGTGCTTTGGAAAGCACAACCAGCGGATTAAGGCTGGTTACCTCCTGATTCAATGCTCGGCGGTAGCCAAACCTCAGGCTAACCCCTCGAGAGCTGAGGCAACCAGGCTCAGCCCCGGCTGCGGAGAAGGGAGGGAGAGCGGTTCCAGGCAGCTGAGAGTCAAGCAACATCCAGACTGGAACAAAGAGGAGGGACCCCAAGGCAGACTGGGACTTAGGCCTCGTCTGTGCTCTGGAGTAACCCATCGCGGTGCTGCCGCATGCTTGTCTGACACAGCTATGGAAAACACAGCTCAGTGCAGTCCATCGTTCCTGGCCAAACTGCGTCTCAGCTGCATTGGGCCATCCACGCTTGCTGCCACGCTGCATCACTGTCTGTTTGGCAATGCATTTTGGGAAAGCTAGGGAAGCTCTCCATACTGCCCCAGCCCTAGCATGAATTCTGACAGGAAGAACACTTCACCCTAGGAGCAAATGTTGAAAAGAAAAACCAGCTTTGGAAAGATTTCAGGCCCAGATTTCTGCAGTACAGTCTCCAATCTGACCTACCCTCTTACCTAAAAATCAACCCTTCCTGCACCTTGTTGCCTTGATACCAGTGCCTAAAAACTCTGAGTGAGATGGGCCAGAATTAGAGCCAGGCAGATAATTTATTAGACATTATCTGATTAATTTTGCCTCGTTTTCCTGCCATCCCAACTCAGATTAGTTTCTGCAGATGATTCTTGGGCCCTAGCTGGTTTGCCCACAGTTTGTTACAAGTGTGTAAAATGCAAGCTGTTTTGATTGGACGTGAAGCTCCCATGGTACGGTTCTGTGGCCTGGGACTAGGACAGCGTAGTGCTGAGAATCAGGTTTGCAGAGCAAATTCTGGCAGTCAGGAATCCCCAGGAATATTCTGCAATGTTCACTTTGACTTGGTTGTTATGGTGAATGCTCCCGATGGCAAACTCCCACTTGCTAGACTTGGGGCTCTTTGGATCCAGTTATTATGCTTTTTCCAGGTGTCCCAAATCACTGTGCAAAGAGTGTGCGCGCTGAGAGATTAGTACGTGTAATTGTGGGAGGGGGGGAATCTCCTCTTCATGCAGTGGGCTAATTAACTCCCAGTTTAGATGCAGAATCATGATGAGCTATTGGCTGCAGGAATGTTATTCCCAAAGGGAAGCAAATACCTTGTCGGAGTGGTTAGCCCCATTCCCTGGCAGTGAATTCTCAGAGAGAATTCCACTCCATTCTCCTGCTGCTGGCTCCAGCTTAGCGTCTGTTCAACCTACTTCTCCTCTGCATGCATCTGAAAGAGCCATTCAGACAAAAGCTCCACATCTGAGTCTATTTGACAAGTGTGCAGCTGGGTCAATTTGCAAAGACAAAGGAAAGCTCTTCTGTCAACAGGTCTTAGAGCTCAGGTAGCGTCAGCGAATAGAGGGCAACAAGTCAAAGTACTTTCAGAAACTATCAAACCGCACTTAAATCCCATCCAGCAGAAGAGGCTGGGGCAGCAGGAGGGATAAAGAGAAGCTCAGAGCAATGGCCTCAGCAGCAGGATCTGTAAGCCCATCAATTAGTGCTATTAAAAAAGATAATTAGATCTGCTCCATGGAAATGGAGGGAGGAGGCAAAATGCATTTTCCATTTAGTTTTATTTTAATGACTCTAAGTAGTGTCAGGAGATGCCAAAAATGCATTATTGAAAATATTAGCAGCACTCTTGGAGTATGTGAGTTCATGGCAGTTCAAATGGGAGGTCGGGAAGGCAGCACTTTATTACACTGGAGACTGTGTTTTTCTGCTCTCTATCATCAGCCAAATGATATGTTACAAGCAAAATAAATTGGAAGGGGTCAGATTGGGACAGGGAAATTCCACCTCCTGAACACCACCCTTCCCCACCTCCAGAAAGCTTTTATTTCCAGAAATTATTAACTTTATGGGACTGGCTTGTAGAATTTAATAGAAACGTATAAGCTTTATTGATGCAGCCTATCGAATTGCATAGGGAATGATGTTCTTTGGGAGGATTCTGTAGGATGGACCAATCAAGCCTATAGACAGGATAAAATTCTACAGGGTTTTCACATGAGAGATCCAAGGGCAGAAGGAGGTGTTTCCTTAGAGACAACCATTGGCTAAAGAAACAAGCACAGGGGTAGGGAACCTGAGCTTCTCAATTCTCTTCCCACCTCTCTCACTTACTGACCCTACAAACACTGTGCATTTTATAGCAGTTATGCAGCTAGGGACTGTCTGCCCCAGTCGAGTCAAAGGGAGTTTTGCCATTCCTTTCAGTGGGAGTGGGGTCAGGCCCTTAGGACTCGCATTATCCCTGTGAAGTAGGTAAATATAAGAAAGGACTATGACATGATAGATGCCAGGAGCAATTCCAGAACCTTTACCATCTCAATAAGAATTGGCAAGATAACAGTAGTTAATGTGTGTAAACCACTGAATACAGATTGACCTTCTCCCCATTACCCATAGCTTATCACCTGGCTATGTACGTCAGTAATTTCCATAACCACCACGTGCTGTGGGGCCATCATAGGCTTCTTATGGATGCACAGGTACCAGGGGACAAGTTTATTAAGCACAAAGTGCTCAGAGAGCTCTGACAAATAGCTCTCTCCCCACATCCTCTGCCCATCACTGTCCTTCACTGTCGAGGGGGGAGGCAAGGCCCTCTCACTCAGGAAAGCAAGAAAAATCATAGGGCCTGATGGCATCTTTCCAGAATTTCTTAAAAGCTTTGGAGCCAAGGGATGGAAATGGCTGGCAGCACTGTTCCCTAACAGCCATTCCTCCTGGTTCTTCCCAAGGATCTGGTGCGAGGCTATGGTCATGGTCATTGTCAAGCCTGGGAAGCCAACCAGTAATTCCCCACCATATTGGCCTGTATCATTCCTCTGAACATCATCACGCAAGCTCATGGAGAGATATATTACTGTCAAGGATCATGCCGCCTGTAGGAGTAATGTTATGGAGTGAACAAGCCAACCAGGCTGCCACTGCACTCACAACCTTAACAACACACTGAGGCAGGATTCCAGGGAAACCTCAGGCCTGGGGCAGCCTTCATCAACTTATCTGCTGCCTATGACACTGTATGGAGGAACAACCTTCTCCTGAAAGCCAGCAATATTATCCCACCCAATGCAATGATGACATTCTTCCGAGACATTCTGACCAATCTTAGCTTTCACATTTTCCTTGGTGACCAGGGCAGCATGCCGCACACTCTCAGTGCTGGCCTGCCACAGAGATCTGTCCTCGAAGCAATCCTGTGTAATATCCACCCTAGCAACCTTCCTCGAACATCACCATGGAAATCTGTCTATGCTGGTGACATTTCTCTGATTGTACAGGCACAGGATTTATCTATTATAGAACAAATCCTAACCAAGGACCATAGAACTATGGAAGAATATTTCTTATACTGGTATCTAAAACCAACACCGCCCCGCCCCCCGCCCACGGCTGTGGTGTCAGCATTCCATCCAAGCAATCAAAAGGTTAGGGCAGACACTCCTGTGAACTTCTGTGGTGAGAAGATAGGACATGATCCTAGCCCACAATATCTTGGTTTGACATTCGACTGACACCTCACATACCACTGGCACCTGAAAAATATCCACAATGAAATAAAATGTGTGTAAATCTCATCCAGAAACGGACAGGAAAGACCTGGAGGGCTGATGCAAAAACTCTGCAGATCTCCTCACTGGTCTTTGTCTACTCCACAGCAGAATACTGCTCTGTGTCTGGACACACAGTTCCCACACAGGGCTTGCTGACTCTCAGCACCACCATGCAGATCATTACAATGCCACAAATGTGGTTTTCTATACTGGTGCACATCCATGCACCCCAAATCCACCATGACATGAGACTCCTTTGGAAGTTCCATTGTATTCAATGGAAGAAGGATCTTCCAGTACAGGAAGACCTAAATAATATATCGAGATTCTGACTCAAATCTAGAAAACCGTTTTGGCTTGCAGCGTGAGAGCCCAAACACTCAGGGTTCTCCCCCAGAGATCAATGGTGAGCAAGATGCAAGGATGCCAACATTCCAAACACGTACTTCATCAAGACTCAACCAAATAACCCAGAGGTTTTCATTCCCATGGTCTGCTTTGATTCACATCCGCACGTCACGTGGCAGGTGCACCTGCCTTCTCCATAGAAGGGGCCTGTGACACAGTCCTGTTTGTGACGGCAGAAGTGGACTTCGAATTATGGAACACCTCACTGATCAATGACCCAAACAACCATAACCAAATAATATCTCTGCCATCCACTGCACATCATCTGAAGCAGTGAATTCGATTGCCCATCGAGATTGGAACATTTAACATAGCTATTTCTAATACAAAAAAGGAAGAAGAAAAAAACCAGACTATCTTCAGTTTTTACAGGAGGAAGCTGGGTCTTAGTCAAGCTAGGACCAACGTTTTCAAAAGAAAGAGAATCAATGTTTTCTGATTCCTGGTTTGGATTGATGCAGAGTTATCTATATAATTCTATACGCTGGTTTAAGAACTCCATAGACAGGATCTCATTCTCTCTTAAATTCTATAGGTGTTTAAAGTCATTGCTACAGAACCCTATTTGTTTCATACTTTTTAAATTCTACAGACCTTTTCCACAAGGGAATTTAACAAGATCTTGGACTTGAAGTATTTATAAAGTTTTCTGTGTGCTTAATATTGCCACCAACATTTGAAATTAGTGTAAAAACTGAACATCTGAATCCGCGGGCACGCTCAGCCTTCAAAGCTTTGGGCTGAGAAAAGAAAATAAAGGAAAATTTGAATGTGTGAAACTATTGCAACTTTGAGCATTTCTAAACTTCTGAATCACTTTCCTTGAAACTTGGCTTGTGACTTAGATATCAAGAGATCTCCAAAACAATCTATGTTTGAGCAAAACCTATGCTATGAGCAAAACAGACTGGGTTTGAACATTGTAAAGTTATGCTTGGGCAAAATTCCTGCCAGGAACAAATGGGTATGGGTTTTTTGTGTGTTCGAGTTTTTACAAAGGAAAACACACACAGAACTCAGAAACAGCTAAAAAGATTTTGCTGAAATTGTACAAAAAATTGCCTCTGGGCAGAGACCAGAAAACATCATATTTGGATGAAATTTGGATGTTTTGTGTTAGATAAGCATTCACAAATTGAAATAACAAAAACTACTATTCTAGCCATCAGGCATGTCTAAAGATGTACAATTCAAATATATTCTAAGTTTGGAGAGGTAGAGCAAAGATTTGGGGAAGGTGAAATACGAATAAGGGAAAACAAGTGACGTTAAAATTTTTTAAATTTCATTAAATTTGATCCAAAATAAAATTCTGCCTAGCCACTTTCTTCTTTCTCATATGTACTGTCAGGACACAGATATATAAATATATGAAGTTCTTACCAAATGCCATATTTTTTTCTTTTAAAGTTAATCATATTTATTTTTATACATGTCTAGCAATATAGCACCTGTAACACTAATATATACAATCATACCTTACATATGTATTTTATGCATAATGTACATTTTTATTTTCAGATAATAAATCACATATATAAATCTTATTAATCATTTAAACAGCACCCTTATAATACTGCTGGAAAGATTTTCTGACTCAAACACCTTTTAAGCTGCAATGACATCATGTCTGTCGGGACATTGTTGTATAATGAAGATTGTAAGATATTTTCCCCTATAAAGTCACTGCAATAAAGTTTGTTGTTATAGTCATTAAATTCAAGTTTTCTCCTCTTACCTTTTCCCCACTCTGGAGCCATCCATCATCAGGTTGAAAAAACCCACTCTTGCCAAGGTGAAATAGTTCGGATCCAATCATGAAGTCTCCATCCTGGCAAAATGCCCATCAGTTTCAGCTGGAGTTATGTACAAATCCTTTCTAAATAATCTTTTAGGGGCCTTGATCTCACCTAAGCTCTGAGAACTAGCAGGGAGAGCCGGAGGAAGAAGTAGTTCCAAGCTGCATCTAGGATCTCGAACCTGAAAAAGAAAAAGGTTCCATCTCATGGAAGTGAACATCTTACCAGGAGCCACATTGATAGTCTTTATGCACGCAACACCCCCCACCACTCTATACCTCCAAGGAAGACAATGTAGAGAAAGCTTCACTCTCTCAGAGCAATAGATTCAATGGACATTTTGCCTGCATGAGAGTGGCAGGGCTTGGTCAGGATCGGGACCCCTACAAGGAGCCATTGTTTATGAGCTTTTGTTACAAGTAGATGGCAGATGCTACGGGTTGGACAATGGAACCCTCTGACCTACAGAAACAAAGACCAAAAAACTCAAGGCATTCAGAAAGTGCCCGTTTCATTCCAAGAGCTTGGAGCAGAGCTTCTCCAAAATAGCTGTGCCCTGTGCCGAGAGATTCTGGGTATCCTTGCATGGCATTCAGCATCAGTAGTCCCATCTCCTACAAACTAAACTTCCTAGCAGGGCACAGCAGCCTGAGAAATAACTCTTGAAAATTGGAAGTGGAACCTCTAACAGGGTTCAAAAAAGAACTAGATAAATTCCTGGAGGACAGGTCCATCAATGGTTATTAGCCAGGATGGGCAGGGATGGTGTCTGTAGCCTCTGTTTGCCAGAAGCTGGGAATGAGCGACAGGGGATGGATCACTTGATGATTCCCTGTTCTGTTCATTCCCTCTGGGGCACCTGGCACTGGCCACTGTCAGTAGACAGGATACTGGGCTGGATGGACCTTTTGTCTGACCCAGTCTGGCTGTTCTTATGTGTCATGAATGAAAACGCAGATGCTCTCTGTGCCGCTGTATCTTTCTGACAAGCCTGAATAGCAATCAAAATTATTTCCTCCATCTGTGCATGAGCCCAGATTCTGCCCTCCATTACACCACTGTAGATGCAGAATACCCCCATGGACTCCTATGGGGTTGGTCCAGCTTCATGCTAGGACCAAAAACTGAGAGCAGAATTTCAAGCAATGTATGCTTTCCAATCACCTGAGGAGTAGCTGAGCCAGTTCCCATAGCAACAGTTCCATCTCCATGTGACAAAGGCCTGGATGATTGTCCTAGACATGGTGATAATGAAAATAATAAGCAACAACAACAACAACAAAAGCCTAATTCCGAAAGTTGCTTGTCAAGTGCCAGTGGAGCAATGCTGTCTTGGCAACTGCTGTTGCTGGGACATCCAGGTGCAACCAAGGATCTAGTATGTTCTTGTAGGTATTTGCACACCCGAGGAGCAAATGACAGGTGTCCTTCTACCAAGGGAGGCTTAATTCATCTCAGCTAATTTTAGCAGTTGCTCTCCCAAATCTATAGGTATCACAGCAACCTTGTCTGGACTGAGCCTCAGCTAGCTAGGCCCTAGCCAAGCCCCAGTTTAATTCAGACCCTAGGAAAATTGCTCAGCTGGGCCAGCAGGTTCATGGAGTTGGGTGTCTTCAGTGAACTCATCATGGCAATCACAGAAGAGAGGAGAAAGGAAAGATCCTTCCAACTCCGAGAGAGCCCTCAGGCTGGACATTTCCCCAGGGATGTCTCACTGAAAAGGAGTAAAGCTACCCCAAGGTGAGCCTTGCCAGCTAGGGACAGCCAATCCAGTTTATCCAGATCATTTTGAATTTTAATCCTATCCTCCAAACACTTGCAACCCCTCCCAGCTTGGTATTGTCCGCAAACTTTATAAGTATGCTCTCTATGACATTATCTAAATCACTGATGAAGATATGAAGCATTAGGGCTTGCATCATACATGGACACGAACCCTGGAACTTTGGGAGAAGGCTACATCTGAGTCCAAGTTCCATAGAAAGAAAAGGAGGACTTGTGGCACCTTAGAGATTAACAAATTTATTAGAGCATAAGCTTTCGTGAGCTACAGCTCACTTCATCGGATGCATTTGTCCTTAGTTTGGGCAGGAGGGGGCCAGGGAAGGGGGATGGAAATGGTTTGAATTTTTGACTCACAATTGTCCTTCCAAATTAACACACAAAGTCTATGGCAGACACTGGCTTACCCCAGCTGCAGAGTCGCCAATAGCTTTGTTTCTCAAAGATCCCCTCACTGACATGAAGCCAATTAACAGAGAGACAAACGCACCTGCCTGAGTCTAATTACAGCCCATCTAAGGCTCACTCAGAGATTAGGACCCCACAGGGGCGCCACTCTCTTCCCCACAGGCCAATTCTAATGATGGGATTATCCCAACAGGCGCTGTTTGGGGACATCATCACCACTTGTTTAGTCACAGAGGATTCCTGGGTTTCTTCTTACCCTGATTTTCTTACCCTCACTAAAACTGATGCACTTTCCAACCCAGAGAGAAAAGAACACAGTACTTACTGCAAACTGAACAATTAAGCTATTAAGCTAACTTGGTTGATGAGTTCAGTTTTCTCCCTAATACATTTCTAACGACTTCATCCAATAAATCCAAAGTGCCAGCAACTGGGGGAGAATGCTTGTCACCATAATGTAAAGACAAGAGTGATTTATGTTTCTGGAGAGGACACAGACGACCTTTGGTGATTTATTAGTATCATTCACTATATCGCCCATCTCTTTAATTATTTGCTTTACAGGGAGCCTGAGAGATGCTCGTAAAGGTAGCTGGTTATCAAGTCCAGATACTTACTGTTTGGCTTGGAATGATTTTTTCCCCCTCTTATCTGCAGCTTCAGTGTTCTTGAAGGAAGCTCCAGATTGACTTGCTTATGTTGGACCTGCTTCACCAAATGACATCGAGTGAGTGTGCAGACTCGAAGCCACAGAAGTTCTGACAAGGTTAAATCCAAAAATCTGGATGCCCATCTATCCATCGGTTTTTATACAGCATGCGTCACCATGGCTACCAAGCACTTGTTATCTTATTGGATCCAAATCTCTGAAACGCCTCAGGCTCTAGTCCATTGCTGATATGATGCTTTCCAGTGGGAACAGACAGCAAGAATTACAGTGGGGATCACAGCACGAACAACCTTTCTATCAAGGTTTGCCCAGGGCTGTCAGCGCACACACAGAAGTTTGGGAGCCAGCTTGCCAACAGCTGTAGGGCGAGGCAGGAAGGCAGTTTCTCGCATGTCTGCCCCAAGCGGACAGCACAACTAGGTGTTCCTCATCAGATGGAGCACAGTAATACAAATCATCATTTGTACAATACAATACAGTACAATACAATCCAACACAACACAATAACCATTGAAGAAAATGGGGGAGGGAGGGAAACGCCAATAGCTAAGCAATGGACAATGAATGTGATCCTTCCCGGAGGGGATAGAAAGGCAAAAATGACAAACCTGAGTCAGTGCATCCCTAGGGTAAGGAAGTCCCACACATTCCTCTTGGAGAATGATTCAGGCTGGGGTTTTCAAAGGAGCCCATGGGAATTAGGCACTCAGACCCCCAAATTTAAGCACTCCTGAATTTCTGGGAAAGTTCACATCCAAATGCTGCTTCTGGACCTCTGTGTCTATAAGGGCCAGGGGCAAAACCCCAGATATAAGACACCCACTGGCCTTTACAGTTTGGACCCATTTCTAGCTGAACACAGATTACATGCCTGTCCAACAGTTACTAATCAGTACTAAGGGGATGGGCAGACCAGTTTGGATAAAATAGGATCCCGCCTGAACATTTGCACTAAATTCAGATCAACCCTTTCTGGAGGTTTGAGAAAGATAATTCTGCCCAACCTCTGAACTTCTAGTTCCCAGCCAGGTCTGCAAGGACAATCATTAGAATATGACAAGTAAAGCTCTTCTCTGCTCTTTCCAGGTGGCCCCTATGGCAGGTATGGCTGGAAATTAAGAATTCTTCTGAGATTTCCTGTCTGGATTTGCAGGGCTACAAGGTTTGGAAAAGCTCCGAAGAAACTTCCAAAGTTTCAATACTTGAACTGAACTCAAATTCCAAACTTCCTGAGGCTCACCAATTCCTCTAGTAAAATGAATGAAAACTACTTACAATGCACCTCTGTTACTGCTGCCAAACTCTGGATTCCTTTAACTTGAGGGTGTGTGTGTGACACTCTGTACCTCAAAGTAGCACCTTGGAACTCCCATATTCGCCAGGGGGATATGATTACAATATATTTTGTACAAAGCATATCCTGTGAAGTATCATTTTAAAAGTCTTGATCTGTTGAACATTAATATCCCGTTGGACTGCATGTACTATTCTTGTATGTGAAGTTATGAAGTATTGCTAGATTTGCTACTGAAATACGTTGTGAGGTTGGGAACAACCAGCCTTTCAGGTTCAAAAGAGGAATAACCATGAGTGGCCAGACAGTGTTAATGGCTCATCAAGAAATGAATTGACAATCCCAGAGGCTCCTCAGAGAAGGCCTGTGGGGACTGCCTGATCCCCTCATGACAGCAAGGATCTTTCCAGCAAACTGGAAGAAAGTATAAAGGAGGGGAAGTGACATCACCTGGTCCCTCTCCTGTCTCTCCATCTCAACATCTGGAAGAAGGTCTGAAAGAAAAAGACTTTGAACTGAAGTCCAGCCTGTGTATTGAGGAACTGTAACCTGTTTGTACCATCTGTCAGGGTGAGAAAAGCTGTATGATTCAACTCTTGCTTAGACTGAAAATGTAGGACTTAGAATGCATGTTTCTATTTTTATTTTTTAAGGTAACTAGCTTTGACTTTTATGCCTAGCACTTATAATCCTTTAAAAATCTATCTTTCTGTAGTTAATAAACTTATTTTAACGTTTTATCCTTATCAGTGTGTTTGTCTAAAGTGCTTGGTAAATCTGCTCAGATTACAAAGGCTGGGTCGTAACCACTTTCCTGTGAAGAAGTGGCAAACCAAGTAATGCACTTACACCGGCCAGGCTTCTGATCAGTGCAAGGTGGTACAGTCCTGCGGTGCAAGATGAGGGAGCTGGGGGGAATTGGCTGGTGCCTCCCTATTGATGGTTCACGAGTGGCTGGGAGATCGTTCATGGAACACAGCTGGGTGTGTCCCTGCCTGGGGATGTCTGTGTAAGTCCAGGGCCTGCCAGAGGTTTGTGGCTTGAGTCAGCATCACTGTGTGAGAGAGACACCCCCGGTTGGTGGGACAGAGGGCTCAGTGGTCCCACAGTCCAGGTTACTCCCTGGGGATCCTGTCACCGGGGGGAAATCCAATTGTGAAACGAGCAAAAGGAAATCAGAAGCAGTTTGAGGGTCAAGAGTGTATCAAAGAGCTGCTGAAAATTCTAGGTTGCTTGAGAAACTGACAGTACAAGTGGAACTGCTAGAGCAGGGCATGGTTGTAGGATTGCCACTTGACTATGCAAAGGACACCGCCTCATCGGGCTGTTCTTCCTCTTTCCCGCACCATCAGTGCTGTAGCAAGAAATCTGGAGGCCCACTGTGAGAGGACCTATGGGGGGCCCTCTTTTAGTAATAGTCCATTCCCAATTTAATCAAAGTATGCAAATAATAACCTATAGAAATCCATACCTGGTAACTGGCTGCAAATACCTTCAAAGCTAAACACAAAAATAAATAAAATGTCTGTTGCATTTTACTCATCAGTGGCTAACTACTGAAAAAAGTATAATGACTTTTTCTTGCCTGAGTAATGGAATGCTCTGTTGACAAATTCTTTTATCATGACTTGGAATCCAGCATCTTGCAAATGTCACTGTCTATGGAAACCGCAGCCCGTCCTATCAAATGTTCTTGAGACTTGGTCAACCTCAAATAAGTTTTTATTAACTTAAACTTTGAGCAACTTCTTTCTGTAGGCACCACAGAGATTGGAGTTGTGAGAAGCACTCGCACAGCAATACACATGTTTGGGTTCACTGTGGACAAACGGCTCCTGAAAATGAATTGAAGTGTCCCAACTGCATCCACAGGCTTCAGCAAAAGACCAGAAAGATTCTTGAGTTCATGTGCCAGGTCGTGCCTGTTTACATGCACGATACTGACATCAGAACTCGTCAGAGCCGATTCCAGGCTACTGAACACATTTTCCAATTCACTCATTGGAAAAAAGTTTGCAGTGTTTTTCGCATTGCGCAGGAATCCAAACATGTTCACATGCTCTCACGAGAATTCAGAATGTTCTGCCACCTTCATGAGAGCAGTGTTCATAGCAATATTGATGAAGT
The DNA here is from genome assembly GCF_009764565.3 of Dermochelys coriacea. Lineage (NCBI taxonomy): Eukaryota > Metazoa > Chordata > Testudines > Dermochelyidae > Dermochelys > Dermochelys coriacea. Next base: position 1,988,595 of record NC_050076.1, read on the forward strand.
CCATCAATGGCTATTAGCCAGGATGGGCAGGGGTGGTGTCCCTAGCCTCTTTTGCCAGAAGCTGGGCGTAGGCGACAGGGGATGGATCATTTGATGATTCCCTATTCTGTTCATTCCCTCTGGGGCACCTGGCATTGGCCACTGTCGGAAGACAGGATACTGGGCTAGATGGACCTTTGGTCTGACCCAGTCTGGCCATTCTCATGTTGTCAAATTTAAATCTCTTTTCTGCATCTCCAATTATTTCAACCTCTGCTTTGTTGCAGAACAGTTTCTTCTTCTGTGAACTCATGTTTCAGCTAGTTCCGCAGGCCCTGACATTTCCTTTGTGATCCATTTAGCAATTAAAGTCTCTTCAAATCTATTTTTATGATAATTCTGTATTTGTCTGAATAACTTCAATTAATTTGCTATCATCAAGACCAAGCACTAAGCTCTGCATTTTTTTGCTTACAATATTAATTTTAAACTGTAAATTGTGCCAAGTCACAAGTGAGATGATGAACTGAAATGAGGAGAGATCATCCGCCAGTGATCCAGCTTCTGCATGCTATTATCTTTTGTTGTTTCTCTCAATTTCAACAGAGCTGACTGCACACTCCGTGTCTGAAATCGCCAGACTTTGACACTTTCCAATTTACTCTCCTATCTTGTCTCCAAGTGAGGCTTTAATGTTATTTTCACACAGGATTTCAAAACCATCCACTTACTTGTTGAAGCTGTAATTATAGTGTACATTTGTTGAAGAACACCAAGAAAAGTTTTTGGCCAGTTTGAGGAATTTGCTGCGTCACTCAACACTAGATTTAAGGAATGTCATCTGCAAGGAACAAAAAACGGCTTTTTGTTCATTTGAATTAAACAAGCTTGCACACCTTGATGTGTCCTCTCATGTTAGCTCCATTTTCATATCTCTGCCTCCTGCTATTATCAAATGTCAGATCATGTCTGGATAGCACCTCATCTGACAAAGCCTGCCTGGAAATTTCCTGCATATTCAGAAATGATAGGAAATGCTCTTCAGTGATGACTTCTGTCTCTTGAATCTTAATGTATCTCAAATTGACAGACATTTGTTTCTTGTGATCGATATCGGATGTGCAATCCAAAATAATGGAGTAATAGTTCCTCTTGGTTTTGTTGTTAATAATTCTACCTGTTACCTTTTGAGATAACTTCAAAATGACATAATTTTATATAGTAGTGCTAAAGTAATGGTGTCTTTCTTCTCCAGAGAAGAAATGACATAACATGTTCCTTCATCACAGACTCAAATTTAGCCAGTAACTCAACTTGGCCTATGAAGTTTAAATTTCCACACTCGTTAAGTGTTTCCATGGACCCATGAAAAGGTAGGTTCTGTTCAGCTAAGTGAAGAGCAGTGGCCACAATTGTTTCAAATATACCTCACAATTCTCTCAATTCTCCGTTCTCTCAATTTCAAGCAACGATTGTGAAGTCTGGTCAATTGCAGATTCAGATTTTTAGACCTATTTCCAATTTGCTCCATTTCACCATATTTCAGATGTGAACATGCCTTTTCTCATGAGGGTTGAGAGTTTTGTGGATATATTGCCATTCCCCAAACCCACACCGATGAGACTATGGCTACCAACACCAAATAATTTGCAACAAAAACACAATCCATTTTTCCAGAACACACGAGCCCATGTAGTTGCACTGTTTCTCCATTTTTCAGTTTTCTTACATAATTTTCTTCTTCTGTTGTGACTTGGAAAATTTTTACCTTTAACTTGCAATGGTCCATATTTCTCTAAGATTATTCTTGTTTTACTTGTGGCACCTTAGAGACTAACAAATTTATTTGAGCATAAGCTTTCGTGAGCTACAGTTCACTTCATCGAGATTATGCTCAAATAAATTTGTTAGTCTCTAAGGTGCCACAAGTACTCCTTTTCTTTTTGTGAATACAAACTTACACAGCTCCTACTCTGAAACGTATTCTTGTTTTGTCATCTATGAATTTGGGCCATGCTGAAGGATCATGGATGTTAAAAAGGGACACCGGAATTAGTAGAACGTCTCCGGAGTTGTGGCTATTCTCTTCCAATTGCAGTGATATTACAGCATAACTGTCGGACAATGTTTTTTGCTCCTGATTGTCTTCATGCAAGTTTAAGCATTTTCCTTGATCGGTTTCCTGGACTGGTTCTACATTTGAAGAGGTGCCAGGAGTCAACAACCTCTCAAGTGCACCTTTATGTCTCTTAATCCGCTCCTCTCTTTTTATTTTTTCCATCTGCACCCTCTTGTTTACCCTTTCTCATCATAATACAATAACAAGAGAACATTCAACTAAATTGAAAGGCAACTTTTTAGGCTCCATCTGAGGCAAAGGCTGTGAGACTCCCTCACCCTCCCTGATCTCGTGATCCTGGCTAGGGCCTCAGAGCACAGCAGTCCCTCCCATAAATAATACAACCCCTTATTGGGTTTCATAGAATCATAGGACTAGAAGGGACCTCTAGAGGTCATCTAGTCTAGTCCCCTGCACTCATGGCAGGACTAAGTATTATCTAGACCATCCCGGACAGGTGTTTGTCTAACCTGCTCTTAAAAATCTCCAATGATGGAGATTCCACAACCTCCCTAGGCAATTTATTCCAGTGTTTAACCACCCTGACAGTTAGAAAGTTTTTCCTAATCTCCAGTCTAACCCCCGCTTGCTGCAATTTAAGCCCATTGCTTCTTGTCCTAGCCTCAGTGGTTAAGAAGAACAATTTTTCTCTCTCCTCCTTGTAACAACCTTTTATGTACTTGAAAACTGTTATCATGTCCCCTCTCAGTCTTCTCTTCTCCAAACTAAACAAACCCAGTTTTTTCAATCTTCCCCCATAGGTCATGTTTTTTAGACCTTTAATAATTTTTGTTGTTCTTTTCTGGACTTTCTCCAGTTTGTCCACATCTTTCCTGAAATGTGGCGCCCAGAACTGGACACAATACTCCAGTTGAGGCCTAATCAGCACAACCTAATTTGTTAGTCTTTATAATCAAAGAGCATCATATACCATGCACCTAACTAAACAGCAGCACCACATGTAAAACCCATGAAAAGTCATGGTGATCGGGGGAGGTCCCCGATGACTGGAAAAAGGTTAATGTAGTGCCCATTCTTAAAAAAGGGAAGGAGGAGGATCTGGGGAACTACAGACCAGTCAGCCTCACCTCCGCCCCTGGAAAAATCATGGAGCAGGTCTTCAAGGAATCAATTTTGAAGCACTTAGAGGAGAGGAAAGTGATCAGGAACAGTCAGCATGGAGTCACCAAGGGCAAGTCATGCCTGACTAATCTAATTGCCTTCTATGATGAGATAACTGGCTCTGTGGATGAGGGGAAAGCAGTGGACCTGTTATTCCTTGACTTTAGCAAAGCTTTTGATACAGTCTCCCACAGTACTTTTGTCAGCAGTTAAAGAAGTATGGGCTGGATGAATGGACTATAAGGTGGATAGAAAGCTAGCTAGATTGTCGGGCTCAATGGGTAGTGATCAATGGCTCCATGTCTAGTTGGCAGCCGGTATCAAGTGGAGTGCCCCAAGGGTTGGTCTTGGGGCCAGTTTTGTTCAATATTTTCATTAATGATCTGGAGGATGGCATGGATTGCACCCTCAGCAAGTTTGCAGATGACACAAAACTGGGAGGAGTGGTAGATACACTGGAGGGTAGGAATAGGATACAGAGGGACCTCGACAAATTAGAGGATTGGGCCAAAAGAAATCTGATGAGGTTCAACAAGGACAAGTGCAGAGTCCTGCACTTAGGACAGAAGAATCCCGTGCACTGCTACGGACTGGGGACCAAGTGGTTAGGAAGCAGTTCTGCAGAAAAGGACCTAGGGGTTATAGTGGATGAGAAACTGGATCTGGTTCAGCAGTGTGCCCTTGTTGCCAAGAAGGCTAACAGCATTTTGGGCTGTATATGTAGGAGCATTGCCTGCAGATAGAGGGATGTGATCATTCCCCTCTATTCAGCATTGGTGAGACCTCATCTGGAGTACTGTGTCCAGTTTTGGGCCCCACACTACAAGGAGGATGTGGAAAAATTGGAAAGAGTCCTGTGGAGGGCAACAAAAATGATTAGGGGGCTGGAGCACATGATGTATGAGGAGAGGCTGAGGGACCTGGGATTACTTAGTCTGTTACCTAGGGAGGTGGTGGAATCTCCTTCCTTAGAGGTTTTTAAGGTCAGGCTTGACAAAGCCCTGGCTGGGATGATTTAATTGGGGATTGGCCCTGCTTTGAGCAGGGGGTTGGACTAGATGACCTCCTGAGGTCCCTTCCAACCCTGATATTCTATTACTCTATGTAGCAGGTCCCTGCAAGTGTGAAGCAGAAAGGCGAAAACTCTCCTGCAGCAGGGAATAGAGCATCTCTAAGGACAGAACTGAGTGTGGGGAGGGCAGTTCCCAACCACTTATGGCTAGGGAATGTACCATCTCTGGAGGGAACACGGTGTGTGTGTCTAAGGAGTTCAAACACAGTGTATCTTCTCTTATTCTGTTTACTTTGTATCTGCTGTAGCACTGGGAGTGTGCAAAGGGCCATACAAATGCCTAGTATCACAGAATTGCATGACCTTTAGTCTGCTCTGCACCAATCAAAATAGCCTTGACACTACGGACTGGATCTGAGGCCCCTGCAGCTGTGGGGTTCGCAGGGTAGGTTGCTATAGCACCATGCACCATTTGGCTCACTCTTTTCCATGACAGGGAGCTGTCAGTGGATCTCGGCTTTGCTGGAGAACTGTAGGAAGAGGCAGCTATAGAAGTGTGATGTAGGCAAGAGTGCTGATGCTGGTACCATCTCCACAGCAGAGTCGCAGTGAGATCTTGGGAAAATTACGAAGGTCACCATATTCAGAAATGGCCACTGATTTGGTGGTGGGGGTGGTGGTTGGGGGGTTTCTTGGACACCCTTGGCCTGATTTTCTGAAGTGTGGAGCAATGCACAGCTCCCATAGAGGCTGAAAACTCCTGCCCACGGTGCCTCCAACTGGGCATGCAAATCAGAGGCCACTTCTGAAATCAGAGTGGTAGCCCTGTTAGTGCTGAAAATGTTTTTCTTAACCCTCCTATGCCTCAGTCTCCCCATCTGTAAAATGGGAGTGATCTCCTCCCACTTCCCCAGAGCTTTCTGGGGGCTCATTCATGCTTGGAAGCCCTTTGGGATCTCAGGGGAAGCATGGGCATGCAAAGCCTCAATATTATTTGGCTTGCTACAGTTCACGGGCTGGGCAGTTGACTCAAAGCTTAGAGGGCCTGTCAGCCTCTCCTCTTTGCAGAAGACCTGAGCAGACATCCCAGTATCTTACAGAATAGGTAGTGCACCAGACTAGGTGCAGAAAGGAGATACTTCCCGAGCCATGGCCTGGCCAGTGAGACACCAAGATGGGGCCCACATGGGCTGCACGTGCTCGACAAGGCTCCAACAGACCAGCCGCAGAAGCCATGCTCAGTCTCTTCGTTTTCATCTGACTGGTGGGCTGAGCGAGGTGAAGGCTGTCACTTGTATTTTGTCCTGGGCCACAGAGACATTTCCGATGAAGGGCCCGATCCTGCAACTTGCCAGGTGGCAGCAACTCCCATTTATAGCCACTGGGATTTGAAGGAACACAGGCCTGTGCAGGAGCAGCTCAGCTCCCTGCAAGTCTGGGCCCTGAGTGCTCGGTCCATTGGGAAATGCCACACCCAGGCTGAGTGCGCATGGTTAGCCTGAAATGAGGTCTCCCATAGGCACTGAAAAGGAGGGTTTAATGTCAAAGGTTATCGTTCAGCGCCTGCAGGCTGTGCGTATGTGCTGCTTCGTTAGACACAGTCCCTGCCCCCAGGGTCTCACGGAGTTGTGGTTAAAGTGCTCAATCGACGAGCAATAATATAACCTCTATTATAACAAATGACTTCAAAATAGTTTTTAGTTCCTTAAATCTCCCCTTTATGGAAGCCAGCCTCTGCTCACATAACATTTCTCATTTTGTTTTTTCTACAGTCAGCAGCATTATTGAGGGATCGCCGTTTGACAACAGAGACCTAGTCATACAAACAAAGAAGAATTTTTGTTTCTGAACAAAACAACATTAAGGAGATTTTTTTTCCCCCATGAAGAAAGCACTATGAGTAGAGTTGGCTGGGAGTTTTTCAATGACACATTTTTTCATGAAAAATTGCTGATTCATTGAAAAGAAAACTTTTTGTGAGAATTGGGTTAGTTTTAATAAATTTTGCTACCCAAAAATTTTATGAAAAATGAAACATTTTGGTTTTCTATGTAAGCAGAGTCTGAATGAGCTCTCACCTGACATCTAGTGGTGAGCTGTGGAAAAGGACTTTAGGAGCTGATCTCGTTTGCATGGACACACTCATTCTGTCTAGGTGCTCAGCATGATGGGATTGCCTAGAGGCCTTTGATCACGTGGAGGGCTCGGAGGATATTTATTGCAAGTTCCTTAATGCCAGACCCAAAAGGGTGAAAAGGTTTCTGCCTATATACAGAGGTTGGAGAAATTATTAGAGAGAGCCATCATGAGGGGAGCATTGGTTGTTGGGCAAATGGACCAGACTAGATTGGCTCAGATTGTGAGAGGAGTTCAATACAAGAACCCAACCCTACTCCGCCTTCGATTAAGGGAATGACAAGAAAATCCACCGAGGTCCGAGAGGAGAAGGAGAGGCAGGCAGCTGGTGAAGTCTGGGAGGTTCAGTCAAGGTCCAGACAACTGGAACAGCATCCATGTGAACACCCAAGGCACTGATGGTGAATCCCCAAGAGGAACTTACCCAACGTTGCAGGTCCTGACAGAGCTGGTTTTGTGTTGGATTGTTGAAAAGAAACCCCTAGATACTGAACCCGGCCTTTGTTGCTGCTGTTCCACCTGGCAGAAGGCTTACATTTTTGTTTAGAAATGTAAGCAGATTATAGCAAATTTTTTTTAAAAAATTGAAAACTGGTCAGCAGCCGAAACAAAACATTCAAAAAGGATCTAAATGAAACATTTAGACTGACCTGAACCAATTTTTTTTCTAGTTCACAAAACTTCAAAATTTTGACTTGCAGTCCCGATTCAGGAAGTAAAAATTTCTGACATCTCAAAAAAGCTCCAAATCTGACATTTTCTTTTTTAGCATGGATCATTAAACTGGATTGCTGTGGTTCTTAGGTACATCTGGGAAAGCAGCTCTGCCCTATCAGTTCTTTTACTGGATAATAACATTGAACATTCAAGCCTTTTCTGCACCAGGAGGAATTTACAAATAATAGTTCCACCCATACTAACCCCTGCTGACAGACTCCTGTCTTTACACACACCTCTTGACCATGGCTTCAGTTAGACTGGCTTTTAGTGGGAATAATTAAAATGATGGCAGAAAAGGGTGTGTCCACTGGAGTCTTGTCTACACTAGGTCTCATACCAGTGCTAAGAACTGAACTGAAACAGGCATGAGCCCCGGTGGGAATTTTATTTGTCTGATTTATGTAACATTTTCATGCTGTATTTTCATCATGGATGCAAAACTCTTTACAAAACAATCTACACAGGAATCACTGGGCCGCGTACTAGTTGGAATGTTGAAATGAGCCCACACCAAACAGCCCTGAGGAGGGTCTAGGGTGACCAGATAGCAAGTGTGAAAAATCGGGACGGGGGTCAGGGATAATAGGAGTCTATATAAGAAAAAGCCACAAATATCGGGACTGTCCCTATAAAATCAGGACATCTGGTCGCCCTAGGAGGGTCAAATATGGATCCACATTCTGCAGCTCCTGTTGAAATGCAGCATCTCTTTAATAGTGCGTAGCAGCTGTAGGCAACAGTTTGGGAGGGGAACCATGGAGGACAATGCATGAGGCTTAATTAGCTCCCCAGTCTGGACCTTGGCTGGGAGTCCCATTTGAAAGGCAGACGCTCCTCTAGCAACGTATCCCTTAACAGTATTGTAACCATCAACACCTCCATCTTCAGCAGCCTGGATTTTCTTTGGGAGTCACCCACCCAAATGAACCCCAATCCCAACTCTGCTTAGCTGGCGAGAACTGACAGGAACATAGAATGAAGCTCCATTTTCTTCAAGGCCAGAATAAATGGCAACGTAATAGCCAAAGATCTTGTCAAGTGCAAGTTATTACACAGCATCAATGCTTGAACCTCTACTGCTTTTATCCTTATCGTTTTGAAGGATACTGCGGTTATCAAACAAATTTAAGCAACCACGTCCCTCCCCATCAGTGCTTTGAGACCAACGCTAGGCAAGCTCTGGAAGAGTGCAGAGTACTATTGTTATGTCATGTGTCTACGTTATATTTAATGAGACCAACAAGGGAAGAGTGAAGGATCCCAGTGCATGAGGCTGTATCCTTTTGGAAAAGCAATATTAGAACTTGAGCAATGCAGCTGATTATCTGAATAACTTGCAGCTACAATACAAGGGACATTAGTTACTATTTTATCCTCATGGACCTACACTTCTATTTCTTGTGCAGGCAAAATTCCCCATGACTTTAGGCCCTTTTACATGCATATATTCTCTCCTAGTGCAAAGCACCATAGAAGCACATCACAGTGAACAGCAAACACAACACACAAGAGTAATTGGTCAGCAATCTTCCTGCACATTCTGGTCTTCACACAGCTTTAATAAGTGCACCATACTGCTTCCTGTCCACTCAGCCACATCCTTGAACCACATTCGCCGCAGGTGCCTCCTGCCCTGGCATCTGGCTCCAGTCCCTGCAAAACTTGCTTTGGCAATCTTCCTCCGCGCATCCTATCCACATATCCTGCAAACTCCAGCTTTCTTCCTCCGATTGTCCTGATGATATCAGGCATCATTCTCCTTATGCTGTAAATTTGGGCCATTACCTCCTCGTTATTTGTATGCAAAGTAGAACTAACATGCAGCAATCACCTGCAGCATTTCAACTAGAAGGCAACAAGCCTCTTAAAATCCTGTTTCCTTAAGGTCCCAGTCTCACATGCATATAGCAAGATGCCAGAGACAAGAGACTGCAGCAATTTAATTGTATGCTTCCAAGTAATACCTCTCATTTATGGACCTAGGACAAGTCATAACTAAACATGGCTAATTACATATACCCACCTCAACCTTTTACAAAGAGCTGTTGACAGGTCAAATTAGGGCTAAAGTTTAGGTTTTGTAAAATTAAACTTTTATAAAAACTTTTCTCAAAAGAAAGTCCCGTCCCTTTGATTTTGGTGAAAACAGATTTTGTGGGGATTTAAACATTCTCCTGCAGTGTTTGCAACTCATCTATCACAGCATTGCGTGAGAGAAATTAACTAGTCTAGTCTAATTACCTGATGGAGAGTAAATAATCAGTATTTATTGGTGAAAATAAATGAGGCTTTTAGAAATATTTTCATTTTAATAATTTAAGGTGTTGTTATTAACACCACCAAGGCCCTTCTCCTTCTATTATGATGTGATCTGTAACCCGGCAGTGTCTCTTTAATCTTCATGCAGACTTAATGATATATTTGTGATCGATTAATATAGCTGCAATATACTTTTTTGAAGGGATGGGAGAGGGTACGGTGCTAATGTATTTTGATGAGATGTAAAAGCAGAGGGGATGGATTAATCGTTTAAATAATAATTAAAATGATATTTTCTAAAGACTGACAATTTTCCTTATGTAGAGAAAGAGGGAGAAAGACTCATAGGTGAGAGCCACTGGGCACCTGGCGTAGGGCATCCTCCTGCTCCCCAGGAATCACTGGGCATTTTGCAAGGCACATACCCTTCCTGCACTCCTGGAAAGGGCTCAGATGCTGTGGTGACAAGGGCCGTGTAAGAACCTGAATAGAAAATCAGCATCGTCCTATGGACTCTAGTGGCACTGGGCTCATCTATGCCAGCTGAGAAACTGAGCCTCGGCAGAACAGCCACACACGCAGGAATTAGCCCTGTGTGACATTCCCTGAAGCTCTTTAATTGGATCCTGCAAACAAAACTCTCCTGTCCAGGCAGCTGCAACTCTGCCCGGCATGGTACTTATTAGCTCAAATTATTATTAGAACCCCTTCCCCTCCAAAACTTGACTTGCTTGTTTAAATAATAATGATAATAATACAAAAGGATTAGGGGGAGCTCCCAGACATCTGTGCCTGGCCTAACTTCCCAGCATGTCAGACAAAGGCAGGAGTAAAGCAGAGGCACTTTCAGCCCAAAGGACAAACCCCTGAGGTAAAGTCAAAGGCAATGGCAGTACTTGACATGGCACTCAAGTTTGTTTACCGACTTTTCAGGGCCACAGGAATATCTCAGCGTAGATAAACCAGAGGAGACGTGAGCGAAAGCTATTTCCCCAGAACTCTGGGTACGCAGCAGACCCTTACCGTGAGTCCAGTGCAAGGCAGGGTTATAGGACAAAGCAGACCAGCCTGGCTGTAAATACGATACTGACCATAATGATCATGCCCCGTCTTCTTCACATCACAGGTTGCAGCCTCAGCTTTACCAAATGAACAGGCCCCGTATCTCTGCTCTGAAAAGTTTTGGAAAAGACCTAGACAAAAGGAATGATCAGCTGAGAGATGCTAAGGGCCTGGTTCACTCCTTCCAGCAGTGTGACCCAATTGGAATCAGTGGAGGGAAGAGAATCGGGCTGGGATCATTTCAATTACCCACAGTCTCCTGCATCAATTTGATTCTACTGTGTTTGCTGTTTATTACTCGGGGCAAACCCAGCCCCCCTCCCTGTGGCTGCGCAGGGCTGTTCTGAACTCACAGCACTGCATGGAGCCCTCCTCTAGGCAAGCCCCCGCCTGGCAGACGAGGGGACAGGATCGAGAGGAGAGGCTCCATTCCTGAGCCTACCAGATGTGGGCTGGGATACTCAGCCTGTTTAACACCCTTCTGCACTTGGGAGGGGATTCCTTCCCTTTCTCCCCAGTGTCAGGACTAGCAGCTGGGGCTGCATTTGCCCCAGGTTAGTACTGGGGGTGGGGGGAGGGCAGTGCACGCTAGAAGAAATGGTGCAGTGCTGTGAGTAAACTCGTGCTGAGCAATTCACCACATGGCTCAGGCAAGACTCCCTGGGCCCCGCCCAGCTCTGTGGGATAATCACCCCAGGTGTCCGGGGTGGCAGGGTGGTTAGACATTTGAAGTCCAAACCCAGTTTCGTTGAAAGCTTCACTGATCAAAATTTCACCAGCAGGCAAGAAAAAATCTGGTTCTGTCTGGTCCAAAGCTACTCCAGTCCTGACGAACCCCTCCGGCAGGTTATTAACACTGTAGACTCTCACTGGGTATTGGCTGCCAACACAACAGACCCTCAATGGCAGATCAAAACCTGAGGACATGAAACTTCCGCGAGGGGCACACAGAGTACAACCATCAGGGCACTCTGCAGCACCCCTTGGCAGCACGCGTGTGTGTTGGCACTTCCAGCTGGGCACAGGCTGTGTTCCCGTGGCCAGTTGTAGGCAATAGGCTGCAGGGAACAGTACGTGTGCCTGGCTCAAAGCCGAGTGTGTCAGTGTGAGGGGTATGTGCACAGCTAGCAGTTGGTAGCTCTGGAAGGGGGACACACTGCAAACAAGAGGTTAGCGTGGGGAGTTTGGGAGCTTGAGTCCTAATCCCACACCTGTCACAGGTGTGCTGTGGGGTCTGGGACTAGGCACCGAGGTGCTCAGTGCCCCAGCATCCATGCTGTAAAATGGGGATAGTCTCACTTCCCAAGGCACTGAAGGGGCAATTGTGCCCTCCTGCTGAAAATGAGAGAAAATTCAGGAAATGTAAATGTGGCCTCACATGCAAAAAAGGGTCAGGCTCACTCCCCTGTAGAATGGTTAGGGAGCTGCCCCCTCCGCCCCCGCCCAGGCCGCCCTCCCTTCGCTCCAGGGCTGGGGGAGCTAGCCTGGGGCAGGAGCTGGTGGCCGCTGTGGAGGGACTCCGGGCTCCAGCAGGCGAGGGTGGGGGGTGGAAGGGGCGTGGCCATAGGCAGAAGGGGTGGGGCTGGGGGCTAGCCTCCCCCAGCCAGTGGTTCATGCGCAGCCCATGTTGGAGGGCCAGGATACCTGTTCCCTGCTCTCCTCTGCCTTTGGACCCATTCTTCCATTGCCCCCCTACCGCAGTGCTCTGCCCCCTCCGGTGTGGGGATGGCTGAGCTGAACGACGCTGCTGCTGACAGCCCACCTGCCCCAGCCCTGGTCCCTGCCGCCTTGCTATACCCCTCCAAGTCACATGCAGCTTCTACATACTTGGGGTGTTGCCAAGGCTCATCCTCCAGCGTTAGGTGGGATTAGCAGATAGGCCTTCCCCAGCAGGCCCAAAGGTTGAAGGGGAAACAGGATGCTTCTGTGGCAGATGTAAAATGTTCTGTAAGTGCTGAGGGGAGTCCCGGAGGCCTTTCTTTCCTCCTCGCTAATGTGTGGCTGTAGAATACCCACCTTAGGCGCAGAGTGAACATGAATTAATGTAACCCACTGGATAAGTGTCTTGCATCCCTCTCTAATGCATGGTGCACATAGAAGATAATAGCCTACTACCACTGACAGCTAGCAGAGTTACCCCACTGGCTCAAGTAGTAGAGGCCTGTGCTCTTGGGACTGCTGGTTCGGGGATCTCTCCCTTCTGGTGCCCCACCGTGGAAGTGGTTGCTACAGTAACTAAGAGTAAAACTGCTCCCCAGAGCCCGGGTCACTGAACACCACAGAACTGGCACGTCTCCACTAAGTGGGTGTGCAACGGTGGGCAGGAAGCTAGAAGACAAATCTGTGCCCCACGAGGGCTGTGCTGACACAGAGACAGATTCCGGGGGTTGGACAGCGCCCATGGATCTAGGCCCCCCATGGAGGAAGAGCATCTACTGCAGCCCTGATACTACAGTAGTGGTACTCACACCTCCACTGCTGCTCCATGGCCTATTAGGGCAGGCCCCATGCCACCGTTGGCATGGCTTGGGTACAGGGCTTGCCCCTACATGAACGGAAATTGGTGTCAGCTCCTCAGACCGAGGAGTGTTGGAGAGGAAAGTTTGGCCCACACTGTTCAGCCTCATCACCACCCAGAGGTGCAGGAGCTCCACAGCGGTGCAAGGATGTGGCTGTGGCTGCCGAGAGCAAAGGTCATCTGCCATCTTGGAAGCTGGGGCTTTGGCCTGCAGGGAGCAGCACAGGATGTGGCTGGCTGCAGCTAACCCCAGGCTCTCCTGGTGTTTGAATAAAGGTAATTTAGCTGCTAAATACAATCTCTCTGTGCCCTTAAGGACAAGCACTGCCCTCCTTTCCTGCTATTACCTCTGCCAGTGTGAGCCACCACACCCCCTTCCTCTCCCTTTCAGCTGTGCACACGGGGTAACTGTGCTGAGTATTGCCCCAGCTTTGAAGGCTTTCCCTCCATCACTGAAATGCTAAAATTGATAGAATCCAGCGATTTCTATGTAAATGTTCAATTTGTCTGAAAAAAGTCGGTGTCATTAGTTACCTAGCTCTGCTGTGTGCGGTTGGATTCCTTATAAACGCATCCCTGTAGATAGCAAAACATCTCCAGATGAAACATAAAACTGGCAAATGGACAAGCCCTCACAACATTGACTTCATCTGCAATTATTTCATTCTTAAAGGGAAAGGCTGCTCCTTGCAGACAGTTCTCTGGAAATCAAAGGACCACAATGAGTTTATTTTGGAAGTATGTTGAAAAGGACAAGGTTTTACCACTCCCCTCCTTGGCTTTCCTGCAGTGTGTTGTGTGTAATGGTCCAGAGAAAATCAATTGGACACTGCATTTTAGAGATAAGGGTTAAGATTTTACTCTGAGTAACCTGGCGACCCCAATCAATCTCTGTCCCCCAAACCTTCTGAAGATTCGATTCTCCAGTCAGCAATTAAGCCCCAATGTCCAAGAATTGCAACAGCTGTTCCAATCAAAACACCTTTATTAACTATTTATTTTCTGATGCATATCAAGAAACCATTGGCCAACATATTTAAGGAGGAAAAATAGGTTACTGCTTAACTAACAAATCATTCCATTTAACCTTCAAGGCATTTCGTTGAGGGACCCTTTCAAGTTGATAAAAAAAGATAAGTTATGAAGGTTCCCAAATGTCCCTTATGATTGATTTATGTTCTTTTTTACAAAGCTTACAAACAGCTTGCACCTGCCCAAGTAAAGAATAGCACCTTCCAATGCCTAATGGTCTATTAACCCACAACCCCAAGTGCAACAGTGTGTGGAGAATGATAAGATAGGGGCACAAACTTAGACAAAGAAACAAACCCACTCCTTGAGGGAGCCTGTATCACATGAGTCTCTTTGAACAACTGGCACAAACTGGTGTCATAATCACTCAAACACTAACTGAATTTTTATTTTAAAAAGATCTTGAAATCTGGAAGGTTACAAATAAGGAACAAAAATAATTCAGAGACTGAACTTTTGGCACTGAAGCCCACACCTAGTTATAAAATGCATATTACTTACCAAGGGGGACTCCTTTATACAGTCTTCCTCCTCCATTGCACAAATTATACCTGCAGATGACGATTTGAAGCATCCACCAAAGTCAATGTGAACTAAAGGCCTGAATCAGGGTTGGTACACGATCCAAAATATACATTAAAGTATGAATAATTATCCATTTTTACTTTTCAAGCTAATGCATCGAATTCAAAGTTGGTCTCCCATTCTCCAAATACCACACACCAGAGAAACTGAACACATGGAGTTACTCACCCACATAAGTGTTTGTAGAACTGAGGCCTTAGCCATTTGCCAAATGTCTGTATTATTTACATCCACACTAGAAATAAAAGAGACTCCATGAAGTATGTAACTAACTACTGTGTTATTTTAAATCATGAATGACTGGCTGGAATGAGCAAACATCACCCAGACAGATTTATCCAGGGAATAAAGATTGGGGTGAGCGTATCAAGGAGCTGAATGTCTTAACTCTGCTCCCTCCGTTGAAGTCGGGGGACAATTATCACTGACTGCAACAGGAGCACACTTAGGCCAACTCTGTGCCTCTGAAAACCCAAACCCTAGTGCAAATTATTTACTCATTTCTTTAAAAAATATCCATTGATGGCCTCTGGGACCAAGCTTACTGCCAGGGAAGTCAGTGTCAAAACCCCCATTGATTTCAGTTGAACAAGGACTAGGCTGGGCATACGCAGACATAAATGGCTAAGTCCTTTTGAGCCATTTCAGCCTCCACCATGTGTGTTGCTCATCTGAGCCAAAAGACTTCACAGGTTTAACAACAAACACCACCACCCACAAACCACAAGTTAGAAAAAGGCTGGTGCTGCCCGTGGGTTCTGGGCTGTGTAATTCATGGATGTTTAGGAAGTTCCACCGAATGCATCTGATGAAGTGAGCCTTAGCTCACGAAAGCTTATGCTCAAATAAATTTGTTAGTCTCTAAGGTGCCACAAGTACTCCTTTTTTTTTTTTTTTTTTTTTTTAAGGAAGTTCCTGCGATGGAAAGGATTGCAGAAGTAAAAAAACTACGATTTAAAATGACAAATCAGTGCGATCTCCAGGTGCATCTATAAAGCCAGCCATGTGGAAAAGCAGCGTGGTTCAGTGGAAGGGAACTAGAACAGGAGTCAGGAGTCCTGGATTCTATTTCTGGCTACGCTGGGTGACTTTAGGCAAAGAACTTCCCCTGTCTATGCCTCAGTTTCCCCTCCCAGCTGGTGTCTGTCCTGTACATCCAGACTGCAAACTCTATGGGGAAGGAATTGTCTCTTACTTAGACACGAGGGCCCTGATTTCCATTGGGGCTCTAGGCACTACTGTGATACAGCTAGACAGGAATAGAATGGCTAGGCTAAAATCACGTTAAATGAGCACAGGAGGCGCTAGCCTGGCCTCCTTGTAGGGTTGATGAATCTCCCCTGTCAGCTCTGCAGTTCAGACACGTGTTCCCTTTAACATCGGACTCTCCAAACTGGCTCCCCATCACCCAACGGAGATGTCTTATGCCTGTTGACTACCTACTGTTTTTTCCGTCACTGAGCTGTGAGGAATTTCTTCAGACCTTTATAAAAAGACACATTCCTCCAGGCCCCATCGGGGGCTGTGGCACTTGGGATATTGCTTTGCAGTGTGGGCTCACACATTTTGTCCCTTTACAGGTAGGACTGGGACTGGAATTCTATGGACTTTTGTTGCGGGCGCAGTTCTGCTCTGAATGAAAGTCAGCCTGAGCTTGGACAATAAAAGCAGCAGAGAGACCTGAATGTACGGGGGAAATGTTAAGCTCTGGCCATTTCATAGCATTGCAGATGGCAGTGGGGGCAGAGACGATTGCTCATGAATGATAATAATTCCTATAGCTCTTTTCATTCACTAACTGATTAAGCCTCATGAACCCCGGTGTAGTAGGAATCTAACAACGGATGCTGTGTGGGGATGGGAGTGGGAGATAGTGCCACAGCGAGACGGTGAAAGAGAGATTTAGTAAGTGACAAAACCCAGTAAAATAAAGCATGATCAGCATTTGTTTCAAACGCCACTCAGGGGATGTTGCTGGAATTATTCCGAATTCAGTCCTTTGGGCAATTGCTTTTCTTATGGAAAAAAACACAGTAAGCCTTCAGTTCCTGACCCAATGTGGGAAGAATTAGAAGGGTAGAGGCACTGGGGTAAGGATATATGGTGTGAGAAGTAGAGACACACCTCCTGGCAAGGGGAAAGCATTCCACCCTCTGTGTAGTTGGAAATATTAGGTGCACATGGAAGGGCTGAATAAGCATCTTCAGATTGTTCATCTTGAAAAGGGAGCTTTTCATTTTGGCTGTTCTGAGGCACAGAGGAAATACGCTGATC
Source organism: Dermochelys coriacea (assembly GCF_009764565.3). Classification (NCBI taxonomy): domain Eukaryota; kingdom Metazoa; phylum Chordata; order Testudines; family Dermochelyidae; genus Dermochelys; species Dermochelys coriacea. The sequence continues at coordinate 2,005,413 of NC_050076.1, forward strand.
AGCCTGAACATTCGTTAGCCCTGAGACAGAGGATCCAACCTCTGATCATTTCCTCCCAGATTTGCACAAGCATGAGCAAGAGCAGAATTTGGCCCATGCAGACCACTACTCTAGGATGCGATGGCATCTTCTCAAGTCACGGCTGTAACAACTGAGCTGGCCAGTCGGCATGTCAGAGACAGAAGAGATGTGGTGGCGGGATCAATGATGTGTCACTTCCTATAAAAATAATCAGGCGCTGGTCTTTTAAAACAAAATATTTCAATTTGGCCCATCTAGGACAAATAAAACTCCCAGTGTCACTTTCCTCCCAGCTTAGCACATTCATGATGGATCGAGCTCCCATCTGGATGTGATTAAAAGCTTATTCCAGTGTCTGAAATGTTCTTTATAGAAGAAAAGTCTCCCCATCACAGGCACAGCCCAGCCTGGTTCTATTACCAGTTTGTGGCGATTTCTACTTGTGCCATTCGCACACACAACTTGTCTCCAGTTTTGATTGCACTGCAGGGGTGGCTGGGGAAAGTCACTGCATGTCTGAAAGCTTGGGAATGCATCAGGCCTTACATAGAGTGGGGGGAAAAATAAAAGCAAATTGTTGTGACATAAAATACAACCATCAGAATGAGATCTGTGCACGCTGGCCCTCCCTTTGAAGTCAGTTGGAGATTTGCCATTGGCTTCAATTGGAGCAGGATTGAGCCCCTTGTAAGTATGGGATTGAGGATCATGGGCCCACTGCCTTCAGTGGAGTCTCTGTATGCAAGGGGTGAATTTGGCTTTATAGACCAGTACCTTTAGAAATACATTTCCTTCCCTATGCCCTCTCACTTTGAAATAGCCTTTGCACCGCAAGCAGGAATGGCACTCACATCGCTGACACCCCCATCTACCCAGCCTCCCAGAACACCTGCACTGAAAAAATCAACCAACCACGCAACTGGAAAAAGCAACACCCGAAGCAGAGTTTTGACTTTGTAAAGGGGGAAATTCCAGAGACTCCAGCAGTGACCGTAGCTAGTACATCAATTTTAGGTGGAAGGCATTCAGAGAGCAAGCTAACATCCTAAGGCAGACAGACATGTTCCAATAACCCTTTATGGGGAAAGTTCACCCCTTCAGCAGAAAGCCTGAGCAACGAGGCTCTTTGCAGGGGCACTAACATGGTTTTGGAAAGAGCCCGAGCTCCTCCCTGAACCAGCAGGCAGACCAAAGACTGGAACTCCGGCTCTTGGGTAGAATAGCAGCTGTGTACACCTCAAACACAGGCTGTTAGGACCCATGGCTCTTTCAATGGCCTGCCCGGTCCCATTCCCGCCCCTATATACCAGTGAGTTTGGGGCTCGGGTAGAATCCCTTTCTGCCATGCTCATAGCCTCTGCACAGCTGTCCCTCCACCGCTTGCTCCCTTTCTAGCCACCGAGAGCCAAGTTTTCAGAAGATCTCAGCACCCAGTGTGTACCCAACATGCAGAGCAATAGTGACAATCTGGCTCTGACCATGGGCGTCGTGCTGTCTGGAAATCCTAGTGCCGAGAGGTGTTTTGCGTTTTGGTGCAGAGGTGGCTCTGCTTGGGGCATCTCATTCTACTTCATTAAAATGGACTGGATTTGACCAACTCGTTTCCTTTTCACTATTGCTGCACTTTGTTTCCTCTGCCACCAGACACTGAGAATCAGCAAGTTGGTTTTGCTCTCAGATTCTCCTGCACTAGCATGACCACATGGTGTCTGGTCTGCAAACACTGAGGGGCCATGTGTATTTATTTAGAAAATGCTGCTTCAATTTGAACAATGGGGTTAAAAAAGGCACAGAAGCCTTTCAATTGGCTGTAGGTTTCAGAGTAGCAGCCGTATTTGCAAAAAGAAAAGGAGTACTTGTGGCACCTTTATCCGATGAAGTGAGCTGTAGCTCACGAAAGCTTATGCTTATGCTCAAATAAATTTGTTAGTCTCTAAGGTGCCACAAGTACTCCTTTTCAATTGGCTGTAGGTTTACCTTTGTTTTAAATTGAGGGCCAGATTTGCCCTGCATGGGTTGCGTTCAATCCAAAACTCAAGGCAGGAAATGAAGGAGCCCTGAGAACAGGGGGAAAGCCATTTGGACATATTTGGCATCCTTATGAGGGGGTCCCCTAGCAAAGAAACCATTGATTGGATGAGTGAGGGAGACTGAAATACCTTCTCATCCGCAGGGGTACTCCAGCCTTTATGGAAGTGTCCTATACAAACTACTAGGGATTAAACCAATTCAGGTTCTACAGAAATGTAACAGGTAAAACTCTATACATTTAATAAAACATGAGCTCCTATCTATGAGTTTTTTAATGATTCTATAGAATTCTCAAGCAGAGTCATAATCTTCTGTTATGTTCTACAGGGCAGTCCAAGGGCCTGTTTCTCTCTGTGGGAGGCAATGCTAAGGCACCCTGACAGGGTGGAGGGGGTGGATAACACAAGGGTGACTGTTTTGTCGAATACACTCCCAAGCCTATAAATCCATGCTCAGGCAAACCTCCCATTGAAACCACATGGGAGCTGTACCAGAGAAGGAACCATGGGATCCGGACCAAAAGGAGGACACTTCTTACGTTCCAGAAGGGACCACTGGATCATCTAGTCCAATGATACTCAGATCTCAGTGGTTAGGAGCCAAATTAGTGATCAACATTACCCAAAAGAGTCACAGGAGTGTGAATTCATTGTTTCATTTACTATAGTCCTACATAGTCGTATTTAAACAGTATGACAGGGAAATATTTAGTTTATATATATACAAAATTCTCACAGCAAAATGACTGACCAAGTATTCTTATTTTATCAGCTACAATTGGTTAATAACATAGTAAAAGCCCCCTGATTGGTTAATAATTAAGTCAGAGAGTGTTTTAATAGCATGTGCTGCAAAGAGCAGCAGGAGACACATTAAAGAGCCGCTCAGTCTGAGTATCACTGACTTAGTCTGACCTACTGCATAGCACAGGCTGAGAACCTCACCCCTTATTCACTCTCCAGGCCAGCAACCCAGCACCTGCTATGAGCAGCAAGTGCAGGCAAATATCTGTAATATGTCTGAAGAATCGTATTTTTGTATTGACATGTCACGCAGCTGTGTAAGAGCTGCTTGGCTGATGCTCTGTACTGAGGAGCTGTCATGTGGCTCAAACCTCATCACAACCCTCATGTGCAAAACTTGCAGAATAAGTCCAAGATTTTCACTTGAACCTAGAGGGACTTGATTGCCAGAAACAGAACAAAACAAAAACCCAGTCCCCGACAGCTCTAGAAATAACCTTCTAGGGCCTGATCCCAGGCCCATTGAAGTGAATGGGATTTTTCTATTGGCTGCAGTGGGCACTGGATCAGGACACTAGTGTTCAGCCTGGTCCATTGTGTACTGTCATCATCTCCGTCCCAGTTAAATGACTCTCCAGTCTGACAGCAATCGAGCAAGCAGCTGGTCCAGCCAGGAATGGGTGCCGTTGCTGTGGGGAAAGCAGGAGTTAAACAAACCTAAACCCAATGGAAAGTTTAATTCCACGGAGAGGTAGCTTTTTGTTGAGCATGGCTTGTGCCTGTTTCCCATTTCAGGATGTCATTGCGCCAGATGTTCCCATCGCAACGTGTGGCGGTTAACGATTCAATGACACAAACAAGCTGTAAGGGGTTTGGTTAAGCTACGAGGAAGCTGCAAAGTTTCTCAAATCAAGTGCGTCAGCTTTGATTGAATCCGGATGAGGTAGTGGCTCATTCCCCAGAGCCCAGCAGGATGAGGGCACTGGTGTTTTCCTCTGTGAAGTACCCATAGCATGAGTGAGGGGTCTCCAACACCTGTCGGTTACAGGTAGAAAGAGTAACAAAGCTCCGCAGTGCAGGGACACTGGCTCAAGGCGGAGTTTATTTGCTTGGTTCTGGGGCTACAATAAACTACCAGCCCATTCCAAACAGGAACCAACAAAGTCGACGAGGGTGGGAAGAAAGGGGCAGCTGCCCCAGGGCCGGCGATTTAAAAGGGCCTGGGGCTCCTGGCCACCTCCACTACCGCAGCAGCGGCTGGAGCCCTGGGCGGTGCGGGCCAGGCGGCATGGATAGCTTGGCTGGGGGAGGCCGACCCTCAGCCCCGCCCCTTGCACCAGAGGCCCCGCCCCTTCCAGGGACCTGGCTCCGGGCCCCCGCACCGGTAAGTGCTTAATGTTACTTTCACCCCTGCCCAGAGCCCAAGCAAAAGGCCTCGGGGGGTTGCAGGGCGGTGCCGAGACAGCACTCCCTCGCCCGCCCCCATGGCGGAGTTAATCCTGTCCCTGGCAGCTATGTCAGCTGGAGACAGGCCACAACGCCTGCATCCCTACCCCCTGGGGTCTCTAATCGCGGAGCCATCAAGCCCATTCCTGCCCAGTCCCAACCCTGCGCTGGCCTCGACGCAGCTGCCCGGCCCATGCCATGCAACGAAACCACGTAGTTCTGTGGTATCGGGGTCTCCACCCAGGCATGACCGTCACCCGGGGGCGGCAGTACACGGCTGTTGGACTGGCCTGCGCTGGGACACCCTTAAAATCAGCTGGGTCTCTCATGAGTCTGTCACAGCGGTCGGGATATCCCCCCCCCCCAATCCATGACTCACGCAGGCCAAGTCTCCAGCTGATAATGCAGGGTCAGATCCTGACGTCCCCTCCACCGAGGAAACCCTGAGGAAGGACTTGCAGCTTGGGCTGACACAGACTGTAACGGTGCGGATTAGCCATGGGCAGAGCAGTCCCACTGGTGGTGCAAGGCAAGGCGGGAATACGCCCTCTCCCTTTGCCCAGTTCCAACCGCTCAGCCTCTTCGGCCCAGGCTGCACGTCCAGCCGGCTCAGAAGCAAAGAACAAAGGGCCTTTGGGCTGAAGGTGTTTTCCATCATAGTGAAAGCTGTGTCCAATTGTATTGTAGGAAGCAGCAGGTAGCTGTGAATGAAAGGGTCACTCCTCTGAGCAGCTCAAGACCCTATTGTGCAGCCTTTCCCTGCAGGTGAAAGGTCAGCCCTCAGCCAGGGCACTGACCCTTCACCTGTCGGTTAAGATTGTCACGAGGTAAATTAATCAGATTTATGGCGTCAAGCTTGGGCAGCATCATGATCCTTTCAGCTCTTTCTCCCCTCCAAACTTCTTTCATAAGAACAAGTTCTTTGTTTATCCTGCACTTACAATTTTTGTTATTTTTTGGAGGTGGGGAGATGGTCAAATGTGCCTGATAACCAAATAGAAATCCCTTTTGGTAAATGCTTGCCCAGCAGGTGTGGGGTGTTTATTGAGAACACAGATCAGTGCCTTAAAGCCAGTTTCAAAGCTCCACAATGTCACTTAACGGATTTATTTGTTGCATTCAATCAAATACATCCTAAAATGGGACCAGTAGCTGAGGCTCATTTGAATGTTGAGATGCAATTTTCACACAGTCAGAATAAGCATGAAACCAAAACAGAACATTGAAAAAAGAGATTTCAGAAGAATAGACAAACCTTCCCGAATGTGAACACAAGGCACAGTTCACGCCCCTTTAACATATCAACAGCATGTGGGACCGTTTATACCGTTATTTTCCCTGGTCAGTCAGTCTGAAATGTCTTTGGTGCACTCAGCATTATTTGATTTTCTGAAGGGGACTGTAAAATGGCAGCTTCTGAAGCAGCGTGGTGCTAACTTGAAGTGATCTCTCAGCGTGAAAGAGTGGGGAGCCCGTGCAGAGGTTACAGGTACTTTTCATCCAGCCAGGCAGGAGAGCTCCAACTTCCTGCTGCTAGAAATTTGTCTGCAAATTTTTCTCATTGAAAAGAGTGATGGGGCCCGGGAGGCATCGGTTGATACGATAACTTGATTAAGGCCAGTGGCCGATGACATAGAGTCGCAGAGCCAGCTCAATAGAACGTGTGTTCCCAGTAATTCCTCTCTCTTTGGGAGACTACAATGTGATTATATGGTGACTTTCCAGGCACAGGACAGTGGTTAGGCACAAGGATTGTCAGATTCTTCACTGTCTCTCACTACACATATGTATATAAACTCAGGTTTGGGTTTCTTGCTTAACGTTTTTTTATGCACAAAACAAAATGCAAGACAATCAAGTGCAACATATACACTGATATGGCAGGCAGAAAAAACCTCAGCCAACTCCCTATGGCTCCAATTCAGCAAAGCACTTAACCACGTGCTTAAAGTAAAGCATGCATTTGAGTGCTCTGCGGAATCACAGCAGAGCAATCAACATGAAATGTATCAGTCTAACTCACACAAAATTATAGACCAGATCTCCCTAAGTCCTTTGCATTGATCATGTCACTGAAAGGAAACTCTTTCCAAGAGAGCTAGGTTTGAGAAGCCATAATACTTCTCTATGATATTTAGCAATTCAGGTTTCAGAGTAGCAGCCGTGTTAGTCTGTATTCCGATGAGGTGAGCTGTAGCTCACGAAAGCTTATGCTCTAATAAATTTGTTAGTCTCTAAGGTGCCATTAGCAATTCAGATGCATTTGCGCATTAATCTTTTGCCCATTACATTTGCATATCATCCAAAGATTCCTTGCACATTGGTTTCATGCGAGTGGTGTCTCGTAGGATGAAAAATGAGGATTGTGTAGAAAGTACTTGATCCACCATTAAATGGAGCTGGTTTTCCCCACAAAAGCTTGAACATTATGGCACTATCATATCACATATGTTTAGGGCTTTATCTTGTATGGGCCTCTATGAGCAAGGCCCATCTCCACTTTCAGTAGCCCTAAGAATCAAAGAGGGGTCCAACTTACAAGCTTTCCATCTGGATCTGAACTTCACAGTAGTTCAAAGCACTTTGGATCCAGTGATCTGGTTCTGGCCCAGCTCTACAAAAGCATCAGCCAAAATTTTCAAAAGCACCTAAGGATTTGGGCCGCCTCGATTCTCAGGTGCCCAACTCGAGATAGCCTCAAAGGTCCTTATGTTCAGAAAGCACTGAGCCAGTAAATCTAATATTAGAATCACCTAATAGAAACATTAGGATTTCTGAAAATATTTGCAATTCACTGAGCAAATCCTCAGCACTCAAAGTTTGCACCTTCCATTTCTTTTTTGTACATGCAGGCCAATTTTACAAAAAAGAAAAACAAAAGAAAAACAAAAACTCTGAAAAATTTCATAGCTGTGAAGGTCAAGAGGGACTTTATGATCATCTCAGGACCTCCTGCATCACACGGGCCAGAGAACCTCCCCAGTAATTTCTGTATCAAGCCAATAACTTCGGTTTGAGCTAGAGCACATCTTTTGGGCATTCAGAGAATTTTGTTCTAAAATAGGGACTTTTTTGGTGACGGGGAATGCGTGGATTTGATAAAACCATGGTTCTGTTTTAAAGAAAAGACTGAAATTTTCAAAATTTCAAATTTCAGCATTTTGTTCTCAAGATCAAGTTTTGCATTGAATCACGTAACATTTAGAAATACCACATTCACCAGTGCAATCAATCTGTTTGCATTTCAGGGACACAAAATTCCATACAGCTAAATGGAGAATACTTTTAGTGAAAAAAATACTTGAGGCTTTCAGGCCCACACTTCAGAGCAACATCTTTCCAATGTACATCAGCTGTGATTGTTTTCTCAGACGAAACAGACAGAACCAAACATTCCAGTAAATGAAGGAAAAGTTATGTGATTTTTTTGGCCACTGTCATTATTTTCATTTCCCTCCCAAACCCCTTCACTCACCCCCACAAAAAAAATTATTGAAAAAATACCGCAGCAGATGTCTGGCCTGTTTGATCTTGAGCCTGAATGGAAACGAAAAGGGATTCAAGTCTCTGATTATGGAAAAGAAGTAGAAGAAAGAAAAAAAATTCTAACAAGGAAGTCATGAAGGAAAAGTTTTGGCTTTGATCTCTCCATTGAACTTACTTACTTAGGGTTTTCTCTTCTCCTTGCAAAGCTCTGCTGTTGTGTCGCTGTTCTGCAGGATCACAGGGGCAATGTTTTACACGATCTGCTCAAAAGAAAGCAAGTCACTTTAGGCAAGATTTCCAGTCATCGGTTAAAAAAAAACAAAGAAAATATGGATTCGATTTGTCTGTGGTGAACCCAGTTCTCAAGTCATTGACGCTATTTCGATTCCTACACGAAAGGTCTATTTCAGCTCTTAAGGAGCCTTATTAACAGGCTAGGAACCTTGGCTGGCTTGTTCATTTTAATTCCTAATTTACACATCCTCATGTTTGCCCTACTGAAGGAAGTCTAGAGCTTAGGAAGCAGCAGTTAGAAATCAGAGAGGTAACATTAAAACGCATTAGGTGGCATTCAAATCCAGCCTACTCAAAAGGCTTAGTCATTTTTTAACAGTAAAAGTAACCCTGGGAATTCTAAAGGCTCATTTACTATAAATTCCCAGCTCACATAATCTCTGGGTATGTTAGAGAGACAGATTTAGGTTATTTGCATTATCTCTGACTCCTCTTGCCTCTTTGTCTAGATGGACTTATCATTTAAATCACACAAACTCACACAGCTCTCAGGATTATTGCTTGACTCCAAAGAGAATAACTAGAGATGGATGGAAATGAGAACCTTTTACTCAAATCCTTCTGAACTCTGGTAGTTCAGATAAAATGGAACCTAGATGCAAATCACTCTTTGCTGGGGGTTGCAAAGCAACCCACACCCACCCCATTCTGCCCATGATAGCGATGGGCCACAACCCAAACCATCCATCCCCCAAACTTTCTGAATATCAACAGAACCTCAACACAAACTCCCCTCTAGTTTTGATTTTTCAAAACCAAACCCTGAGTTTCTCAGTCTGTGTCTGAAATGCAGGTGTAATTAGAAGAAACACTTTGTGAAAATGGCATGTTCTTACTGGGTCCGATTTTCAAAAGTGCTCAGCACATTTGGCGCTGAACTAATGAAAATCTATCAATAAGCATCACAATGGAAGCCACTGGGTGCTGGGCACTTCTGAAAATTTAGCCTTTGTTCAGGGACCTGAATGGGAGTCAAGCACTTCTCAAAACCTCACCCCAGGATGCCACAGTCATTTCTTAGTCAGTTTTCAGACTATACATGTATTTTAGATTTTTAGGGGTTTTTGAGAAAATTAACTGAGGACTCGTGCCCACAGTGAACACAGCACATCTGCCTGAGCATTCAGTAAGGAGCTCCAAGGGGCTCCTGAATAATTCCAACAAGCCATGCATTTAAATAACGTAGTCTGTTCTGCTGTTTACAAAGTATCTGTCAGGATGGGACAGGGCTGAAATTGTGCCTCCTTTTTCCTTGCACACTTATGCAGGGACCAGGGACATCTGGTCCTCTAATATCTGATATAGGCATAGATATGTATTCATCTTCATCATCACTGAAGTGCAGCCACCTCTGGAGTTGGCAGCCCCTGCACAGTGCACAGCAGTTAGTAGTGGAAGTGAATTCCGTATCTACTGGACTCTGAGGAGGGAATTTAGTAAGATTAAAAGAAGGATTGGACAGTTATGTGGAAGCAAGCAAGAATTACAATAGTTAATGTTAGATAACAAGTGTTTTGGATGGGAGATGAAACTTCCTGCTTCAGGGCTGACACCAATCTCTAATGATTAGGAGCTAGAATGAACATTCGTACGTAGCAGATTATACATCTGTCTGTTGCCGGGTTCTTGCTCCTCCCTCTGAAGCAGCTGGTGCTGGCCACTGTCAGAGACAGGCGAGAGATGGGCCATGGATCTGAGCCAGTCCACTGTTCCTATGTTCCTATGCAGGCAGGTAGAATGTAAATATCCCAGTTGATATTTGGCCAAGGCCGCAGAGCTAAAACCCTCCCTGTATGGGCTCTTCCATAACCCAGCCTCTAGGGCCTCCACTCTATCTGTGGCAGCAAAAGGAGGTCACCTCAGTCTGCACTCATTCACCGCCCTCCCTGGTAAACAGGCTAATTATTAAAGGATATACCAATAGGCAACAAGCAGCCAGGTACGGAGCCCTGGTGTACCCAGTGCACACGTAGGATCAGAGTCCTGCAATCCCTCTGCACATGGAGCTCCCACTGGCTGCAAGGATCAGGCTCTGGAAGTGTAAGATTTATGAAAGATTTATGCCGAGCCCCTGTGGATTTTCATAGCCAGAGGACCTGGGCTCTGCCTGTTTCCCTGCAGGACGCACTCCTGAAGGCACTCAGTAGGTGTCCTTTCCTCCCTTGCTCACGCTTGACGCGCCCACAGGCCCCAGGGGTGATGATGCACAGCCCACATCCAAACACACACAGCGCAGTTGAAAACGTTTCTGAAAAATGCAGCTGTTTAAACTGACCTCACTTGAGGAACAATCCCAGCTTGTGCTCCTGAATCGCCTCTTCCTTGTACACTGCGAAGATGTGAGGGCGTAGCTCCCTGTGCAGAAAGCTCTGATCCTCCCAGCTCAGGAAGTCTCCTTAGCCCTGCAAGGCCGAGCTGGCAACAGATCGATAATGGGATCATCTGCAGGGAAGTAACACCCATTCCTAATTCCCTTTTCTTCCAGAGTGTGGAAAACAAGCACAAATGAGTCAGAGCCATGCCGGGGGGGACCCACTGCTGGGCATCAAGTGGGGCTCATGACATGGGGGGATCCAGCAGTGTAAGTTCCCGCACTGGCACATGAATCTGGCAAAAGACAAACTCCAGAGTAAGTGATGGCACAGCCACAGCTTCTCTCCTACAGCGGTAAGTCTCTTTTCTGACTGCAGCCAGGAACGCCCTAGCTCTTGTAAAGGAGAAGGTGTGTTAGTTCACATTTATTAGAGAAGGGAAAAGGAGGTGATGTTTGGATCTGCTTTAGATTTTGGCTGGGATTCAGGCTGTGGGTTAGAGGCTGAATGAGCAGGGTTTGGAGAGGCTGCCATCTTGCAAGTTGCTCTGGTGAGATTACTGCCCCCTCTCGCCTTACCGGAAAATGAGCCTTCTCTGATCTGAACCCAAAGGCACAGGGGTAGGTATGCATGCAGGAACATGAAGCTGAGCCCACCAGAATTTCCTGGGGGGTGGGTTTGGCTCTGACGGCCCGGGACAGGTACATCTCCATTTGCAGAGTGCCATCCGTGTGCATGTGGCTGCACAACAGCAGGGCTGCAGGAGATGGGGAAAAACAGGTTTCCAATCCTAAACCTCCTTTCCAGTAAATGAGTTGCACTTTGAGCCGCAGCCACACAGAGCTCCCTTCAGGTCCACTGCTCTGAGGAGCGATTAACATCCCTGGAGAGCAGTTAGCAGAGCAGCTGATTAGTCCTGAGGGTGAGGATTTCACCCACTGCATGGGCTGCCTACAGTCGCCATGTCAACAGTGTCTCTCCAAAAGGGCCAGGCAATTCTATAACAAAGGTCACACCTTGCAGGCCAGAAACCATTCAGCCATCACTTGTGAGGTTCGCCTGTTGCTTCGTGTGGATGCTCTTGTTCTGGAACAAGAGAACTTTATCTTAATCCATGGTTAGATGACATTAATTTGGAATAAGGCATTCTTATTCTGGAATAAGAGCTTCCACATATGGAGTTAAGCAGAAATAGCTATTTTGTTTTTCACGGACACCCTGCCTTATTGTGAGGTGATTTCACGTGTAGAAAAGCCTTCACTGAATGCCTTGCAGCCGGAACACTGAAATGAGAGAAGAGGGTGCTGTTTACAGTCACTGCCGTGGAAGAACATGCACTAAACAGAGTGGGGTGAAAAATTTCTGTCAGAATTTTTCCTTGAACTTGATGAAAAAAGGCCTTTTTTAGAAATGAAAATGTGTATGGAAAATTATCTTGACATTTGAAATTTTGTATAGAATAACAGAAGAAACTTTTTTTTTCATTTTTCCAATGGTAAATTTTTTCAGTTTTTGAAAACCAAAACATTTTTTGTTTTTTCCTTCAAAACAAAGACAGAAAATTTCGGGGATTAAAAACAGCAAACTTTTTTCTTTGCATAAAAACCCTTTTTCCAACCAACTCTAGTGCTAAATAACTCTGTGCTAATCCGCTGAGAACACTGGACCTCCAGGGACCCCTGTTGTTTCTAAGACCTTCCGCAGACCTGAAGAAGAGCTCTGTGAAAGCTTGTACCTTCCACCAGCACAGGCTGCTCAATAAACTATCTGACCTCCCCTGCCTCATCGCTCTCATTTCCAGGGCAGTCATCAGTCTATCTTTCTAGGCAACGAGCTGGCCCTCAGCTGTATGGTGTCCTAGCCCGAGGGAGTTTTCCCATGGACTTTAATGGGGCAGATCAAGCCCCAGCGGTTCCCAACTCCTCTGTTTCTAGCTCGTCTTAAAAAGTAAGAAGTGGGTCAGCAGCCTTAAGGGGCCAGTCAGTGCCTGCACCATCAAACACAAAGGGGGTGATTCTGCCCCCAGATCAGTGTGACATTTTCACCGTCAGAGGGTTTATTCCTGGTTTACTCTGAGGGAAGTGTGACCAGAATCCAATCCCTAGGGCTGCTCCCTTAGGCTTGCAGGGGCTGGCAGCAACACAAGCTTAGAGAAAACCTGTGAACCTAGCCTCTTGGCTCTAAAAGCTGGGCTGAAAATCTCACCAGAACAATCTCCTTAAGGGGGTTTCCAGTCAGTCCTGCCTCCAGCTGGGCAGGGATACCGCGGCAATAGTCTGTTCTGACCACCTCACCGTTGGCCCCCTGCCTAGCAGCTTCCGGAGAACAGCCCAGGGCTGCGTGGGCCAATGCGTACCTGCGTGCCCCTCTTGCCCCCAGAGGCAGATGCTCTGGAGGGGTCAGAGCATGTGGCAGGGTCGTGCCTGTTCCATGGACAGAGGACCTCAGTCAGCCAGGCAGGTAGGTTGGCTCTTTCACAAGCACTGACTGCACTCTGGAGAGTGAAAAACACGTCCCGATTTTTCCTCCTCCCTGATCTGCCAATGGGCACTCACTAGTTCAGGGCAATGTCGAACTCTGCTCAGAGCAGGACACAGACCCTTGTCGGTACAAGCTCCCTGACTGGCAGACAATCGTCTCAATGACTCACTACCTTGTCATTTCCTGTGTGTTGGTTTCCAGTATGGTTGCTTGAAGCCGCAACACATGGAAAGCCTGGCTGAGCGCACGCCATATCATTTCTCCTGGGGCCAGCCCCTCTTTAATGTGGGTAATCTGTGTGCTGTGTACATGCAGCCCTGAAACAATGCCCTGTAATTGCCTAGAAGAACAACTGGTTGTGGAATCTGGGCAGCGGCACATGTGAGACTTTCATGGCAGCAGTTGCTTTAAAAATCAAAGCATATGTTTCTGCTGCTTTCAGTGGCTCAATGTGTTTCTCATTCTGGATTCTCCTTTCCGAGGAATAACAATAAAATGCTTCACTTCTATTGTCCCTTCGAGCTAAGGTTCTCAAAGCACTTTGCAAATGTGGATTACTGCAGTCTCACAGCATCCCTGCGAAACACCTGTGCAGTTCATTATCCCCATTTTACAGGTAGGGAAACGACAACCCAGAGAAATCAAGTAATTTGACCAAAGGCACACAGACAGTTTGTGGCAGAGCAGGGACAGAATGCAGCTCTCCTGCCTCCCAGCCTTGTGCCTTAACCACAAGCTCTTCTCAGGTTTTAAATCATAGCATCTTTGCTGTGTGAAATTCTGTTACAAAACCCCCAAGCTCTCTGGGTTACAGGGATAGTTACAGACTTGAAACCTCAGCCTTTTGAGCAAACTCAGGCTGAGCTCTGAGCGAAGGAAGAAAGAAATCTTTTTCTTTACAACTCCATGGAGAAAAACTGAAATTTAAAGAGACTCATCACATAAAACCCAACCCAGCCTACCCAGGAATCCCCCACAAAAGGGCTTTGTGCTACTGCACGATAAATAGAGGCCCTGATCTCGTAAGGACTCCATGTGTTGGACTGCATTTAACTCAGCCTAGACAACTGGGCTCAGGTAGTGAAACTGACCTACAGTTTCACTCCTGAAAATTAGGAGTTTTTGTTGGAGTTGTTGTTATATAGATATATAAAGAATGGTGAAAAGTAAATCAAATACCCTAGATTCTTTCATTTTGAATAATCAGAGGTGTGGATAGTTACAAAAATGATATAAAAATTTTTTTGGAGAGGGTTGTTATCTTGTCAATGTGTCCATTAGGGAGAGAGGTTATTTGTAAACTTCAAATTTATCCCAAGCCACTGGTGTAATGCTGTGCGCCTGTCTCAGTTTTCTTGTTCTTAGTTTAAGCCTAGACGCTGACGTAGCTTGGTCACTCTAAACTGAGATTTTCCAAGACATGAGGACAGGGAAGCATCCAACTCCTGCTAAACTTGGGCAGGGCTGTGACTGGGTCTGCAAATGTACCTAATTATAAACTCAACTGGTAAAAAGTTGGAGAGGTTCATGAACTGTTCCAGGGAGCTGTTATATAAAACTGTTTAACAAAAGATGCACGAAGGAGACACAAAGACAGAATGAAGTTAAACAGAAAGAGTCTAGTCATACCACTCCAGGACTGTGTTAAGATTATGGCTGGTAAACAAGAGCTGCAGAAGATTAGAAATCAAGGAACCAAAACGAGTGTGTCTGAAATTAGGCCTAATTGGTGGACAAAATAATGAGAGGATGGATTATTCCACCCCTTGCCTGTTTGGAGCCTTTAAAGAGAGACTTTAGTGGAGAACACAAGAACTTTTAACCTCATTGCGACTGCAGTGGAAGGACTGTTGCCATGATACCAGACCGTGGTGTGCATCTGCTTGACTGTCATCGCTGCATCAGTAAGGACCCCAACCTGATCAATGTGAGATCCTGCTCTGCTTTCCCCCCCCCCCCCTCGTGTGCTCATTTCTGCACCTGACTTTCATAGAATCATAGAATAGGACCTCAGGAGGTATCTAGTCCAACCCCCTGCTCAAAGCAGGACCAATCCCCAACTAAATCATCCCAGCCAGGGCTTTGTCAAGCCTGACCTTAAAAACTTCAAAGGAAGGAGATTCCACCACCTCCCTAGGTAACGCATTCCAGTTCTTCACCACCCTCCTAGTGAAAAAGTTATTCCTAATATCCAACCTAAACCTCCCCCACTGCAACTTGAGACCATTACTCCTCGTTCTGTCATCTGCTACCACTGAGAACAGTCTAGATCCATCCTCTTTGGAACCCTCTTTCAGGGAGTTGAAAGCAGCTATCAAACCCCCCCTCATTCTTCTCTTCTGCAGACTAAACAATCCCAGTTCCCTCAGCCTCTCCTCATAAGTCATGTGTTCCAGTCCCCTAATCATTTTTGTTGCCCTCCGCTGGACATTTTCCAATTTTTCCTCATCCTTCTTGTAGTGTGGGGCCCAAAACTGGACACTACTCCAGATGAGGCCTCACCAGTGCTGAATAGAGGGGAACGATCACATCCCTCGATCTGCTGGCAATGCCCCTACTTATACAGCCTAAAATGCCATGGCCTTCTTGGCAACAAGGGCACACTGTTGACTCATATCCAGCTTCTCGTTAACTGTAACCCCTGGATCCTTTTCTGCAGAACTGCTGCCAAGCCATTCGGTCCCTAGTCTGTAGCAGTGCATGGGATTCTTCTGTCCTAAGAGCAGGACTCTGCACTTGTCCTTGTTGAACCTCATCAGATTTCTTTTGGCCCAATCATCTAATTTGTCGAGATCCCTCTGTATCCTATCCCTACCCTCCAGTGTATCTACCTCTCCTCACAGTTTAGTGTCATCTGCAAACTTGCTGAGGGTGCAATCCACGCCATACTCCAGATCATTAATGAAGATATTGAACAAAACCGGCCTGAGGACCGACCCTTGGGGCACTCCACTTGATACCGGCTGCCAACGAGACATGGAGCCATTGATCACTACCCAATGAGCCAGGCAATCTAGCCAGCTTTCTATCCACCTTATAGTCCATTCATCCAGCTCATATTTCTTTAACTTGCTGGCAAGAATACTGTGGGAGACCGTGTCAAAAGCTTCGCTAAAGTCAAGGAATAACATGTCCACTGCTTTCCCCTCATCCACAGAGCCAGTTATCTCATCATAGAAGGCAATTAGATTAGTCAGGCATGACTTGCCCTTGGTGAGTCCATGCTGACTGTTCCTGATCACTTTCCTCTCCTCTAAGTGCTTCAGAATTTATTCCTTGAGGACCTGCTCCATGATTTTTCCAGGGACTGAGGTGAGCTGACTGGCCTGTAGTTCCCAGGATCCTCCTCCTTCTCTTTTTTAAAGATGGGCACTACATTAGCCTTTTTCCAGTCATCCGGGACCTCCCCCGATCGCCACGAGTTTTCAAAGATAATGGCCAATGGCTCTGCAATCACATCCGCCAACTCCTGTAGCACTCTTGGATGCAGCGCATCCGGCCCTATGGACTTGTGCTTGTCCAGCTTTTCTAAATAGTCCCGAACCACTTCTTTCTCCACAGAGGGCTGGTCACCTCCTCCCCATGCTGTGCTGCCCAGTGCAGTAGTCTGGGAGCTGACCTTGTTCGTGAAGACAGAGGCAAAAAAAGCATTGAATACATTAGCTTTTTCCACATCCTCTGTCACTAGGTTGCCTCCCTCATTCAGTAAGGGGCCCACACTTTCCTTGACTTTCTTCTTGTTGACTGAAGAAACCCTTCTTGTTACTCTTAACATCTCTTGCTAGCTGCAACTCCAGGTGTGATTTGGCCTTCCTGATTTCACTCCTGCATGCCCGAGCAATATTTTTATACTCTTCCCTGGTCATTGGTCCAATCTTTCACTTCTTGTAAGCTTCTTTTTTGTGTTTAAGATCAGCAAGGATTTCACTGTTAAGCCAAGCTGGCCGCCTGCCATATTTACTATTCATAGAATCATAGAATCATAGAATCATAGAATATCAGGGTTGGAAGGGACCCCAGAAGGTCATCTAGTCCAACCCCCTGCTCAAAGCAGGACCAAGTCCCAGTTAAATCATCCCAGCCAGGGCTTTGTCAAGCCTGACCTTAAAAACCTCTAAGGAAGGAGATTCTACCACCTCCCTAGGTAACGCATTCCAGTGTTTCACCACCCTCTTAGTGAAAAAGTTTTTCCTAATATCCAATCTAAACCTCCCCCATTGCAACTTGAGACCATTACTCCTCGTTCTGTCATCTGCTACCATTGAGAACAGTCTAGAGCCATCCTCTTTGAAACCCCCTTTCAGGTAGTTGAAAGCAGCTATCAAATCCCCCCTCATTCTTCTCTTCTGCAGACTAAACAATCCCAGCTCCCTCAGCCTCTCCTCATAAGTCATGTGCTCTAGACCCCTAATCATTTTTGTTGCCCTTCGCTGTACTCTTTCCAATTTATCCACATCCTTCCTGTAGTGTGGGCCCAAAACTGGACACAGTACTCCAGATGAGGCCTCACCAGTGCCGAATAGAGGGGAACGATCACGTCCCTCGATCTGCTCGCTATGCCCCTACTTATACAACCCAAAATGCCATTGGCCTTCTTGGCAACAAGGGCACACTGCTGACTCATATCCAGCTTCTCGTCCACTGTCACCCCTAGGTCCTTTTCCGCAGAACTGCTGCCGAGCCATTCGGTCCCTAGTCTGTAGCGGTGCATGGATTCTTCCATCCTAAGTGCAGGACCCTGCATTTATCCTTATTGAACCTCATTAGATTTCTTTTGGCCCAATCCTCCAATTTGTCTAGGTCCTTCTGTATCCTATCCCTCCCCTCCAGCGTATCTACCACTCCTCCCAGTTTAGTATCATCCGCAAATTTGCTGAGAGTGCAATCCACACCATCCTCCAGGTCATTTATGAAGATATTGAACAAAACGGGCCCCAGGACCGACCCCTGGGGCACTCCACTTGACACCGGCTGCCAACTAGACATGGAGCCATTGATCACTACCCGTTGAGCCCGACAATCTAGCCAGCTTTCTACCCACCTTATAGTGCATTCATCCAGCCCATACTTCCTTAACTTGCTGACAAGAATGCTGTGGGAGACCGTGTCAAAAGCTTTGCTAAGGTCAAGAAACAATACATCCACTGCTTTCCCTTCATCCACAGAACCAGTAATCTCATCATAAAAGGCGATTAGATTAGTCAGGCATGACCTTCCCTTGGTGAATCCATGCTGACTGTTCCTGATCACTTTCCTCTCCTCTAAGTGCTTCAGGATTGATTCTTTGAGGACCTGCTCCATGATTTTTCCAGGGACTGAGGTGAGGCTGACCGGCCTGTAGTTCCCAGGATCCTCCTTCTTCCCTTTTTTAAAGATTTTTTATTCTTCCTACACTTCGGGATGGTTTGTCCCTGTAACCTCAATAAGGATTCTTTAAAATACAGCCAGCTCTCCTGGACTCCTTTCCCCCTCATGTTATTCTCCCAGGGGATCCTGCCCATCAGTTCGCTGAGGGAGTCAAAGTTTGCTTTTCTGAAGTCCAGGGTCCATATTCTGCTGCTCTCCTTTCTTCCCTGTGTCAGGATCCTGAACTCGACCATCTCATGGTCACTGCCTCCCAGGTTCCCATCCACTTTTGCTTCCCCTACTAATTCTTCCCAGTTTGTGAGCAGCAGGTCAAGAAGAGCTCTGCCCCAGTTGGTTCCTCCAGCACTTGCACCAGGAAATTGTCCCCTACACTTTCCAAAAACTTCCTGGATCGTCTGTGCACTGCTGTATTGCTCTCCCAGCAGATATCAGGGTGATTGAAGTCTCCCATGAGAACCAGGGCCTGTGATCTAGTAACTTCCGTTAGTTGCCAGAAGAAAGCCTCGTCCACCTCATCCCCCTGGTCCGGTGGTCTATAGCAGACTCCCACCCGACATCACCCTTGTTGCTCACGCTTCTAAACTTAATCCAGAGACTCTCAGGTTTTTCTGCAGTTTCATACTGGAGCTCTGAGCAGTCATACTGCTCCCTTACATACAATGCAACTCCCCCACCTTTTCTGCACTGCCTGTCCTTCCTGAACAGTTTATATCCATCCAAGACAGTACTCCAGTCATGTGAGTTATCCCACCAAGTCTCTGTTATTCCAATCACATCATAATTCCTTGACTGTGCCAGGACTTCTAGTTCTCCCTGCTTGTTTCCCAGGCTTCTTGCAGACTTTCCACCTATCCAATCAATCTCTCTCTCTCAGCTTTTCACCTTATGCTGAAATCCATGACACCCACGTGGTGAGATGAGACAGCCCATCCAGCTCTGCCCAACCTGAGAAGGACCCTTGTATTGAGAGGGGCTTCATCAGCCCAACCAGATGATGTCCCTCACCCAGAAGGCAAACCATGATCCAGAGCAACAGCTGTGGTGGCCAGTCTGCCAGCCCAACGCATCCATCCATGACTCAGCTTGCCGTATCCTGAGAATATCAACAAAAGCCGAATTTCCCCCATCTTTGCTATCCTACCTCTTCTCTCCCATCTGTATCTGTCTGGTTTGTCTAAGGCAGGAAAGTGTCAATCTCAGTTCAGATTGAACAATAGAACTAACCCTTTCTCCCCCAACAAGCAGGACTGTTTGACTGAAGAATCTTTAACCAATATCCACTGCCTCCAGAAAGGACCTGGATAGAGTTTCATTGTTTGCTTTGCATAAACAATCACTTTCACTTTCAATGCTCTTTACCTCTTTTTGGCTCTTTTCCTTGTGTGTGTTTCAACCAATAACTTCCGAATTGTTGGTCTGAGGTTTATAGTGAGTTTGCCATGGGAGTAAGCAGGCTGAGCTCTCAGTGTATCAAGCCCCGGACCTTGTTTAACACTATTTAATGTTGGGCAGGGACCGGGTTAGGTTAACATCTTTGGCCCATTTGTTCCATCTAATTAATACAATGGTGCTCAACTCCCATTTGTGCCTTTGACAACTTCCCTCATAATCTCTAAACCGGAGCATCAAATATATGGCCCTTGGCCTAGAAGCAGCTGCAGGAGGGCTTTTCTTCACATGCCTGCCATATTTAGTATCAGAATCTAAGCTTTCATTTAATACAAAAAGGAAGTTTCTAGCCTTCGTGGCTACAGCATTAACTGTCCAAATGTGGCCTGAGTGGGACAGATGCAGGGATGTCTGCCTGAGTCTGCAGACAGCCTGAGTCAATGGCTCAGAAGGATGATCTCCCCCTGTCTCGTGCTACTCTGACTGGAGTGTCAGCTTTAAAGCGCAATGACGACCCTTCAGCCACTAACAACTCAGCCACTGCCATTTTGGTGAAGGGAAGGAGGGAGGGCTGGGATCAGAGCTCACTGGGGTGGGAATTGGGAGCTGTGGTAGGGGAGGGATTGCGGAGAACAAAGCAGAGGGACCCTGAAAGAGAGAAGGACGATGGAGGGACACAGAAAAAGGAGGGAGGTGAAAGCAGAGAAACACAGGGCAGGAACAGCAGTGCCTAATGGGAGCGGAGGATCTCACTGAGCAAAGCATGCATCAGTGAGCACTGAAACCAACAATCAGTAACCGCTACTGACTAAACAAAGGCGTATCCCCCTTTGATCTTTGTGCAGACCTCCCATGGGCATCAGTGGGTATCCCCTGTGCATGGCGTGGAGCACAGACCCCCGAATGTATACCCATGCTCAGAGGCCCGAATTAAAGATGGAATTCAGCCCTCCCCTCTGAATGTGCTTGGTGTCCCCGCTGCAAGTGAACTTAGTGGTGAAGGAACTGGGGCAAGAAGGGTGTAATCCAGCCCTGGGAAGAGGGCCTGCACAGGGCAAATGCATCAGTTATGTCCCCCTTCAGCTCTGTTGGAGGAAGTAGCTAAGACTTTGCCCTCCATACTGGGGTGAATTTGGCCCACAGGATTGGTGATTCCATTGCAATTTTTAATTGGACAATCCCAACTGAAAAGAAAAAAGTACAAAAAACACTCCTCTTAAATGTATCTAGGAACTCATGCACTGCCAGGTCAGAACACGCCGGCTGCCCGGCTAGCCCCAGAGTCTGGATACTAAAAGACTAAGGCCTCGGCCCTGCAATCTGATCCATGTGGTGAACCCCAAAATGCACTGAAGTCAGTGAGGTTCTGCTGAGATGACAGGGTCTGAGTGGGTCAGGTAGCAGGACTGGGGCTGCTGCCAGGAAGAATCAGCAATTTCCAGTTCAAAGTTCTTACAGCAAATTTTATAAAGGAAAAGTCACCCCGAGTTTGTTATTAAACTTGTTCCTTTCTCTGCAGTGACTGATTACTCAGGTTCTCTCTCCCACCCAAACAGATTTTTCCCTTGGATTTACTGTACCATACCTGAGACTTCGAGACACATTTTAAATGAAACACTTGTTCTGAGCATGTACAAGGAAAAAAACCTGTTTTTCTAGCTGCGGAAACCACAGCAAAGTTCGAACAGCCACCCCATGTACCTGGCAGTCTGATTTAGGAAAAGGCTCTGCAAGAAAAATGAGACCTGCTGAGCAGGGCATACTGAGTCCAGGTTCTAACTGAAATGCGAAGAAGGAATTTTCCTCTTTTCTTTCCTCTACACTTTCTCTCATCTACTGTGGTGATCAAGGTGCCATTGCCGAGTTTCCCTCATGTCAGTATTTTTCTTCTTCCTTTCTGATTTTTTTCCTTCTTTGTTTTTAGACCATTCTCCTTTATTTTACTGCTGTCAGGTGCATGTTCCTCACTCCTATACACACCTCTCAGATAGTTGAATAAGGTTATGGATCTAGTCTAATGTATACTCTATGGAAAAGTTCAATAGAATGTAACAGGATGGAATCTGCTGGAATTCCTCCAAAAGCATACAAAAAAGAATAAAAAAGTAGGTCCTTTCTACATAGTTTTTCAAACAACGGACAGACTTTAACTCAGAATGATATCCCTGCTATAGAATTCTATAGGGTTTTTTCCTATAGAAAGGTCAGCATCCTCTGCAGACTTTTCCACAGTGATTAACCCCCCAGCTCGAGGTTACAACGATCTCTGCTGGAGCTGTGCAAGTATTTTGGAACCTAAAATCATGGAAACCCTGCCCGGTTTCAGGTTTTTTTAGAAACTCAAAACTCAACTGAGGTATTTCCTAAAAGTTCACCTACCTTTCAAATGAACCCTAGGCCTCAAACCCAAAGTCCGCCAATACCACAGATCCTCTAGTTTCACATGCTTGATCCTGAAACCATAAAATACCCAGGATCACTCAACAGTGGGCTCAGGACTGTGATCTCACTTACATTACTGGAGTTTTGGACAATGATTTTAGTGGAAAGAAGATTGGTCTTTCAGGGTGAAATTCCCCCTTGCGCAGAGCGAGACTGTATTTCAGTTCCATTCAAGCTCTGTTTTAAGGACACAAACGATGCACACACCAGGCAGTGGCTCTCTGCACAGTGGGGAAGATCACTGAGAGAACACAACCTGCATTTAATGCAAAACAAAGCCCTGCTTCATTCCAGCAAGAGAAAAGCACAGACTCTAGTCACCACCCAGGGGCACTCACCACTGCAAACAACAGAGAACTTCCTTTGGGGCTGAGCTTCCCCAAAAGGACAAGAAATGGGGATGTATGTAAAATGCCATCCATCTGGGGAAAGTTTGGCTCAACTGGTAGAGCTGCTGCATGTGTGATTATAAGTGTCCAGTTTCAGAGCTGGCCGCTGTGGATGGACAGGGGAATACGTGGCATAGCTTTCCCTTCAGCTAGGAAAACATGAGCACTTAAAACATTGACTCAGTCTTGTGAGTGGGGGGAAGCATGTGTTAACATTACAGGAGAAAAGGCTTATAACCTCAAACTAGCTTAACCCGCCAAATGATGAAAACCTCAATTTCCAAGGCTTTAGTTCCTCCATAATATCTAACCAAGCCATCAGGCGCCTGAGTCAAGCTGGTTTGGTTGGATGAACATGATAAGCCAGGGCATCATTCTCATTTTGAGAAGTTTAAGCAACAGCCTGGGGTCGTGGGCCACCTTCGTTACCATCTGAGAAGATGCCAATCTCTCTCATAAACCAACCACCCTGCCACCTGTGCAAAACATCTACATGTCAAAGTGGATTTATCTGTTTAAACAAGGCCTCTGGAGAATGTTTTTTTAGCTGCATTATGGGCCATTTTCCCTTTTCTTTTCTCGTGGTTGCATGAGTAATTTCCGCCCCGCAAGGATTGAAAAGATTTGTCCTGGTAGATGCAAAGTGGGCCATTTTGTGCTCTCTCTCTTATCTGTGTTTTCCATTTACCATTAGGATTGTTTGTCATTTTTAATGGCCTTTCTTTTCTTTCCCCCATGCAATGACAGCTCAACAAAATCGCTGTGTTCCAAATAATTCCATTCTCCGTATTTACTGGCCCTTCAAATAGGGCAAAGAAACGTTCTTCTCAAAACTATTTGTGACATCGGGATTTCTGAGCAGCTGCCCCACTGTGACTTCCCTGCTGTATGTCTACCCTCATTAGAGACCACGACTGGCCGCAGCCATCACAAGATAATGCTCATGAACATCACCACTGAATGACCAGCTCTAACAATTGTCCTGGCCTCTTCCAAGATGATTTTGAATCATTATTCAAACACCTTGCTGACAAAGTGTTAGCGTGGTCTAGTCGATAGAGCAGATGACTGGGACTCAGAGAACCTGGGTTTATTCCTGGCTCTGCTAATGGCCTGCTGGGGGACCTTGGGCAAGTCACGTCCCCTCTGTACCTCAGTTTCCCCATCCGTAAAATGGGAATAGTGACACCGACCTGCTTTGTAAAGCACTTTGCGATCCATTGATGAGAAGTGCTGTAGAAAAGCCAGGTATCATTATTATTGTAACTTCTCAGTACCAAACTCTACAAACTACTTCTTTGTCCACCCAAAACAAACATTTAATCCTCTAGGGGTCC
Source organism: Dermochelys coriacea (assembly GCF_009764565.3). Taxonomy (NCBI): domain Eukaryota; kingdom Metazoa; phylum Chordata; order Testudines; family Dermochelyidae; genus Dermochelys; species Dermochelys coriacea. The sequence continues at coordinate 2,029,151 of NC_050076.1, forward strand.
AAATCCATTCCCCACCAACCTTTGTAGGCATTAACCTGAGCTGGCTTGAATGCTTGTAAAACATGAGTAACAAGGGCGTGAAAACAGTCACAGCAACATTCTCGTCAGAAAATGGGCTGGAGCATGGAACGAAGCAATGAATGAAGCAGGCTTGGCCTCCTGCACAGGAGTGAACTCCCCCCGAGTGAATCATTTCCCTCGCTCTTTGCCCAGCTCTACTCACGAGACATCCCTAGTTTTCTCACTTGGATATCCAGGCCAAACTCCTGATCCAGCTGTTAGAGACACGACCTCACAGCCAGTGGGTTGTTGGCAACAAGTGTCCCACAGGAACCATGAGCAATGTCATTGTGGGAAGTTGTTAACCCCCAGCAAGACTAGCTGTGGTGCTAAGGTCAGTGAGAAAACAGGTGTGATGCTGGCAAACCAAGTGGGGGGGGGGAAGATGAAATAAAACCTCTAACAAGGAGGAACTGTATGTCATTGCTGCTTAGACTCCAGGGGCATGGTTTCTAGGCATAAGCCAGGAATCCCCAGTTGTTTAGCCTGTCCCTAAAGGACATACAGAGCCTGATTATGATAGAAACTTCTAGTACCTTTTGAAACTTAAGATTGTAGTTCATTTGTGTATGTACGTTTACCTGCTTTAACCTTGGAAATAATGCTGTTGTTTCCTTTTCCTATTTAATACATCCTTAGATGGTTTATTATAGGATTGGCTACAAACGTTGCCTTTTGGTGTGAGATCTAAAGTGCAATTGACCAGTCCTTTGGGACTGGGAGTAACCTGAATATTGCTGTGATCCTTGGTGTCCGGGATCATCTATCACAAAGGCAGGCTCACCTGGGTGGCAAGGCACATTGGAGTACCTGAAGGAACTGTCTGTGACTCCATGTATAGGCTGTTATAGCATCTGAGGAGTTTACACTTGCTAATTTGTTGGTGAAATCTAAGTGTGGAACTCACAACCAATGTATACTTTGTGCCCTGGTTCCCACAATCTGCCGGAGCTTAGTAGCCATGCCCTGGAGCCGCTGCAGGACAGTTTGACACCAGGCTTGGCTAACAGTGGCAAGCCTTTGCCAAACAGCCTGGCCAAGCGGCATCAGACTCCATCCAAGTGATGGGAGCAGTTCTGAAAACTGAAAAGGACAGGCTTAGAAACTAGGAGACTTGTTGGAGGGGCACGATAGGTCAAGTGACCCTCCACCCCCACCACCAGCAGCTGGCCTGGGTGGAGTGAGGAAGGGGCAAGGCCAGAGTCTCTTCCAGCCATGCTGCCTGCATCCAGGCTGAGTGGGAGAGCTTCTGGCTGCGGCATGCCCCTCGCCCACGCTCAGTGTCTGGGGACAGTGGCCGAGTGAGCCGGAGCCCCCCCCACCCTCTCTGGCATGCTCAGGTAACGTGGGGTGGGGAGGGGGCAGGGAGAGCATGGGGGCCCCAGGCTGGGGTGGGAAGGAGGTCACGTGTCCTCCTCTTCAGCTGTTTTGTCTGGGATGGATTTACTCGTTCAAGAAAATCTAATGAACGGCAGGGAGGGTTCTTTAGAGTCAGTCTAATTGGTCCACAAAATCTTCTCTTTCACTAGAGAGTTTCTGAACAATAGTTTAGAGTGAACTTGCTCCTTCAAAAGATGACTCCAGACTCCCTGCATGAGGACAGATTTTTGTATTGCAGTGATGTTCATTAAATGGCTAGAATACAGGCATAGCCCCAAGAGAGAAAAATGAATAGTACAAAGGTACTTCATAGAATTCGCAAAAAGAAAAGGAGTACTTGTGGCACCTTAGAGACTAACAAATTTATTAGAGCATAAGCTTTCGTGAGCTACAGCTCACTTCATCGGATACATTTGGTGGAAAAAAACCAAATGCATCCGATGAAGTGAGCTGTAGCTCACGAAAGCTTATGCTCTAATAAATTTGTTAGTCTCTAAGGTGCCACAAGTACTCCTTTTCTTTTTGCGAATACAGACTAACACGGCTGCTACTCTGAAACCTGTCATGGGGAAATAGTTTTACTTTGTGTAATGACTCATCCACTCCCAGTCTCTATTCAAGCCTAAGTTAATTGTATCCAGTTTGCAAATTAATTCCAATTCAGCAGTCTCTCCTTGGAGTCTGTTTTTGAAGTTTTTTTGTTGAAGGATAGCCACCCTCAGGTCTGTAATCGAGTGACCAGAGAGATTGAAGTGTTCTCCAACTGGTTTTTGAATGTTATAATTCTTGACATCTGATTTGTGTCCATTTATTCTTTTACATAGAGACTGTCCAGTTTGACCAATGTACATGGCAGAGGGGCATTGCTGGCCCATGATGGCATCTATCACATTGGTAGATGTGCAGGTGAACGAGCCTCTGATAGTGTGGCTGATGTGATTAGGCCCTATGATGGTGTCCCCTGAATAGATATGTGGACAGAGTTGGCAACGGGCTTTGTTGCAAGGATAGGTTCCTGGGTTAGTGGTTCTGTTGTGTGGTGTGTGGTTGCTGGTGAATATTTGCTTCAGATTGGGGGGCTGTCTATAAACAAGGACTGGCCTGTCTCCCAAGATCTGAGAGAGTGATGGGTCATCCTTCAGGATAGGTTGTAGATCCTTGATGATTAATTTGCAAACTGGATACAATTAATTTAGGCTTGAATAGAGACTGGGAATGGATGAGTCATTACACAAAGTAAAACTATTTCCCCATGTTATTTCTCCCCCCCCACCCCACCCCCCACTGTTCCTCAGATGTTCTTGTTAACTGCTGGAAATAGCCCACCTTGCTTGTCACCATGAAAGGTTTTCCTCCTTTCCTCCCCTGCTGCTGGTGATGGCTTATCTTACAGTAAAAAGAAAAGGAGTACTGGTGGCACCTTAGAGACTAACAAATTTTTCCACTCTATACGGCTAAATTCAGTGCCTTGCATAATCACAGGTTTCAGAGTAGCAGCCGTGTTAGTCTGTATTGGTGCCACCAGTACTCCTTTTCTTTTTGCGAATACAGACTAACACGGCTGCTACTCTGAAACCTCTCCTTACAGTGTGTATGATAAACCCATTGTTTCATGTTCTCTGTGTGTGTTTATCAATCTCCCCTCTGTATTTTCCACCAAATGCATCCGATGAAGTGAGCTGTAGCTCACGAAAGCTTATGCTCAAATAAATTTGTTAGTCTCTAAGGTGCCACAAATACTCCTTTTCTTTTTAGTAATTAACAATGAATCTTTAATTAAAGATTATGTCATGTGATGAAACCTCCAGGAACACGTCCAGCCAAAATTGGCAACCCTCAAATGGGGGAATCCCACTGATGGACAAAAGTCAATGGGACTATACTGAGAGTAAACACTGTGCCCAGAAACAAGTGTTTGCAGAATGGAGCATTTTGAAATATGCATATATGAGACAGAGAGAGAATTCCACCACCTCACTGCCAGCCTCTCCATTGTCTTGGCTTTTTAGCTTTGGAGAGCAATAAGAAGCCAGGATGGCATCTGAAAAATATTCAACCCTATCTCTTTGCCTTGTTACCCCTTCATTTCTGTAACTGTGCCCCCGAAAAGTATATTATCTGCAGTGTTGTTGTAGCCATGTTGGTCCCAGGATATTGGTGACACAAGGAGGGTGAGATAATATCTTCTACTGGACCAACTTCTGTTTGTCAGAGAGACATGCTTGTGAGCTACAGAGACCCGAAGAAGAGCTCTGTGTATTTTGAAAGCTTGTCTCTTTCACCAACAGAAATTGGTCCAATAAAAGATATGACCTCCCCCATCTTGTCTCCCTGAAAGTCTCTCTTTTCTCCCTTGGTTAAAGAGATGAACACAACTTTCTATTGCAAATAAACTCACTTTCCTGCAGAATGTGATGAAAATAAAATACTTAGCATCTCGGGACAGGAACAACAAATAATAAACTTGCCCAAGGACTAGAATTTCTCCTCTGAAATATGCTTTGAGGACTCTTATAGGACTCTACTTCCCTTTCTGTCCTATGTCTACTTTCTAGGACCTCTCTCTCCCCACACTGTATCGCTCCCTTTCTCTCTCTTGTTGCTTCCAGGGGTATTATTCTCCAACTACATTGAAGTCAATATCAGTCACTTCTATTGGATTAAACTTGGCCGTATGCAAAAAGGACCAGCACAAAGCACAGTGTAAGCCACACAAGGTCTATGCAACACATAAGTCCTACTTCAGCCCTCTGGATAATAGCTCCCGGGCTTCTGTGGAACTCAAAGCTACTCCCAACATAGAACATAAAGCTCCTCTCCTGTTTCACTAGGAGGGGTGTAAATTATCCCTCCCTGGGCCTATGACGGTAAATCAAACCGAATACGTGTTTACAAACAGCTGTTTGCAAGTTAACTACAAGCCATTTATAGCATGCAACACTTCCCCTGGCTGTCTTAGCAGCCTACTCATTAGCAACATACAGGTGCTTACTTGTAAGGCATCACTCAACACTTTACTATGCAGATGACGCATCCAGACTTCTCAGCAAGCTCAGGGGTGAACCAGCACCATGGATTTTATTCATAACGGCTAATGGCATGTTTAATAAGCATGGCAGGATTGCAGAAGAGGAGGAAGTGAGGCAAAGAGCTCTCCAGGAAATGAAATTTGCTCAGTAAATAAGTGCCCAGCCCACCCACAATCCAAAGGCCACCAAATTGGAGCTACCTCCACACCAATGAGGCAGTCACGCTGTGCAAAGGGAGAGGGAAGTCTGCTCTCCCCATCACTGCTGAGGAAACGGGCACTGCTCTGCACACAGCTGTGGCAGGATGTTCTTTGATCCCCTCAGGCAGTTCCCCCTGCTGTGACCTGAGCCAGCATAACTCAGTTCCCTTAGCACCTCGAAGGACGTCTCCTGGTGCAAACAAACAGAGTCTGTGCCCAGTCCCTGGCTGGGTGCACAAGATGGTGAAGGGGAAAAGGACTCTCGCCTGTTCTGCACCTCCCTGTAGGGTCCAGCCACAATTCTAGCCGTTGAACGCTGCCAAGGGGTTGTGCGTAGTAGCCCTAGAGACCAGTGAGCAATGGGGCCATGGACCTGGTGCTGAGGGGGGATTTTTCATCTTGAATTTTGACAAAAAAGTTTGAATGATGAGAAAAATGTCACGTTGTACAAAAGGCCACTCACTATTCATAAAAAAACAGTGCAGATGAGACGTTTTCAATCTAAATCTGGGCATCTTGATGTGGAAATACATTGACGGCTAGCTTAGAAAAGCAGGGCATGCAAGGTCAGAGAGAGGACGGGCATTGCTAATAGGCAAACGCACATTTCGGAAGCTAGGAGGAGGTAATAATGAGGAAAGGAAATGAGCCGGGTTTGTGTGAAAGTGTGCATGAGAGGCAGAAGTCATCCCTGTGCAGACAGCCCACCAGGCCTATACATCACTTAAGTCACACATCAGCCTTCCGAATAGGGTTTAAGCAGCCCTCACATGTGCCCCGGGCCTGCATGGGCCTCCTGCACAAGGCTGAATGTCACCGGATATTGTAAAAAGAAAAGGAGTACTTGTGGCACCTTAGAGACTAACAAATTTATTTGAGCATAAGCTTTCGTGAGCTACAGCTCACTTCATCGGATGCATCCAATGAAGTGAGCTGTAGCTCACGAAAGCTTATGCTCTAATAAATTTGTTAGTCTCTAAGGTGCCACAAGTACTCCTTTTCTTTTTGCGAATACAGACTAACATGGCTGCTACTCTGAAACCAGATATTGTGGTTCCATATTACAAAGAAAAAATCCCAGGACTGATCAGTTCCCTTATCTGTCCAGCTATCCCTCCAAACTTCATTCAGGGTGTGTATTTAATGGCTTCAAAGCCACATGGGCTCACTGGCTAAATCTTAACTAGTGAACTATATAATCATCACCACCTCACTAAAGCCTGCATGAAAGTCAATATTGACAGAGCCCCGTGGCTGCAGGCCGGCTCTCCAGTGAATGGGGAGGTTATTACCCAGGAACTGCTGGGGTGAAGAGATGAAACAATCAGAGAAGAGATGAAACAATCAGAGCCCCAGGGCATGTTACATTTCAACTGGCAAAAGCAAAAAAAAGTTTTCTTCCTATTTCCCAGTTCACTGAGTTACAGGCCACAGTTGCCAACTTCCACGCGGTAAATAAGCACCCCGACTTTCACAATAACCCAAAAATCAGGCTAATCCCATTTCAAAACAAGGCCAAAACAAGCCCATCCCTAAGAACCCCAACACTCTATGTGACTAGAGCCCCTCGGCCTACAGTCTGGGACCGTGGTGGACCCATTGTGCACCCCTGACTCTCTCCCCCACCTTGCCCCTGCTTGCCGGGAGCCAATCAAAAAAAAGAAGCAACTAGCTGCGAGCCAAAAACTAGCCAACAAGCAACTCACAAGCCAATTAAGCCAAAAAAAAGCCCAATTTCTGTGCTTTTTTTTGTGGGTTTGACATGTCTGCAACAGGCAGCTTTGCACTTATCAGCAAAGAAACTGTACATATAAATTGCTTTTGATTCGTTAGTCTCTAAGATGCCACAAGTCCTCCTTTTCTTTTTGCGGATACAGACTAACACAGCTGCTACTCTGAAACCTACACACATCGTTGTTCTTAGCAGTCAGGTGCAAATGGAAAGCTCTGTCCCTTAATTATCCTCATGTTAGGAAGAAATGGGTCCTGAGTCACAGTACTGGGGTTCAGACCTGGATCCAAAGCTCCGGGATATTCAAAGCTAGGTTATTTGTCTTACGCATTATTTAAAAGGTGGACTTGCTGGGGAGTTTGGATTTGGTTCCGGATCAAGACCAGATCATCCCCAGTGGGGATTTAGACCAAGGTTTTCATCTAGGACCACCACTCAGGAAGTGGTTGGTAGCTCTTTAATTTCTCCTGCTGTTTTACAATGGGTTTTGTTTGCTCACCTGCCCCAAAGATACAAAGTTTTCCTTTCAGAGTAGCAGCCGTGTTAGTCTGTATTCGCAAAAAGAAAAGGAGTACTTGTGGCACCTTAGAGACTAACAAATTTAATTTGTTAGTCTCTAAGGTGCCACAAGTACAATTTGTTAGTCTCTAAGGTGCCACAAGTACTCCTTTTCTTTTTGCGAATACAGACTAACACGGCTGCTACTCTGAAACCTGTCATTATGCAAGGCACTGAATTTAGCCATATAGAGTGGAAATTTAAATTTGTTAGTCTCTAAGGTTCCACAAGTACTCCTAAAGTTTTCCTTGTATTTGTCTTAAAGTCCAGCCCCAAAGTTTTAGACAATTCAAATAGGTCTCTAAAAACAGTCAAACTTTTGGGTGCCAAACTGAACTTAGCCATCACATGCTGTGAGGTTCCCCCTTCCCCAATAACCAGTGATGGGATCGTGCTTGATTTAGCTGCTGGCACTTCCTGTGCTTGGTATTTAGGGAAATGACAGTCCATTGGAAACATCCCAAGTGGCTCCCTGCTAAAAGGAGGGGAGGTCCTGGGAGGCAGGTCGTCTGGGTTCCATTGCCCACTGAGCCAGACTCACTGTATGACCCAGGGCAAGTCGCCCTTTTTATTCATTTGCCCGTAACAATCGCAGGCACGTTTTATCCCTCGTGTGTTCACAATGGATTTGTGTGAAAGATGGAAGCAGAAGTGTTTGGATGCCCTTCTTACAACCTCCAATTCCTCTCCTACTGGGTAGGAAAATCCCAGTCATCCACTCAAGAAGGAGAAACAATACATGTGACCAATCAGACATCACCAACAAAGAGCCGTCAAAGAGCAGCTGAAGTGAATAGCTTGCAAACAGCTTCTGCACTGAAATAGTGGTTGAGCAATTTTGAATAGTAAATAAACTTGCTAAAATTAAAATCTGTTCGCACATAACCACTTAACACCCTTCAGTGATGGGTGCTAAGAAAACCCCCCAGAGAGATCACACACAGACAAAGGACAACATTTGTTGAATACTGACAGGTTTCAGAGTAGCAGCCGTGTTAGTCTGTATTCGCAAAAAGAAAAGGAGTACTTGTGGCACCTTAGAGACTAACAAATTATGCTCAAATAAATTTGTTAGTCTCTCAGGTGCCACAAGTACTCCTTTTCTATTTGTTGAATACGTTATTCCCTATGAATAGGTCTCTCATTTCTGTTGCTAAAAGCAAAAGACATGCCTAAATTGCCCATGAAGTGCAAAGGATGTTTATCAAAATGAGGCCTATCTACTGGAACAAATCCTAAAGCTCCCAGAACTGTTTGCCACCCCTGAACTGGAAAGCTTTGGGAGTGAGTTTCACATCTACCTCTAGCAGTTAGTTCTGCCTTTCTGAATGAAGATGCAAAAAGTGAATTTGCTCAGTCAGGCCCCTTTCCGAGTCCAGCATGGAAAAGAGGATTTGCAATGAGATCAGTTTGCAGGTTGAATTCAATGTTTAACCACTCAGATTAATAAATGCCAGGAGGAGGAAATACCAGACAAGTTAAACAGAGAGGAAAGATGTCTTCCACAGGGCCATAGGATCAAAAGTTTACAACAGATCTGTGAACTGCAGTTAAATCTCCTCAGCTCTAGTTCTTATTTACTCCTGCGTTAAACAGCTGGTGGCAGCATCTTTGCAATACAAAAGGCTGGGCTTTTCGATACCAGCATACTGTGGAAACACGGGTATTTCATTTCCCCTCCCTCCTATTGGAAATTAAAGACAGAACAGACTCCAGCTGATTGAAATTTTTCTCTCAATGCTTTTTTCAATGAAAAATGGCCATTTAAAAGACTGCAACAAATTTTTGTGTCATTTCTAAAAACACTAAAATAAAATGCAGTTTTTCATCAAAACATTTCAAAATGTTGATGGAAATTTAATAATAAAGATTTCTTTCATAATTTTGTGCAGAAAATATTTACCCTTTTCAACCAGCTGTATAACAGAGTCATAGGGCACGTTGTCCAGGCCCCAGCCAATGCAGGATCCCTCCCTACAGAATATTCATAGGTGTTTTGTCCCTCCCAATTTTAAATAATTTAAGCAATGAGACTTCCCCCCACTTCCATAGTTTAATCAATCTCACTGTCATCAAGTCTTACCTTTTTGTTCAGTGTCAATGGGATTTGCTAGATCTGATTAAAATCATCATTCCCATTTCTATAGCAGGGAAACTGAGGCACAGCAGAGTTAGGAAGATATCCCATGCCCCCGACTCCCACCTCTGTGCCCTGTCCTCTACACCACACTGCCTTACCATAGCCAAAGACTATGTCTTGAGCTTGAAGGGGTAATTTCCAGTTTGGGTAGCGCACCTATGCTAGCTGTGATCAAACTAACATGCTACAAATAGCTGCAGAGGCATGGCAGCACGAGCGGTGGGAGGGGCTAGCTGCCCTCAACACGATCCTGTCCAAGACCCTAGGTATGTATTTGGGGTGACTAGCCCATTTGGCCACTACCACACCATGGCTACACTGCTGTTTTTAGCCAGGGCAGATATGTCTACTCAAGCTTGAATTCACACCTCCAGTGTAGCCATAACCTAAGACAATGGGAATGGAGGGCATGCAGCACCATGCTGGATCGGGCCCCAAGGGTCTGTTCCTATCGAAGTTAATAGCTCAACTCTCATTGTTTTCAGTCCAGGAGGGTCAAACATTGTTTTGTATTCAGAATACAGGTCCGCTGCATTTCTAAGGGCGGGCTAGGGAGCACTGCTCTTCAGAAAGACTGCCTCTCAGGTGAACTCAGGAGCTCCGGCCAATGTTTTCTCTTACCAACCAAGTTAATGAATGCGTTAATCAGGTAAAATGCCATGACATGGGTAATTAGAGACTGCAGCTCTCAATGGGTAGGTACAGCATTCAGTTTAGTTATGAGAATCCTTGAACATTGTATCAAATGCTGGGGAAATCCTGTACACTAGGGGCCATAAAACAAAAGACTCAGACAAAGTGGAGCCCATTTCTGTTAAAGCTTCAGATAAGTCTGAAGAAATGAAAACGTACAAAATTACCCTCTGAACAACACTGCTGCCTTCTAGCAAATTGCTCCTCATGCCGGCTGCTTTCAAAAAGCTTGCCAGCCATCTGGTCTTCTTCATAAGTATGGCCAGAGCAGGCTGACATAGGGCATTTAAGACCTGTTACCTATTCTGCCCATCAAGATATTGAAACTGATGAATCAAAGGAGAGCCAGTGTGAAGTAATTCTGGAGCTCTGTGGGCTACTCCTGGCACACGAAAGCATGCTTCACCAGCTCTGTCCCTAAGGCAAATGTAACATGTCCCGCTCCCCGCGTCCCGCAGCAGCTGCAGGCTCCACTGAGAGAACGATCGCTTGGACACAGCTGGCCAGGAAAGGACTGGCTCCATTCCTAAGGGGACTCAATAAGGCCCTTATCTCATTCAGACTTGCTTCTAATTGAATTCTGGAGCCCTGGGCTCATGCTGACATGAACCTGGGTCTATCGTTCTGAAGCACTGAAAGAGATGACAGGGCATCTGAAATCTAAATAATGGTGTTGCTTTTAGGAATTATAATACACTGTGCTGGCCTAGTGAAAGCCACCAAATTGGAAAGGACGGAGATTATCTGAGGATGTGTATAAAGTAATCGTCTTGGCTAGCAACTAATAAAAGACCATGTTAGTCAGGTATTTTCTTGCAGTATCATGCACTGCTGCAACAAAAGTAGAAACTGAGTTGCTTGCTTCCCAAGGGAAATGTGAAGGTTTGTAAATACTGCTAAAAGAATGACCACATGCTAGAGGTAATGGGCAGAGAGAAAAACAATCCTAGTGAATTATTTATTCAGTGAATGTAGGCTCTTTTTCTGTTCATAGCTATAGCAACTTTTGATTCTTCAGTGTATTTATTTGAAAGTATTTCTGAAGCCATTTCCATGAGTGACTTTTGGTTTGAAGACTGTTTGCAAACATTTTGTTCCAAGCACATAATATTCAAAATTTGAGCTGTATGGTTATTTTGGATTGGACACACAGGTCACATGACGTGGTTACTGTGCTCCGACTGAATGTGTAGATCTCCTAGAATCATTTGGAAGCAGAGGTTACTGCACAGGGGGAGTAACTGGAGTTCTTCAAGGTGAGTCTCCCCGTGGGTGCTTCACTTCAGGTGTGGGTGCACCTTTGATCAGCGATTTTCACTAGCAGCATCCATTCGGCCTGCACGTGAACTGCTGACAACCTAATCCCAGCACCAAGGCTGTATCAGGCTGCACGGGTGAAATGCCCTCAGTTCCTTCTCCACTGCTGAGTCTCAGAAGGAAACCCCAAAGCAGTGGGGAAGGAGGGCAGGTAGCAGAACACCCACAGGGAAACAGATCTCGAAGAACTATAGTTACTGCACAGGGTGAGTAACCGCTCCTTCTTCTTTGAGTAGTGTCCTAGGGGTGCTCCACTTCAGGTGACTCCCAACCAGTATCCCCATATGGAGGAGGGAGTTTGGAATCGAGGCTGGCACACTCAAAGGAACTGCACAGCCATATCAGACCTAGAGGTTCATCTAAGGCACAGGGGCTGGAGAAGGTAGGTACTGAGGACCATGTAGCAGCTCTGAGGATCTCAGACACAGGGCCATGTTTAAGTAGAGCCTTAGCTGCAGATTGTGACTTCATCAGGTGAGCTGACACATTGGCAGGGGTGGAAAGCTGGCATCACGGTAACAACCTATTATACACCCCAAAATCCATTTGAAAGTCTTTGGGTAGAAACAGCAGAACCCTTAGATCTCTCCACAGACTAAACAGACAGTCTAGGAGATTTACTAACTGGCTTAGTCCTATCTAGATAGAAGGCTAATGCCCTCCTGACATCTCCAGGTTGCAATTACAGGTTCTGGAAAGAAAACCGGTAGATAAATTGTCTGATTCAGATGAAACTCAGAAGACACTTTAGGAATAAACCTGGAGTATGGTCGTAAGGAAATTTTGACCTTATAGAATACTGTGAAAAGAGGGCCTGCCGTTAAGGCCCCAATCTCTCTGATGTGGGCTGATGCAATAGCCACTAAGAAGACTGTTTTCATGGACTAATTCAGTAAGGAGCAGGTTACCATCGGTTCAAAAGAGATTTCATGAAACTTTTAAGAACCAAATTAAGGTCGCAAGCTGGGGTAGGGACTTTCACTGGTGGGAAGAGATTACCCAGACCTTTCGTGTACCCTATAGTTGTAGGGTGAGCAAACAGCATGAACCCCTCATTAGTGATATGAAAAACTGTCAGTGCAGCCGAATGAACCGTGAGAGAGCTAAACAATCATCCCGTTTCCTTTAGTTGCAGAAGGTATTCCAGAACAAGCGGAAACTCAGTAGATTCAGGGACAACATTCTGGAGTTCACACCAGTGACTAAATCTTCTCCACTTTTGAAGATAAATAAGTATTTCTGGTAGAATCTTTCCTACTATTTAACAATCTCTGTTGCACCTCCATAGAACAGATCAACTCTAACCCTGTGAACCAGCGAGGAGCCATTCAATTGAAGATCCAAGAACAGGAACAGAGATTTTCATGTGGCGCACAACACTTCTTGGGATGACCAACCTTTGAGCAGCCAATCATCAAGGCATGGGAATACTATGATTGCCTGATGCTGCAGGCAGGCAGGCAGCCATCAACAGAACCTGTGAAAACATTCTCGGAGCTGGGGAGAGACCAAACCAGAGTACCTGGCATTGAAAACAATCCCTGCCTATAATGAAACACAGAAACCTGCTGTGGGATGGGTGTATTGCTACAAGGAAGTATGCATCTTGAAGGTTGAGGATCAATCCTCTGAATCTAGAGAAGGAATTACAGCTGCCAGAGTCACCATCCTGAACTTTTATAGGCCTCACAAATTTGTTTAGGAGTCTTAGATCTAAGATTGGTTTCCACCCTCTTTTTTTTTTTTTTTTTGGTACAAGGAAGTACCTTGAGTAGAAACCCCTTCCCTGGTGTTGGGCAGGAACTGCTCTTTTGTTCTTCAGTGAAGAAGGGAGTCTATCTCCTGTCTTAGCAGCAAGTAATGAGAAGGGTCCCTGAAGAGGGACAGGGAAAGGGAAAGAGGAGAAGGGAGGGAGGTAAAACGAATGGTGTAGCCATCTCCACATCAGTTTGTCCAAGATGATATGCTCCCGTGCTTTGTTGGAAATGGGGGAGTTGGTCCCAAGGGGGGCAAATCGTTGTAGCTACCAAGCTAAAGAAGGGGAGGGTCCAAACCCTCGACCATCCAATCAAAATTCAAAGATGAAGCCTGCTGCAAACTTGTGTTGGGTGGGTTAGAGGATCTTTCTCTCTGCAATCTATGTCTTTTCCTAGGAGGTTCTGCCAGTCTCTGAAAACCAGACAATTGCATTGGGCAAGATCTTTGAGATGTTTGTGATCTACTGAATTTTCTTTTGTTCGCAGGAATACAGATGCTTAATGTGTGTAATGTAGCCCTGGAGTCAATAACAGTAGACAAAAAGAAAAGGAGTATTTGTGGCACCTTAGAGACTAACAAATTTATTAGAGCATAAGCTTTCGTGAGCTACAGCTCACTTCATCGGATGCAAATGGTTTTTTTCCACCAAATGCATCCGATGAAGTGATTTGTAGCTCACGAAAGCTTATGCTCTAATAAATTTGTTAGTCTCTAAGGTGCCACAAGTACTCCTTTTCTTTTTGCGAATACAGACTAACACGGCTGCTACTCTGAAACCTGTCATTAACAGTAGACAGTGACTCATCAGCTTTCTCCGTGAACAACTTCAGACCGAACAGGAAATGCTCTACCATATGCTGGACTTCTCTGGGAAAACCAGACAACTTACTATAGACAGGATGCCCTGTGCATCACAACAGCTGTGGAGATGGAACAGGCTATGCTATCTGCAGTCTTCTGAAAAGCTGTCCTGGCCAGTAACTGTCCCTCAGCAATGGTAGCCTGAAATTGTTCCCTTTGATCTGGAGGAAAGTGTTGAATAAAGAAACCAAATTTTGCATAATTTGTAGAATTGTGTTTGGCCATCAGTGCCTGCTAATTCACAGTGCAGAACCGTAGGGTTGCTGATGAGTAAGATTTTCTCCCCAGAAGGCATTTCTGGTCTCTGTTGTACAGGGTGGACTTATACTGGTGTTTGCTCCGTTCAGTCACTGCATCAACCACCAGACAGTTAGGCGGAGGGTGGGAACTCAGAGTCCTTGGTGGGAACAGAATACTTTTTATCAACTCTCTGACACATAGGTGCTCGTTCACCTGCGCATCTACCAATGTGATATATGCCATCATGTGCCAGCAATGTCCCTCTGCCATGTACATTGGCCAAACTGGACAGTCTCTACGTAAAAGAATGAATGGACACAAATCAGACGTCAAGAATTATAACATTCAAAAACCAGTTGGAGAACACTTCAATCTCTCTGGTCACTCGATCAGAGACCTAAGAGTGGCTATCCTTCAACAAAAAAGCTTCAAAAACAGACTCCAACGAGAGACTGCTGAATTGGAATTAATTTGCAAACTGGATACAATTAACTTAGGCTTGAATAGAGACTGGGAATGGATGAGTCATTACACAAAGTAAAACTATTTCCCCATGGTATTTCTCCCCCCCCCCCACTGTTCCTCTGATATTCCTCTGATATTGATAACAATAAATTTGTTAGTCTCTAAGGTGCCACAAGTACTCCTTTTCTTTTTGCGAATACAGACTAACACGGCTGCTACTCTGAAACCTCTGATATTCTTGTTAACTGCTGGAATTAGCCTACCTTGCTTGTCACCATGAAAGGTTTTCCTCCTTTCCCCCCCCTGCTGTGGGTGATGGCTTATCTTAAGTGATCACTCTCCTTACAGTGTGTATGATAAACCCATTGTTTCATGTTCTCTGTGTGTGTATAGGTTTCAGAGTAGCAGCCGTGTTAGTCTGTATTCGCAAAAAGAAAAGGAGTACTTGTGGCACCTTAGAGACTAACAAATTTATTAGAGCATAAGCTTTCGTGAGCTACATCCGATGAAGTGAGCTGTAGCTCACGAAAGCTTATGCTCTAATAAATTTGTTAGTCTCTAAGGTGCTACAAGTACTCCTTTTCTTTTTATTGATAGGAAGGGTAACTCTGCATGGTGACACCAAGTGAAGAATAGCCAAGAGCTTGTGTTGGGATTCTTTCACCTCCTCAAGAGGTCTCTGCTGGGAGTCTGCCACACATTTAATGAGGTCTTGAAGCTGCCAGAAAGCAGCAGCCATAAATGGAGGAGGCAGCATTCCTGCCTCATCCAGTGAAGACGACAAGATGGTAGTCTGAGGAGTAGCTTCTTCGCCCACTCTGGTCTCTTGGTCTTCAAACATTTCCTTCTGCTGCTGAGGAATAGAAGATTAAGTCTCCCTATCATCCTTATGAGAGAGGATGTCTTGGAGAACTACTGTGATAAGATGCCAGGGATCCCAATATGGCCACTGAGGACCATAAGGGGAAGGGAGTGGCATCCAAGGTTGCTCCCACCAGGATTGATGAGGTCTCAGGCATCTTCCCTGTCTCTTCAAGGAAGAGGATTCTTATATGGGTACATTGGAGAGCCCTGAACAGAAGGAAAGTCTCCATCATTGTTCTCTTCATCCTCTAATGGGGGAGCTCCAACTGAAAAGGGAGGTTATGGTACCAGGGATGTATAAGGGGCCAGAGACCAAGAGGTTCTCAGTATCGAGAGACGCTCAGGACCTGCCAGCAATGGAGACTCTGGTTCACCAGTCACCAAAAGCCTTTCAGATACCAAAAGTCCCTACAGAATGGTACCGGTGGTTTCGAGCACTTTGCAGGTGGCACTGATATAGATGCAGGCTAAGTCTTACATGGTATCAAAGAGCTCAGTAAGGGTATTGATGGTACGGATCTCCTGTTTTTGTTCTGACCATCTCCACCAGACAGTACCGGAGCCTTCTCAGAGTCATGTTCACCCTTACTGCTGCAGGATTTTTCTGACTTGTTGGTAGCAGGGGAGACCCTGGCTCTGCAGTACCAAACCTCAAGGACAAGGTCACTCCCCGAATTGCAGCATCCTCTTCTGGGCATGGTCCTCTGGCTGTGCTCCCACTCTGGTATCTCCCTCCTTCCAGGGGACCGGCAGTTCTGACTCCCCCCACTTGCCTCAGGGGCAAACTGCAGTCTGGATATCGGCCTTGCCTTCCAGGGAGAGACTCCTCTCTCTTCTGCTGAGCAGCCCTTTATATATGCCCTCGCCGGCCCTGATTGGCTATTCCCACAAGCCTTCCCCCATTGATGGGCTCAATAAGCCCTTTCCTGATTCGTGGGTTCTGCGCAGCCTCCATGGTACTGCTTTTAACCCCTTCTTCTACCTGTGTGGGGCAGCTGCCCCGCTACAGGGTCCTTCTGTGCCCAGGATTTGATGGCCAGAGAGAAGTTATACTTCTGTGGGGCATGCGATTCTCCCAGGCAGCGAACACACTAGAGTGTCCGTCATTGACCGAGATAGCATCTACATGTGAGGCAATGTTTCCACCCTGGTGAACTGGGCATGGCCTCACAGGGAGGATTTCCCAGGAGGAAATAAAACAATCATTTCAGTAGCCAGTAACTAACAACTAACTCAGTAACCTAAATAAACCATGTAGAATAAATTCAGCCAAGGCATGCACAACGCAAACATGATAAGCTCTGTCTTGGGCTGAAGTGTTTGAGACGGAACTGAGGGTGGTTCATTCTGGTATAGCCTCGGTGCGGGGCACAAGGATGTGTGCAGCACATGCTCGGGCCCAACAGACTCTGCTAATGGAAATCTCCAATCAAAGGTGCATGCACACCCGAAGTGGAGCACCCACAGGGACACTACTCGAAGAAGAATTTTCACTTTTCATGGGTTTAAAATTCCCCCTTGGCAAACATTCGCTAATATTCACTTGAAATTCACAGTGTCTGTGAACATTCTCTCTGTAAAATCATTTGCTAAAATTCAAACAAAAAACAAACACAAAAGGGTGATTAATGTAACCAAAGTCCATTCTGTAATGTTCATGGCATGCACACAGAGGAGTTAGATAAAAACATAAACACCCTTGCTGGAAGATTGCAATGTCACAGTGCTTTATTTAATGTGCAAGAACCAAAACCAGAGAGAGAAAAAGCAGACTGCTCCCTAAAGGAGAGAGACACAGCTCAGGCAACCTTTTACTCTAGGCTGGCTGACTGCAGACTCACTGCGGCTAGGCCCAGATCCCATGATTTTCTACAGAGCCCTCTACTTTGCAAGCATGACCAGGAAAAAACCCTGAAATGTAAAGTGATAGCTTACAATTTTAACAGTCTTTAATTAGGGCTGTCAAGCGATTAAAAAAAATTAATTGTGATTAATCACGTTGTTAATAGAATACCATTTATTTAAATATTTTGGGATGTTTTCTACATTTTCAAACATATTGATTTCAATTACAACACAGAATACAAAGTGTATAGTGCTCAGTTTATATTTATTTTTATTACAAATATTTGCACTGTAAAAAGCAAAAGAAATAGTATTTTTCAATTCACCTAATACAAGTACTGTAATGCAATCTCAATATCATGAAAGTTGAACTTACAAATGTAGAACTATGTACAAAAAAGAACTGCATTCAAAAATAAAACAATGTAAAATTGTAGACCCTACAAGTCCACGCAGTCCTACTTCAGCCAATTGCTCAGACATTTACATTTACTGGAGATAATGCTGCCCACTTCTTATTTACAACGTCACCTGAAACTGAGAACAGGCATTCGCATGGCACTTTTGTAGCCAGAGTTGCAAGGTATTTATGTGCCAGATATACTAAACATTCGTATGCCTTTTCATGCTTCGGCTACCATGCCAGAGAACACGTGTCTATGCTGATGATGGGTTCTGCTCGATAATGATCCAAAGGAGAATGGACCAACGCATGTTCATTTTCATCATCTGAGTCAGATGCCACCAGCAGAAGGCTGATTTGTTTTGGTGGTTCGGATTCTGTAGTTTGCACATCTGAGTATTGCTCTTTTAAGACTTCTGAAAGCATGCTCCACCTCTCATCCCTCTCAGATTTTGGACGGCACTTCAGATTCTTAAGCCTGGGTCGAGTGCTGTAGCTATTTGTAGAAATCTCACATTGGTACCTTCTTTGCATTTTGTCTCTGCTGTGAAAGTGTTCTTAAAATGAACATGTGCTGGGTCATTTGGATATTAGGAAAAACTTTTTCACTAGGAGGGTGGTGAAGCACTGGAATGGGTTACCTAGGGAGATGGTAGAATCTCCTTCCTTTGAGGTTTTTAAGGTCAGGCTTGACAAAGCCCTGGCTGGGATGATTTAGTTGGGGATTGGCTCTGCTTTGAGCAGGGGGTTGGACTAGATGATCTCCTGAGGTCCCTTCCAACCCTGATATTCTATGATTCTATGATCATCTGAGACTGCTATAACATGAAATATATGGCAGAATGCGGGTAAAACAGAGCAGGAGACATACAATTCTCCCCCAAGGAGTTCACTCACAAATTTAATTAATCAATTTTTTTTTAAACGAGCATCTGTAGCATTGAAGCATGTCCTCTGGAATGGTGGCCGAAGCATGAAGGGGCATCTGAATGTTTAATATATAGAAGTAGCACTGAGTGAACTTGTAAGCTCTGAAGTTTTACATTGTTTTGTTTTTGAGTGCAGTTATGTAACAAAAAAAAATCTATATTTGTAAGTTACACTTTCACCATAAAGAGATTGCACTACAGTACTTGTAGTAGGTGAATTGAAAAATACCATTTCTTTTGTTTATCCTTTTTACAGTGTAAATATTTGTAAACAAAAATAATATACAGTGAGCAGTATATACTTTGTATTCTGTGTGGTAACAGAAATCAACATATTTGAAAATGTAGACAAATATCCAAAATATTTAATAAATTTCAATTGGTATTCTGTTGTTTAACAGTGCAATTAATCACAATTAATTTTTTTAAATCACAAGTTTTTTTGAGTTAATGGCATGAGTTAACTGCGATTAGTCGACAGCCCTATCTTTAATACATCACACATTTAAATTTATATCCTTGCAAATTTTGGTACCGTGGTTTTCTGATGCATCTGCCCAGCTCTACAGTGAGATAAAGATGACCTTTAAGCAGCATTTGTCTAATGATAGTGCTGCTTTCTAACCCCATTATTATTGCTACTACATGCTGATCTCGTGAGAGACACACACATCTGCTAATCATCATAAACATCTTAAACCACGTATTTCTCAGCATTTTGTAGCCAGATCATCAAATTTTATTATCTGCTTAGAGCTCACACAAGCAGCAGTGACGCAGTCTGGGGCCTGCTGTGACACAGGAAGTCCTGCTTGCAGCCAATTCAGAAGAATTAGTTTGGTTTGGGTTTGACTTGTGCATGGAGATTTGGGGGAATGCTTCCTTCCTACAGACCAGTGTGATCCCTCAGGAACCAGCTGGTCTGCTACCTCTTTGGGAGGACATGTGAGAGCACTTAGATGGAAAGTCCCCTATTCAGGAAAGCACCGAAGCCTGTGTTTAAAGTACCAGTGATTTCAGTTAGTCATGTGCTTAAGTACTTTCCCGAATAGAGATTTAACAGAGGAATATGCCTGAATTTGCTGGGACCAGTGAGAAGGTAATCCCAGGTACTGGTGCTAACTTCTGATTTCCACGGCCAAGCTGCCAAAATAGCAACAAAGTCATGCGGCTTCTCTTGCTAATTCTCTTTGGGTTGTTAAGTAAATAAATGAAATGTGCTAACCTCAGGTCATTCTGTTGTATCAGCGAGCTATTAAATATTTGCTGTTACTGGTACCATAATGACAAATACACAGACACACACTCACCATCACAAATAAATTTGATCTCTCTGCAGCACCTGCTATGGTGTTTTTCATTTGAGAATCTCAAGCAGCTTCCAAGGAATAATTAACGATCACAGCCCCCCATGGGGCAAATCCATGTTGTTATCCCCTTTTCATAAAAGGGGAAGCAGAGGGGTAAAGTCGCTTCCTGAGGTCACACAGTGAGTCAATGGCTAGGATACCGATTCCCAGTCTCCTGGAGGTACATCAGCTACCTGCTAACGTGACAGAAGCCACCAGCCCTCATGCTCGTTGCTGAAAATGATTTCCATCAGAAATAATGAACCATGGCACTGAGCCCCCAGAGAGAGTCATTCCAACCAAAGGAGGAGATTCTGAGGTCATTTCAGCTCTCTGTGTAAATGCTACGTGTGTGACCCTCCCTAGGGCTCTTTGCCAAAACTTGTATCCCCTATTGGCACCTTGGCTGGTTGAGAGGGACGGGTTGGTATTTTCATGTCCATTGAACAAGAGGAAAATGGAGGCAAAGAGAGGCTTTATGAGCTGACTAGGGTCACATGCTTTCTGGCTTTTTCCACACATACAGAGTAAAGCATGCACTGGCAGCCTAGGGGAGTTTTACTTTGGATCAACAAAAATCAAGAAACAATACAACAAATGTAAAATCTCCTTGAGAGCAGGGGTGCTGAGAGCCAGTGAACCAAACTGTAAACCCTGTCACACCAGGGGGTGCTGCCACAAACCCAGCACCCCTAGTTCCAGCACCTGAGAGAGAGCGAGCAAGAGAGAGCACGAGCGTCTGTGTCTCTCAGATCCTCCATCTTGAAATGCTGCACAGCTGTACACCCAACATGCAGGCAGTCATGCTTCTTACATTACCAGGTGCAGCACCCAAGAAATCAAAGTCATAGCGACTTGTATAAAATGAATGGCAGAACCAAGACTAGAACCCAGGTCCCCACCAGTTGCTATGACTTGTGTTACATTCACAGCATAAAGAAAAGGAGTACTTGTGGCACCTTAGAGACTAACAAATTTATTAGAGCATAAGCTTTCGTGAGCTACAGCTCACTTCATCGGATGCATTTGGTGGAAAAAACAGAGGAGAGATTTATATACACACACACACAGAGAACATGAAACAATGGGTTTATCATACACACTGTAAGGAGAGTGATCACTTAAGATAAGCCATTCACAGCACACACACACTGAGAAATAAGACAAAAATATACAATGCTCTTGCTGGAAGGTGGCTACATAACAACTTTATTTGTTAGAATTCAGAGTGATAACGCACAAGAACTCATAAACAGAGAGAGACAAAGCAAGCTGCTTCCTAAGGCAGACAGGCACAATTCACCCCACCTTACCCTGGGCTGGCTCTCTGACTTAGTCTAATTTCATGCCTCCTCTACAGAGCCCCTTAGCCTGCAAGCAAGGCTAAGAAGTCTTTACAAATTAAAGTGATGGGTTATAATTTTAACACATTTTGCAATACACCGCACACCCAACAGGTATGACATTGGTGGTGGGGAAGAGAGGAAAGGCACACTAGATGTGGCAAAGGCTGCTTTAGAAATAATGTAATAAGACCTTCCCAGCCCACGGTTTATAGCACAGCTCTGACTAACAAGCTCCTTTACATAGGCATCTAGTTCTTTTCAGGCTGCGTGTAGAAACGTGAAGTCTTTCTTGTGGCACTCTGAAAACAAAAGTACACAGAGCCTGATATTTAACGGTTAAGATATATCGACTTAATCCTGTTAGAACTTTCATGTGGTTATACAGGGACAGGCAGTGACCAGTGGGAGGAAAAGAGGTGTAAATAATCTCGGGGCGTGTGGACTTGTTGGCAGAGTGGATTTATGCCCTGTCTTAATAAAGTGCCCTTTCATCTCTGGAACCTGGACTCAAAAGCTAGTCTAGACAGGAATTAATGGAGCTCCTTCTCCACTTACAGTGCCCAGGGTCTCTCAACACCCACTGCTGTCAACTGCTGAGGGAGAACTGCAGACTTACAGGATATGGTGGGAGCTCAATAAGCCACAGACATTTTTGCACCAAGTCTTTAAAGTGACAAACATCGGGAGAAGCTTTGGTCATGCACCTGGCAGAGTCTGCTGCAAGAGCAGGAGACATTAAAATCATGGCCATTGCAACGCACTTGTGATGCTTTGCATCAAGCAAATATAGCTAATTTTCTGCCGCTCCAGGCTGAACAATGGGCAGGTCCTGCTGTGAACAGAGATGTGCTGGAGGGACACAAAGAGAAGAGGACCTTGAATGTATTGCTTTGTGTAAGTCGGGAAATAGTCCCGCTCTTGTGGGGAACTTTCCTGGCTTCTGCACTACCCCGGTGAAGTGGGCTAGCAAAAGGATCTGAGTCCTCGCTCCCACTTCCTCTACCCAGTGGCCTCCCTGCCCTTGAGGGTTCCCCTTCCCCTCTCCTGTCTGGCAGAGTCCTTGCAACCCCAACAAGGCTGGGCCCAGGATTCCTGGGGGGACTCGACCCCCAACCCTGCTGTGGTCACCTAGGACAGGGGCTAGGGTGTCCCCACTCCGGGGGGGCTCTCTCTGCACTGGGCACTTCTCTGACCCACTGACCATTACATACAAGTTAAAGCAAATGCAAGATATTTAATCAACAATTAATTTTAAAAAGAATAAGGAAAAATGGGAAGGTTAAAGGAAACACATCACCCCGCTCTGTGGCAGGGAACATCACAAACAGTGTCTCTGGAGCGTCAGGGCAGTTCACAGTCTGTTCCTTGTAAGTCCCCGGCCGCCTTCTCCGGCCCTGGCTGTCCTGCAGGGATGCTGTGGGTTGGACACTTGCTCTGGTGGTGGCCTCACGCTCTCAGGCTCTAAATGGTCGGACCCTTCTGCCCAGTGTCGCCCCCACCCTGTCGGGGTTACGATCTAAGCCTGGCCTGCAGGGCCTCTTGGCTGAGGCGTCTCCCTGCGCTGGGCCCACTGCCCAGGGTCCCCCTCGGTCTCCCCAGCTGCTCACCGCACCCAGCTCCAGACTGCTCCAGCCCCAGCTCCACCGCTCGGTCTCTGCACTGCTGCTGCTGCTCGGCCTCCAGCTTCCTGGGCTGCTTCTTTGGCCCCTCTGCCTCTGGTTGCTGCAGCTCTGCTCCCAGGACAGGTCTGCTCTGCTGGCTGCTTCTGTGACTCTGCTCCCAGCACTGACCTGCTTCCTGGGCTGCTTTTCTGGCCCCTCTGGCTCTGGTTGCTGCAGCTCTGCTCCCAGGGCAAGTCTGCTCTCTCTGGGCTGTGCCTCTGGCTTTAGGGCTGCAGCTCTGCTCCCAGGACAGGGTCTGCTCTCTCTGGCCTACTTTTCTGGTCCCTCTGGATCTGGCAAAGCTCTGCTCCCCAGCTTAGCTTGGGCCCCTGCTTTCTCCTTAGCCCAGCCCCACTCTGTCTGAGCCAGGCAAATCCAGCTCACACGGAGGACAGGACCTCCCTGGCCTCCTGACTCCCTGATTAGCCTGTTTGCCTTGTCATTGAGGCTGACCTGGAGCATTGGCCTCTCCCCATTGTTCCTGGGGGCTGTCAGTCTCAGGCTGAGTCCCCATCGACCCTTCCCCCTTTTTAGTATTGGGAGCTAGAAAACCAAAACACCCCCACTGAATGTTAGTAAGGGGGCAACAGTCCCCTTACATTTGGACTAGCAGAGAGCTCTGACCTGTAGCCATAGCAGGGATTGGGGCAGTACGGTGCTGAGCCGTTGTAGAGTTGCAGGATTTTATTCAAGGAGTATGAATGACTGCGTAAGAGCCTCCCACAGTGAAGGGAAATCGTTCATTTCATTGCCATTTGCAGTGGACGTACGCTTCCCTCGCTCTACAAAAACCTTTCTGTTTGCTGGCTGCCCATGCAGGTTTGAAGGGCTGGGAGGGGAAATGAAAAGTTCAAAAGCATTTTTTCAGTGAAGGAGATGGAATTTCACCACAACTGTACTCTGAAACCCACCACAACTGTGGGAGTCTGGAGAGCGAGGAGGAGCAGGGAAAGCTGTGAACACAAAAATATTTGGTTTGATGCAAGATGACTGCAAAGCACTTTGGAAAATGGTTCTCTCTGGCCCATCGCTGCTCTCTGCGCTCACTGAAGGATGGCATGTCTCAAAGCCCACACTCAGACACGTACCCCAAGTTCAGAGAGAGGTGCCAAGCTGCGCCATAGGATGGGAAGCAGAAACATACAAGAGCTGTGACTTGCCATTGCAGAGTGGGGCTAAAGGAAAGGGAATGGAGCCCAAAGTGATCTTGAAGGAAATTGCAGGAGGTTAGACGTGACCCTCACCCATATTCACTAACTGGCAACTGTGATTTTTCCTGGTCTTGTTCTTTTCTTTTACATCCCTTGAAGGCACTGTGTCAATGAAGTTAGGGGTGGTCGCGCTGTTTGGGGTCAGAGATTTGAAGTTTTATTTAAATAGGGTGTAATTCACTCCTGTGGGGAGCAGCCAGGCCTATACCACACTTACACCCTCAAAACAGGGCTCAGCCGGACCCAGGTGGCCCACAGGCCTTGTGCCAGTCATCTGTGCAGGGGTTAATTTCACCTCCAGAGCCTCATCCTCAAAGAGATGCTGCCAACCCGCCACTTCCTGTAGTAGCAGTGCGTGCTCTGCAGTGCCCAAGGACAGGCCCCGAGGCAGCGGGATGTACTGGCTTGATGTTAAGGTCAGAGCCACTCCCTGAAGCTGTCGTTCCATGTCATATGGTGAGAAGCATCAGAATGAGACGTAGGAGCAGAGATTCTCTGCTGAGATCTGGCCCTTGGGGACTACTCAGGCAGCACAAAGGGGTCAGAATCCAGCCCTAAATTGCCAGCAGGCAA
Organism: Dermochelys coriacea; assembly: GCF_009764565.3. Classification (NCBI taxonomy): domain Eukaryota; kingdom Metazoa; phylum Chordata; order Testudines; family Dermochelyidae; genus Dermochelys; species Dermochelys coriacea. The sequence goes on from NC_050076.1 coordinate 2,053,765, forward strand.
TTCCCTTGATACAGTCTCCTGCACCAACCACCACACTCAGCCGGGACACAGGGGACACATTGTGGGAGGGACGGGCCTGTGAGGGCTTGGTGGCACGAGCTCAGCTCCACCTGCCTTCCACGGGTGTGAGGTCCATTCCCTGTTCCCATGGAGGACGTTACAGCAGCCCCTTGGGGCGTGAGCCAGCACAGACCAGAGCTCCGGGGCAGGGAGCTAATGGCAGAACACTGACACCCCCACTCAGGGGGCTCAGGAGACCTCAGCTGTAGGCGAGAACCTGGCCCACGGAGACGTCTGGGCAGAACGTGACAACATCTTATGGACCACGCAGCCGAGAAGGGTAGGATTCAAGTTCAGGTTTCGAGACAAACATACAAATGACAAGACAGAACGGGGACTCTAGGGACATATTCTGAGCTCGTCCCAGTGATGCAGTCTCCTCCCTTCACACAAGCAAATTCCCACTGATTCCTGTGGGTGTTTTGCCACTAACGACACAGCAAGCTCAGGGTCCGGCAGGTGTACGCACTAGAACGAGGCCCTCAAGGTCAGTTGTAGAGGAGTTTAGCCAAAGTTTCAGGGATCAGGGAGCACGAATTTCTCCCCGTGCTGTGAGCTTGGCAGGAAAAAAGTATGGAGAGATGGTCATGTCTGGGGACAGGGTAGTTCAGAGATGGGAATGCTGCTCTGAAACTCTGATCACTTCATGATCTGACAGCAGAGCTTGGCAGTTAACTTCAGATGCTACATTTTCACTTGTTTTCCTGCTAGTACGGAGAGAGCAGAACCAGCTGTGTCTGTAGCTGAATTTTCCCAAAGTTTGGGCTGCTGTTCAGGCCCATCTCCGGTTTTAAAACATTCATTACATTCCAGCTGGTCATAAAATAAGATTTTCACCTTCTTGGCAATGGGCGGCCATGCCTCCAAGGAGTCCCATGGTCAGGGTGCACCATGGGAAATGAAATCTAGCTGAGGAGTTTGGCCCAGAGAAGAAAGTGGGGAACATGAGGCAACTCAACTGCAATTCCCATGAGCACCATGGTGACATTTTAGAATTGAAATATTTCATTTTTGGGGCATGCCATTTTTTGATGAAAAAAGTTATACTGCATGGAGAGCATAAACTTTTTGCAAACAATTTAATCCTCCCCCCGCCCGCCCCCACAATTTTCCACTGAAAAACAGTTTCAACAAAAAACCTCAACTGTATTTTTTTTTTCTTTACAATGTCCCTGTAGCGAAGTTTGTATGCAGTGGAGCAGAAACAGTTACTTGAGCTGGTGCAAAAGCCCCATGATATTCAAGCAGCTTCTTCCTGCTCCTGCAGCTGTTAAAGAACTTTATCAAGCCGTGAAATGAAATATTTCTGCAAACCAATCTCCTTCTCCGGCCACCCCCCTCCCTCTCCAGTGGATACGGTGTCACTTGGCACACTGCACAAACTAGAGCCTCCAGGGCAGGAGAAACGAGACGAAGAATCAACTTGAAGACCTTAGGGTTTGAGGTTATATCCCACTGATTCCCTCTCCCCTTTGCATGGTCTAAATCCTCATACAGGAACTCATGGAGCCATGGAAGTAAAAAGCAGAAGGGACCATTAGGATCATCTAGTCTCATCTCCTCCATCACACAAGCCAGGAAACCTCACCCAGCCATTCCTGCATCCAGCCCATAAATTCTGGCTGAGCGAGAATAACTTTTAGAAAGAAACATTCAGTTTTGGTTGGAAGACTTTGTCTGCTTTGCTACCACTCTGCAGGCTCTGAGCCAGATGGCGGGGGGGTGGGGGGCGGAAGAGAAGAAGAGAATGTTTTTTCAATGTACCATATGCTAAGGAAGAATGAGGCAGGACCGTGATGCTCCCCTGACAGAAAGCCCGGGTTGAGCGGGCAGGTTTCACATGGTGGGCAGCAGGGTATTTGAAGTGATGTGTGCGTCCAGATGAGGGCTCTACGTATGGTGACCAGAGAGCAAGTATGAAAAATTGGGACAGCGGGGTGGGGGGGTAATAGGCGCCTATATAAGCAAAATGAATATCGAGACAGTTCCTATAAAACTGGGATATCTGCTCACCCTAGTTCTAGGGCAACTCTCGTCTCTGCCCTAGGGCAAGGAACTCCTAGGGCAGCCCCAAAAAGCCGGGACCGCCGCAGGGGCGCGCTGTTTCAGTGCATACCGGTGAAAAATGGGAACTAGTTCTTGGGCGGTTGAACAGGGCTGTTCCTTAATGCTCAGGAGTCGGGACTGATTTCTCAGGGGGATGCTCCCAGCTCCCCGAGAGCCCCTGAGTGCACACACTGCTCTGCTCTAGGCTCCATTCAGCGGGTAGGTCAAGGAGGCAAAGGTGCAGGAGTTTTAACGGGTCAGAAGCAGAGAGTGGGAGCAGGGCAGGAATAGGTATGGTGGCTCAGCAGGGACTGGGTAAACTGGCTTTAGGGCACCTTTTCCCTGGCAGAGCAGTACAAAGCTGCCCTAATGAGGGGCAGGAGTTGAGCCCATAGCTGGGCGTACGTAGCGAATGTCACAGAGGGAGGGATGGGGCCTGAATCCCCCCGGCAGGCAGTCAGGGCAGACTGTGTTCTTCCCGACACAGCACCAAGGGAAGAGGAGCCCAGGGCCTGTCCTGACTGCCTGGATAGCATCTGTGCCCTGGGGCGTTCTGTGACCCGAGAGCCTCATAACAACTTGCCTGCTCCCTTGCAGCACCTGTAGCCTTCCAGTTAAGCCTGGGGACGTTCGGGTAATACTGCAAACACAGACCTAACCTTTGCTACTGCAGTCTTCCCTCTCTGCTGCTCCTGGGCTCCATGCTCGCCTGTTAAACCGACACCAGTGCTCCATGTCTGCACTGAGGCCTGAATCCCAGAGGCAGCCAAGCCTCCCCAGCCGCAGAGCCCCTCACGACGTAGGAAGCTGAGCTCCCCTTACACGCTGCACTGTCCTGGCACATTCCTCCCAGCCACCTTGCTGCACTGCAAAGAATTAACTCCCCCGGGCCACAGGCGGGGAAACCAAGACAACCGCAGCGTGCCCCATTGCACACAGGGAATCAGCAGCAGGGTTGGGAAGGAGCCCAGGTCTGCAGACTCTAGGCCAGGTGCTCTGGCCACTCGGGCCTGGTGCCGCTTACAGGCAGACCCACAGGCTCTTCGCTATGTCTTGGGACCAGCCAAGGGTTTTGTTTATGCTCCAGACTGCAGGCATGTTCTCAGCCCAAGAGCCACCCTCTTTCCAGTGATGCCCTAGCAGAGTATCAGGTTGGACAGACCCATAATTTACAATCCTTTCCCCTCCGTTGGTGCCTGTGGTGCTTCACTGCTGGGCTAGTAAAAGCATTTCGGGAACAAGGAGCCGGCATCTTTGTTTCCTGTCTCTGTGGATAGTCAGGCTGAGGAGCTGCCATTAGCATCTGCATAGAGGGCCGCAGTTCCTCTGTCGGCAGAGAAGATTGATGGTGGGAAGTCAGCTGTCACTCGAGTCCAGAGCCACTGACAGAGGCTCCTCCAGACAACAGGGTACTAGGGATGTGACCCCATGCAGCGGGGCAAGCCCCATGCTGAGATGTGGACTACGTGGCTCTGGGAAGAAGGATAAAGGAGTTGGAGGCGCAAGTGGTGTTCTCGTCCATCCTCCCCGTGGAAGGAAAAGGCCTGGGTAGGGACCGTCGAATCGTGGAGGTCAACGAATGGCTACGCAGGTGGTGTCGGAGAGAAGGCTTTGGATTCTTTGACCATGGGATGGTGTTCCATGAAGGAGGAGTGCTGGGCAGAGACGGGCTCCATCTTACGAAGAGAGGGAAGAACATCTTTGCCAGCAGGCTGGCTAACCTAGTGAGGAGGGCTTTAAACTAGGTTCACCGGGGGAAGGAGACCAAAGCCCTGAGGTAAGTGGGAAAGCGGGATACCGGGAGGAAGCACAGGCAGGAATGTCTGTGAGGGGAGGGCTCCTGCCTCATACTGGGAATGAGGGGCGATCAACAGGTTATCTCAAGTGCTTATATACAAATGCACAAAGCCTTGGAAACAAGCAGGGAGAACTGGAGGTCCTGGTGATGTCAAGGAATTATGACGTGATTGGAATAACAGAGACTTGGTGGGATAACTCACATGACTGGAGTACAGTCATGGATGGTTATAAACTGTTCAGGAAGGACAGGCAGGGCAGAAAAGGTGGGGGAGTAGCACTGTATGTAAGGGAGCAGTATGACTGCTCAGAGCTCCGGTACGAAACTGTGGAAAAACCTGAGTGTCTCTGGATTAAGTTTAGAAGTGTGTGCAACAAGCGTGATGTCATGGTGGGAGTCTGCTATAGACCACCGGACCAGGGGGATGAGGTGGATGAGGCTTTCTTCCGGCAACTCACGGAAGCTACTAGATCGCATGCCCTGATTCTCATGGGTGACTTTAATTTTCCTGATATCTGCTGGGAGAGCAATACAGCGGTGCATAGACAATCCAGGAAGTTTTTGGAAAGCGTAGGGGACAATTTCCTGGTGCAAGTGCTAGGGGAGCCAACTAGGGGGAGCGCTTTTCTTGACCTGCTGCTCACAAACCGGGTAGAATTAGTGGGGGAAGCAAAAGTGGATGGGAATCTGGGAGGCAGTGACCATGAGTTGGTTGAGTTCAGGATCCTGACGCAGGGAAGAAAGGTAAGCAGCAGGATACGGACCCTGGACTTCAGGAAAGCAGACTTTGACTCCCTCAGGGAACAGATGGCCAGGATCCCCTGGGGGACTAACATGAAAGGGAAGGGAGTCCAGGAGAGCTGGCTGTATTTCAAGGAATCCCTGTTGAGGTTACAGGGACAAACCATCCCGATGAGTCGAAAGAATAGTAAATATGGCAGGCGACCAGCTTGGCTTAATGGTGAAATCCTAGCGGATCTTAAACATAAAAAAGAAGCTTACAAGAAGTGGAAGCTTGGACATATGACCAGGGAAGAGTATAAAAATATTGCTCGGGCATGTAGGAAAGATATCAGGAGGGCCAAATCGCACCTGGAGCTGCAGCTAGCAAGAGATGTCAAGAGTAACAAGAAGGGTTTCTTCAGGTATGTTGGCAACAAGAAGAAAGCCAAGGAAAGTGTGGGCCCCTTACTGAATGAGGGAGGCAAGCTAGTGACAGAGGATGTGGAAAAAGCTAATGTACTCAATGCTTTTTTTGCCTCTGTTTTCACTAACAAGGTCAGCTCCCAGACTGCTGTGCTGGGCAACACAAAATGGGGAAGAGATGGCCAGCCCTCTGTAGAGATAGAGGTGGTTAGGGACTATTTAGAAAAGCTGGACGTGCACAAGTCCATGGGGCCGGACGAATTGCATCCGAGAGTGCTGAGGGAATTGGCGGCTGTGATTGCAGAGCCCTTGGCCATTATCTTTGAAAACTCGTGGCGAACGGGGGAAGTCCCGGATGACTGGAAAAAGGCTAATGTAGTGCCCATCTTTAAAAAAGGGAAGAAGGAGGATCCTGGGAACTACAGGCCGGTCAGCCTCACCTCAGTCCCTGGAAAAATCATGGAGCAGGTCCTCAAAGAATCAATCCTGAAGCACTTAGAGGAGAGGAAAGTGATCAGGAACAGTCAGCATGGATTCACCAAGGGAAGGTCATGCCTGACTAATCTAATCGCCTTTTATGATGAGATTACTGGTTCTGTGGATGAAGGGAAAGCAGTGGATGTATTGTTTCTTGACTTTAGCAAAGCTTTTGACACGGTCTCCCACAGCATTCTTGTCAGCAAGTTAAGGAAGTATGGGCTGGACGAATGCACTATAAGGTGGGTAGAAAGCTGGCTAGATTGTCGGGCTCAACGGGTAGTGATCAATGGCTCCATGTCTAGTTGGCAGCCGGTGTCAAGTGGAGTGCCCCAGGGGTCGGTCCTGGGGCCCGTTTTGTTCAATATCTTCATAAATGATCTGGAGGATGGTGTGGATTGCACTCTCAGCAAATTTGCGGATGATACTAAACTGGGAGGAGTGGTAGATACGCTGGAGGGGAGGGATAGGATACAGAAGGACCTAGACAAATTGGAAGATTGGGCCAAAAGAAATCTAATGAGGTTCAATAAGGATAAGTGCAGGGTCCTGCACTTAGGATGGAAGAATCCAACGCACCGCTACAGACTAGGGACCGAATGGCTCGGCAGCAGTTCTGCGGAAAAGGACCTAGGGGTGACAGTGGACGAGAAGCTGGATATGAGTCAGCAGTGTGCCCTTGTTGCCAAGAAGGCCAATGGCATTTTGGGATGTATAAGTAGGGGCATAGCGAGCAGATCGAGGGACGTGATCGTTCCCCTCTATTCGACACTGGTGAGGCCTCATCTGGAGTACTGTGTCCAGTTTTGGGCCCCACACTACAGGAAGGATGTGGATAAATTGGAAAGAGTACAGCGAAGGGCAACAAAAATGATTAGGGGTCTAGAGCACATGACTTACGAGGAGAGGCTGAGGGAGCTGGGATTGTTTAGTCTGCAGAAGAGAAGAATGAGAGGGGATTTGATAGCTGCTTTCAACTACCTGAAAGGGGGTTTCAAAGAGGATGGCTCTAGACTGTTCTCAATGGTAGCAGATGACAGAACGAGGAGTAATGGTCTCAAGTTGCAATGGGGGAGGTTTAGATTGGATATTAGGAAAAACTTTTTCACTAAGAGGGTGGTGAAACACTGGAATGCGTTACCTAGGGAGGTGGTGGAATCTCCTTCCTTAGAGGTTTTTAAGGTCAGGCTTGACAAAGCCCTGGCTAGGATGATTTAACTGGGACTTGGTCCTGCTTTGAGCAGGGGGTTGGACTAGATGACCTTCTGGGGTCCCTTCCAACCCTGATATTCTATGATTCTATGATTCTATTCTATGTGGGTGGACTGCAGGTAGGGGTGGGATGTATCCAAGGACTTTGTTCAGAGGAGAAATGACAGGGTGGAACGGTCACCCTGAGTGCAAGGACATTGAGACATTTTGGTTAGACCCCAAGGTCACCTTTTATGGTGCAAATGACCAAGGTTTGGGAGCCTGCTCACACCTGGACTGGCCAGTAGCATCCAGACACTGCTCCCATGCAAGTGAAGAGCATTCAACCATGGAAAGTGCCACTGCATCTCACTGAACTCTGCTTTCTGGGCCCAGCTCCAAAAGCTTCACTCTGGCAAATTCCCACCGGCCCAGAACTGGGTCAGAACCTCCGTAGGTGCCAGGGCCTGGATCAGGCCCATCTCTGATGGATCCTTCATGTACTTGGCTTGGAGGAGAGAAATAAGGCATATGGTAAACCTGGTACCCAGGTCAGCATGGTATATGATTAGGAGTTGCTTGAAAGTTACTGGACCAGATCCTGCTCTGAGTTGCACTGGTGTAAATCCAAAGTAACTGCCTATAGTTCAAGGGAATTATTCCAGACTTCTACCAGTGCAACCGAGAGCAGGACATGGCCCTATGCCTCTATGTCAGTGTCCCACCATGGTAGATGAGGATGCTTTTGCTCACTTTCAACAGACTCACCACTGCCCCATCTCCTCACAAGCAGCTAGGAGAGTGAACCGCTGCTGCAGAAACAGCAAGCAGCAAAGGATGCTGGGGCAGTGGGGAATATACCTGAGTGGATAGGCCAGCTGGGGAAATGAAACCCAGCCTCCCAGCCTAGGGCACAGGGCTGCTGTATGATGTCCACACCCTAGACCCCTCCGCAGACATGTTCCAGCTGGCAGACAGAGCATGTCCATACCAGCTGTGCATGGCCCATGCCCCCACCCCCCCAGTGTAGCCTTCTGTGCTCGCCTGCGCCAGGCCCTCACCCCAGTGCACCCCGTGTGGCGGCATATCCTTCCACACAGGCTACACCCAGTGAATGTCACCTAGCCGTGACTGAAGCCCCACACAGCACCGCGTGGTACAGCCCAGGGGTACAGTGCCCCATGTGGGAAATCCTCGTAAGGCTGCAGAGTTGGGGAAAGAAGCCAGGAATCCTGACTCCCTGTCCCATGTGCGCTAACAGCTGGACAAGTGTCCTTGTAATGGAGCAGCTTGTCCATAAGGGCAGGTGGGCCAAGAGCCACTCCTGATTATGAAGGAGCCACACCTGAGTCGGACCAGGTGGTTCCACAGGGCAGCGGGGCTGTGAGAGCTGCGGAGATGGCCGGGACAGGTCGGGCAGTGAGCTGGGGGCAGAGACCCCCAAAGACAGAATGCGAGACCTGCAGAGGGACTGCTGTGTGGCTGGGACATGGAAAAGGAACAACAACCTGAGCCGAAGGCCTGGAGAGCGTGGCTGGTGTGAGGGGAGTGGTGGGGCCGGCCCTGTAAATACACTTGGCTAATGGATAAAAATGAGCAAAACAGGAGCCACTTCTGGACAAGTCACAAAAACGGGAAAAGCCGGGGCACACGTTACTGCCGAGAGCCAGGTCTTGAGCCCCGCAGCCTTTCTGAATAGCCCCTGTCAAGTGCAGTTCTCCACCCTCAGCCCCCCCGCCCCTTCCCCATGAGGAAAACTAGGTGGGGATTTTTCAAAATAAATCCGGTGAATGGTTAATTTCAGCCAGCTGCGCTGGGTGTTGGCAGGAGTGCAGGCAAGTCCCAGAAACAAGGCTGCCCTGGGGAGCCAGCTCGCTGGGAGCTCCGGGCTGGTTCCCCTACGTCTGGTGGGCTGAAGGGAGACGTCACCGACCCTTCGGCTGTGGAAGGCCAGGCTGTAGCAGGAAGCAGCGTTCTATTGAGGGTCATCGGGACTTTAACGACCAAGTAACTGATACGTTGGGCATGGTGACAATATTAAAGAATTCCTTTGCTCTTCGGGCTGGGTTCCGCACTGTTCTCCTCTTCCTGCCCCCACTGTCAGATTGCTCCCCTCCACAGGCCAAAGGGGCTGTATTTCAGTGGGGTTTGCAAAGTGATTTGTCTCTTGGCTTGCTTCTCATTCGCACAGAATCCCTTTTGTCCCACACTCAGGCACTGTAAGGGGTGTAAGGTAAAGTTTACACTCTCGTCAGGACCCCGTCGCTCTGCCAGAGCTGTGTAACGTGGCTTCCGTGTAAATGAGAACCAGGCCCCGTGACTGTCAGGATGAGTGCTCCCGATCCCTCTGGAGCTCACTGCATCTGAGGGCAGCGGTGTCCTTTGAGAGAGGGAAGGGCATTGTGGGACACCCAATACAGAATAGGGAGCATTTGTGATCTGGGGGCAGGGGGTAGGAACGGAACAAGGCTCAGTTTGAGGGGGAGGGGGTGAATGTGGCCCTGGGAGGCTCAGGGAAGGAAGAGACATTATTAATCAGGATATTTTGCATTTGTATCACCCCTTTAGTCCCGCATATCCCAGAGCGTGCACACAGCATCCCAGCAAAGCAGCGACAGCAGGCGTGGGCGGCAGTGCCCGCCTGGCACATAGCAAGGAAGGGGAAATTCTGTCTGGAAAACGTGGGGTAAGTCCCTAATCCCACCCAAGGAGCCAGGGCATGGTTAAAGCGGGTGGGGTTTGGAGGAGCTGGGCCCAGCACACTGCGCTGAACTGGACTGATCTGCTGAGCCAAGCCAGTTGCAGTCTGAACACGTGGTTCCAGGGAGAGCCGGCACTTCCGAAACCCGACCTGTGGTGCAGGCCGCAGAGCCAACGGATGTGAGAGTAAAGTGACCCTTGTAACCACAAAACAGTTGGGTAACCTTGGAGGTGTGTGTGTGTGGGTTGGTGGCTGCTAGAAACAAAACGCCGTGATTCAATTCAGCCGACTGTTAAAGTGGCTGGGCCTGCGCCCTGCAACTGAACAATACGAAAGGCAGGGAGTTCGGCCGTGGCTGAGAAGAGACCTTGTCACAGCACGTCTGCCCTGCAAGCTGACAACCAGTACACAACAGTCTAATCCAGCGTGTCCTGTCCAGAGGTCATGGCAATCTCTGCCTCACATTTGCCTAATCCAATAGCCCCTAGAGCCACACGGAAGAGCTCCTAGCGGGCCTTAAAGAAGCCCGTTTGTTACATCTTAGCTAAGTCAACAAAACCCTGGAAGCCAAACAGCCTCCTTGTTCCGTCTGGGATCCCAACACCCTTTTCACCTGGAGCCGAAACAAATCACACTGAAGACAGGTGCATCTGGCAATAAAATGTGCCAATTTTGGCACTACCATAAGCAGTGGCAGGATGTGTTCACAGTCAACAGCCCTGCAGTTGTTGAATAAATAGCAAGAGTTACAACCTGGTGCTAATGCACTTGCTGAGGCTCCAGGTGCATCTGTAGCTGCAGATGGACTCACGTATTCTGAGCTTTCATAACTTCAGGGGTTTGTAAAAACAGCCCAACTGAAAGTACCGATGAACTCACTCGCTCTGGATAATCCGTAATGCAGATAGCAGAGGAACAAGCGGTGCTGGGCCATTATCTAAAGATTCAGGGGCATTGTCTGTATGAGCCATCACATCCAGATGACCCGATCCTTCTGGGGGCATCTGGACTGGGAACATTTGTATGTGTTTTTCTGCAGCAATGCAGCTTCACTAGTGTTATGTAGAGACAATGTGCAAGAGGTCTGTACGCTCAGGATTTCTAACCCTGCTCAGGATACCAGCGGTAAAAGCACCTACACTGTCTCCATTATAACTTCCACCGTTTGCCACGTTGGTGGAGCTCCACTGTGACATATAAAACCTTTCAGATTTCCCCTGTGCAGACAGGGCTGCTGGGACTGCAAAGTTGGGCTGAAAATCTTGCCTGAACAGGCTGTCTTGCCGGCAACCTGGAAATGGGCCCAAGGGGCAATGCATCCATTAAAGCTGCATTCTCTCAAAGTGTGGGAATGGGTTTCAGCTTTGGACTTTGGATTCAACTATTTCAGAGATGGGCCACCCTGGAGGTTCAGTCATGGAGTCGAACTGCCCCAAAGTTCTGAGGTATTTTGGTCAAGGGCTTCAACTCAAGCCCCACTCTGTTCTGATTTATCCTAACGTTTTCCCCAGTTGATGTGGTCTGGTTTACTGACGGGCAAACCTATAGAAGAGTCAGGGGATGAACATCCAGCAGCCTGACTACTTAGCTAAACTTATCCATGCCTCTTTGGATTTGGAGGCCAGGCTAGAGCCCTCAGGAGGACAGGCTCCATTAGGAGATTTCCAGGCCAGCTCAAGTGAAGTCAGGCCCAATGGGAAGCCTCATTCTTCCACTGAATTTTGTTTTTAATCACTTCCAGCAGAAAGCAGGATTTGTAAAGGCACCAAGACACATAGTCCACTTCCAGATTCTCCTTGAAGAAGCGGCTGCTGTGGGAATTGATTAATACAGAACTAAAGAAGGGTAATGTAATTAATGCAAATCCACATGGGTTAATGGAAAATAGGTCCTGTCAAACTAATTTGATATCTTTTTTGGAGGAGATTACAAGTTTACTTGATAAAGGTACTAGTGTTGATGTAGTATACTTAGACTTCTCTCAATGTGCGCCCTGGTACCATATGACATTTTGATTAAAAAAACTAGAAATGACATAAATTTAACATAGCATACATGGAATGGATTAAAAACTGGCTCGCTGGTCTCAAAATGCAATTGTAGATGAGGAATCATCACTGAACAGGTTTGTTTCCAGATCAGTTCTTGTCCCTGCGCTACTTATTTATATTAATGCCCTGGAAGAAACCAAATCATCCCTGAAAATTGCAGATGACACAAGCAAACAATGTGCATTTTAATAGGACTAAATGTAAATGTGTAAATCTAGTAACAAAGACAGTAGGCCATACATACAGGCTGGGGGACTCTGTCCTGGGACACAGTGACCCTGAAAAGATTTGGAGGGGATGGTGTATAATCAGCTGAACATGAGCTTCCAATGTGACAAGAGCCAAAAAAGCTAATTCAATCCTGGGATGAATAAACAGAGGAATCTCGAATAGGAGCAGAGTGGTTATTTTACTTCTGTATTTGGCACTGGTGTGACTTCAGCTAAGATACTGTATCCTGTTCTGGTGTCCACAATTCAAGAAGGATGTTGATGAGCTGGAGAGGGGTCAGATAAGAGCCAGGAGAATGATTAAAGGATTAAAAATCTTGCCTGATAGAGACTCAAAGAACTCAGTGTATTTAGCTTAACAAAGAGAAGGTTAAGGAGTGACTTGATCACAGCCTGTGCATACCCACATGGGGACCAAAGATTTAATAATGGGCGCTTCAATCTACTAGAGAAAGGTCTAATCTGATCCTATGGCTGGAAGTTGAAGCTAGGCAAATTCAGACCAGAAATAAGGTGAGAGTAATTAACCATGGGAACAATTTACTAAGGGCCGTGGTGGATGCTCCATCACTGACCATTTTTAAATCAGGGTGGGAGATTTTTCTAACAGCTCTGCTCTGGGAATGACAGCAGTTCTCAGGCCTGTGTCACACAGGAGGTCAGGCCAGATGATCACAACAGTCCCGTCCTTGGAACCCTTGAATAAGACATGTTCAAAATGCAGCATAGCTGAAGTGCTATAAGAGGGAGCACCCTGCACATGCCTCTATGGCGTATTGCTGGTGTCTAGCCATGAGAGACTGGGACAAGAACTGCTGAGGTCTAGCCTAGCCTCTGGCTTGCTCTTAGGAAATCGTATAGGGCTAAATTAAGCCAGTTAGGTGGTAGAGGAATACTGGGGAGCACGGTCCTTTCCCCATGGACAATGTCAGGGGGCCTGCTCCCCAGGAAGGAGGAGCAGAGGGAGAGTGGGGAGCGTTATGTTCAAAGCATATGTGCAGAGAAGTTAGATAAACACAAATACTCTTTCTGGAAGGTTGCAGTATCACACAACTTTATTTCTTAAAATGCAGGATTTTAACACACACGAACCAAAACCAGAGAGAGAGAATGCAGGCTGCTCCCTACAAGAAAGCAGCACAACTCACTCAACCTTGCTGTGGGCTGGCTCTTTGTAAACTGACTGCTGCTAGACTCAGATTGCATGCTTCAGTCACAGAGCCCCCTTGCCGGCAGGACTAGGAATACCCCATAGAACTTAAAGTGACAGCTTATAATTTTAATACCACACAGTGAGGGGCAGCCCTTGCTACACCTGTAAAATAGTTGCAGCCTGCAGTCCCCCAGTACAGTCCTCTCAGTACTGCTTGGTGCACATGAGGTGCCTGGCTCTGCCAGATACACCACATGCGAACTGATAAACCCGACTTCAGTGTTACCTCCCCTCCTTGCCCTTTGTGCTTTGGTAGCCAAATTCTAGCCCCCTCGTGCATTCTGGAGGGGCTCGCCCTGGGCCCACTGTCCCTGAAGCACCCCTTCCCTGGAGCTGGGGCACTATGTGCACATCTGCACAATGAAGTCGTGATGCTGACTTCCCTAAGGGGCGAGGATTCAGGATGGTGAGTTAATGTCTGTGCCAAGCGTTCAGTTATTACCCTATTCACACAACCATCTCTGGGGGATGACAAGTGAATAGTTCAAAAGGTTAAAAGGTAAAGAATTATATTTACATTAAAATTCTTCCCAGCCCCTCTCATATCATGCACACGTATATGAAAAGTCCCACACAAGCCTTTTCAAACTCAAGAGTCAAGTTCAGTGGGGGTTTAATTCACCTGAGCCGGGCATGGGACAGAAATTTGGAGCTACTGTCCAGGTTAAGTTTTGTTTTGATGCAAAGAGGTTCTCCCCACTGTAGCTTACACTCATGATGCAGAGGCTAGCAGCCATGTGTCATCCTAGCGAGGAGCACTCAGGACCCAACCACGCAGCACTTAATTGCATGAGTCAGACACCTTCGACGGAGAGGGCCACTCCACCCAGACAGGGATTCTTTCCGCCAGCGCAGCACTGTGCCGACACCCAGCCGAGATCACGGCTCAATCGCGTAACGGAATGTTTCCATACAAATTTGATTATCCATGAAGCCCTAATAGTTTGGTAAGTGTTGCTTGGAAACCATCCTTTTCCAGTGCAAGCAAAGGAATTACACAATAAAACTGTCAGTTTTGCCCATGAAGTCGCTCTAGTGCATGGGATGAATATTTGATATTCTTCACTTTTTCAGATTAACTATTTATTTTAGGAGGAAAAAAATGGACAATTTTAATTCCCTCCCATCAGAATTCCTCACATTGCTCAGTGTATTCGAATCCTGTTTTTTTTTCTTCAAAATAGTCCTTATGCCATTTGCATAAGTTAATATATTAACTCCCGGAGAAGAAAAGGGACATTCAAGACTTCCTTCACTTGGTGGAGGAGGAGGAAATCAGTGCACCTGCAGGATGTATTTTTAATGCACTAAGTCAAACACAAGAGGGAAGATGTCTGCTCTCCTCTCCCTCCCCTGAAAGCACCAAGATGAGATTTAAACAGTTTTCCATGAAGGAAGAGAGAGCGTGTGTACATCTGTGCATGTATGTGTGTGTACATGTGCGTGCATGTGCATATTTGCATGTGTGTGCATGTACACATGGGCACATGCAGTAGAAAACAAAATCGCTGTCTTTCAAAGATAACTTCTCACATGTCATGCCCAAATTTCTTGCTGCAGATTAGGAATATCACTGAGAATGAAGGAAAGGGGGATTTTAAACTCCTGACTGCAGTGAGCCAGTGTCCCAAGGCCAGCAGTCATTACAAGGTTCCTTTTGAAGTATAATAGAATTATCATTGTCACAGAACAGAAAACCCTTTTTCCTACATACATCAGACCTCCTCAGCTATTCAGTCAAGCCCCTGAATAATAAGTTACGTAACTGCTAAAGGGACCGTTTAGTAATAGAAAATAATAATGCACCCCTCCTTCCAAAAATGGGATTGTATAATTGAGTGACATTTTATAAAAATAATATTTTAATGGAGTTTATTCTTTTATAAGTTAGTAACGTGTTAGCAAATCGACAAAGGACTCTTTAACAAGAGATGACATAACCTGGTAGGTAGCCTGGTCTAATGGTTACATCACTGGCCTGGATGCCTGGAGCCCTGGGTTCTAGTCCTGGCTCTGCTACTGATCCATATTGGGGGGGATCACTCTTGCACAGAAGGCCCCTGAGAGTCCTAGATCCCAATCAATTCCCACCTAAGATCTAGGCTGAGGTTGGTAGGTTTTGTGCCAGTGCTCTGTTCACACTGTGTAGCCTTGGCCAAGTCACTCAGCCCAGTCTGCAAAATGAGGACAATGCCCCTTCGCTATTGTTGGATGCAGCGTTGTGTAGCTGTTTGGGTCCCAGGATATTAGAGACAAGGTAGGTGAGCAGCTGACGAAGAGCTCTGGGTAAGCTCCAAAGCTTCTCTCTCACCAACAGAAGCTGGTCCAATAAAAGATATTCCCTTCCCCACTTTTAGCTGTTATCAGTATGAACTAGTGAATGTTCATGGTGTACTTAAGAACATGGTGCAGAGCAGTATAAACACTAGAGAATTATTAAATCTAGGACTTCGGTCAGTACCTAAATTATACTATAAACTTAGGCAAAATTTACCTTCCCAATAATGTACAGAACAGCCTAATTGCCTGGAGAAACTGGAATCAATGGTTCATGCATGCAAGAGAGACATAATGTGCCAGGATTAAAAGGGCCTGATCCTTCAAGGGGCTGGCCACTCTCAACTGCTATGGACTGACCTGGGGGCCAAGGGGGCTCATTCCTTGTTTGGATTGGGGTCTGAGATTGTAAATTAGAAAAAAAAAAGTAGGTACCAGACATTTCCCGTGAGTGTCAGTTCAACAAGCCCTTTATTATGGGTAATTTTAGTATTGAATGTGCTGCAATTTCAGTAATTTAGCAGAGTACAATGATGGATTAGAGTACCTGGTGATAGACGCTTATGTTCCCCCGACATACAATTATTACACAAGTCTTTACTCAATAATAGTGTCCTGTTCCAACTAAAACACATATTGTCTAATTCCTTCAATCACAGAATCAGAGCAATTAGGGAGGGAAATGACTTATTAGGTCATCGCCTGTGTCCTGCTGCCAGGCCGAGACTGCTCCCTGCAGTATATTGTGAAGCATTTCGCTCAAACTCCTTGTCTTTATACACTCCAGTGACACTAATTCGGTTCAACAAAGCAGCAAAGTCAATCTGGGGAGAGATTCAGTTTTCAGAAGCAGAAAGTCCTGTGTATTCACACCAGGAAGGTGCTGAGAATTTGTAACATCCTTGTGTAACTGCAACATGGAGAACAATATTTTCATCTGAAAGGGGATTGTTCTCCCCCCACCACCACCACACAATGGGGTTTGTGAGCTGAAACTTTTTTCACTAAAAAATTGTTTTTAACCAAAATATTCAGGTTTTCATTGAAAAATCAAAATGGAGAAGTTTTCAGTTTGAAACTGAAAGTGTTTGGTTTTGAGTTGAAAGTTTTCAGGTTTTGTCGCTTTTCCAATGAAAACTCAACATTTTTGTGCCAATTTTTTTTGACACACCCACCCCCCAAAAAAATCATTCTCATAGGAAAATGTTTCACAGGAAGAAAAGGCTCCCGGCCTGCCCTAGGAACATGGGGCTCAGTTTGGGGTCTTGCCTGCCGGATCCTGCCAGGAGCGCCAGAGGGTAGAACTGTGCATCGACACAAAGCTTTGTTGAGATCAGTGGGGTTCCGCACAGGGGCAGTGGGCCACCTATTCACGGCTTATTGCAAGATCAGGACCTGAGTCTGGGGGCCAGATTCACCCCTTTGTCACCTCAGTCTTATAGCAGGGAAGTTCCATTAACTTCAGTGGAGATAAATCAGCCTGAAAACAGAGCAATGGAGCAGACTCCAACCCTGGGATTTCACTTTGACTGGGTGGAACCTGCCAAAATTCTGACAAAAATCCCATTTGCGTTGGTTACACCCATGCCTTTTGTACTTTCTCTCTCTGCCAATATCTAGAGAACAGGTATGTCTGGTGGAAACAGCACATAAAAGAGAATATTCTCGTAAAGCAAATTTTGGACATATCTTCATACCAGAAAGTGGTGGCTAGGATTACAGCCATCTAATTAGAGAGCAGAAGCAATACCATGCAACCTGCATTACCAGTCCAAACTACCCAGCCCGGCTCAAACAGCCAATACTCACAAACAACACACAGCCTGCAAATTACTTACCATTCCCATGATTGGGCTCGCTACCTATTCGGGCAGCTCCAGGAGACAGCCTATTCAGCAACAAGGACACAGGCACAGACAGTGCCTGCCCCAGACATAAGTTTAGCTAATGAATAAAAATGAGCAAAGCATAAGCTGCTTCTGGGCAATTCATGAAAACAGAAAAAGTCACCATGCACATTACCTCCTAGGGGCCTGGTCCTGATCCCTGGCTACAGCCTTTCTGAACAGCACCTTCGCCCGCCAGTCACCCAGTGGAAGTCAGTGACTGCTCTTGCTGTCTGATACCATCCAGGGTGAGTCAGTAGCAGAATCAACTCTGGGAATTATTTCCTCAACTCTAGATTGTCCTCTCCAGCTCCCTGAACATTCAAATCTCTTATCTTTTTCCAAAGCAATTCCAAAATCTGACAGGTGAATGGGCTGGTCGACACCTGGGCAGCAGTTGCCTGCATATGATTTAGAAAGATACCTCAAAGTGATCATTCCCGGAGCAACATACGACCCCCAGCCAAGAACAAAACCATTTCCTGCTGAATTCTGCTTTGAATATTAAACCTTGCACGTAGAAGATGGAAACCTGGAAAATGGAAAAAAGTCTCCCGTATGATTCTGCGGATGTCACATGGGGCTAGCCATGAGGACACCAGGTTTACTTTTTATCCGGGTCTAACTTGAAAGACGGGCTTGTGCCTTAAGTCACAGCACCGAGCACCAGCAGATCTGGACTCTGTTCTCGGGTCTAGCACAGACTTCCTGGAAAAATCACTGAGAGCCACATTTGAAAATATAGCCACTAACTCTCCATGCCCAGCGTTAGACACCTGAGCAGACTCCCAGCGGGACGGGGTACTACAGCTCCCACTCATGTCACTTTGGGGTGTGGGTGCTCAGCACTTGTGAAAAGCCTGGTGGGGTTGGGGTGGGGACAGGGGGTCTGACTCTCCCCTGCGTTACATTGACCTTACACTAACATAACTTAACAGTGGTTACACACAAATCAAACCAGTGGGCAATCGGGCACTGGAGTGTTTATAGCTGGGCACCCAAAAAGTGTGAGACTTAAAATTAGGGGCTACTTTTGAAGACTTGGGCCTTTAAACTCTTAATCTCCGTTTCCCCATGTGCACAGTGGGAATATGAACTCTTACCCCCATCCGAGGAGTCATATGCATTTGTGAAGCACTGAGAGCTTCCAATGGAAGGCATGAAAGATGTGTGCTGGACTAGTAACACTTAGAAAGAAACTTTGCTTTTCCAATTGTTATTAAGTGTCCGATATCACATGACCAGCATCTTGTGTCAGAGACGGGATAAATAAATAACTGATTCTTCATCCTGTTGTATGGAATGCCTGGTTTTGTCATCATTTCAGCTAATATCCCGGCTAGTACATTACATAACATCTTAGGCAAGGAATATTACATGGCAATAGTAAAATATTGCAGCTATCTAAAAAATCTTGGGAAAAATGAAAGAAAACTTACATGGGCATTTCTGCATATAAGTGCGCAGGCAGATGTGCATGTAGAGGACGAGCGGGTATTCAGGTGGGGTATTCCCAGGCACAGATATTTGGTTTGGTGTCAGTTTCTAGTGTGTAATAACATTGCACCCATGTTATTACACACAGCAATTTGGAACATCTTACGGAATAGCAATGGGCTTAGGGAAGAAGCATAACGTTTTATAGTCCAGTACACCCAGGGGTTATTTGTTATGCTAAGTAAGAGGGTGCTGTTTATGAAGCATGGACCAATCCTGCAGTCCTGATTCTGTCAAGACCTACTGCACTCACAGCTTCCACTGTTCAGGAGCAGGTGAGAACTGGATTGTTGAGGTTTGCTTCCTTGGGAGAGTGGCAATGCAATCTCAAAGCTCTCTCTACTTGAGCAATGTGAAAGGGGAATCAGCACACTATGATCAAACCAACCAACCTGCATCTCTCCTTCCAGGTGCCGTGCAGTCAAGTTACGTAGTCCAGGTTCCTCCTGTCACGTTCTCAGGAGGTTGCTGGAAGACGGAGCTGTCTGGTAAGGGGTGAGAACCCACCCTTGGCTGTGTTTTATCAAATAATTTTTAAAAATCATGTCAAATAAAAGCAGAGTAATAACAGAAGAGCAGCAGCTTGTGTTTCTTTAGTGTCTTTCATCCGCCAGAGTCTCCACAGGTTCTAACAATTCCTGGAACTGACCAACATTTCTTGAACTAAAACTTAACTTGAAAAAAAAATTATTTCTTTCCCAAAAAATGAATGAAATTGTTCATGCTGCCTTTCTCAGTGTAATATGGTACCTCTAACAGCCATGCACAGCAAAGAAAACCCATGCAATCAACCACCTGGCACTCACCCTGTCTCCGATGCACAAAGGACTCATTTGACCCTTTCAGATTTGAACCCGTGGTTCCAGTGAATCAAGGGCTTCGAAACCTGAAGCTTAGCGTTTTCCTTCCTGTTGATCTTTCCTTTAAGATAAGGCAAGGTCTTCCTGCACTCAATGAATCACTGCACCCACACAGACAGTTGCTGCACATACACTCTCCAGTGAGCAGGAAATTCCAGCAGCTGAACATTCCATCAACACACCGGGAAATTTCATCACAACACGCTTACACATTCATCAGGGACATTCTAGTCTGAAGGCCAATAAACCCGGGTTTGGCACTGAGTTTCTGTGCAGTTTTATGTGAGGTTCCATGCTTGCTTCTTAGTGGTCCTGATCAAATGTACAAATGAATCAATTTTTGTTTCCCCAAAGGCAAGCCCTGCAAGCTCAGTTTGTCTGAGAGACAAACTGGGTCTTTTCTTCTTGCACAAGGGCCAAGCAAGGCCCTCAGTCACCCCTGTACAACCCATTGCCTTTACTGGAGCCTTTCAGGTGTAAGCTCTGTGGATGTGCACAAGGAGGAATGGAATTGAGCTCACGTGGTCTTAGCTGCACTGGCTCTACAGGGCTTATGAGAGTGAAAGCAGTAAAAACCACACTAGTAGTGAGCAGAGCTGACTGGATGTACACAGGGCGTGAACCTGTAGGGTGAGGAGATGCTGTTTACACAGAGCCACTTTACAGACTGGAACCCAACTTCATCCAAACCAAATCACAGAAATAACCTCAAGAAAAAGTACACCATGGTGGGGGGCCTTCATTGAGGAAACAGCAAAGCAACTATGGTTAATCAATGCTTTTGAAAATTTCAATGAAATTTTGAATGTTTACACACACCCCCCCCCCAAAAAAAGGGAGAACAGTTTCATGAAAATTTCAGCCTGTTTGTTGGGTGCCAACTTTGAAATTTTGAAGAGTGATGAAGTTTTCACAAAAAAGTTTATGAAAATGTTATTGTGTTTTAAACCCAGTTCTAGGGGTTACTCTAGACAAGCGGGGCATTTCCACTCCATTTTGCAAAGTATCAGTGAGATCAGTGCTGACTCCTATCTCCTAGTGTTTCACATATCTCCGACAGCAGAATCTGACCGCAGACGAACATGGGATCATGCAACAATGGCACTTCTGGATATGTCAGGGTGTGCAGAGAATATTTAGACATGGAGGGTCTGATCTTCAAAGGTGTGGAGTTCCCACAAATCCCAGTGAAGCCAATGGGAGATGAAGGTGCCCTTTACCTCTGAAAATCTGGCCTGAGATAAACAAATACGTTGAATTATCTTGACCAACTGCAGCAGCAAGAAAGGTTCTGTTCAAGCTATAGGTGGAATTCAGGTTAGTTGAATTTTTCCGGATGGTACTGTCCCGAACTGAGGGGTCATTGTTAGATCTGGTTGAAAATTTTCAATGGAACAGTTTTCTGTTTAAAAAATGCAGTTTCAGCAAAACAAAAACATTTCCCTGTAAGATGCTGATTTTGTCAAAATTTTCCATGGGAAAAGGGAAAAGAATTGTTTTGATGTCCTCGTTTCATTTTGATAAGAAAACATTTTGTTTCAATTTTATTGTTTCAGTTTATTTTTAATACTTCTACATTATATTACAATATTACCTGTTTATATGTATGATGTATATAATATTAAAATATACAAAATATAAATCATAACACAATGAATCCAAACAATAATGGAAGAACAAAGTGTTTTTACCTTGTGAAAATAAACCGGTTCAACGTTATTGCAATGAACGGATTCGATTGCCCTCACGCAATGGTTTTTGAAATCTTCGTTGCTTGTGAATTTTCAAAACTTAGGTTTTTGTTCCAACTGAGAATGAAAAAAAATTGAAATGTCACAAGTTCCTGCAGAAGAGGAATTCCAGTTTCGGACCAGCTGTAGCCAATACCCTCCCACCCTCCGAGCCTAGGAAATTGCTCGCGTTCTGCCGCTATAAGGGCCTGGGGCCGTCTCTTCAGTCACATCACTGAATCCTTCAGATCGGTGCTCAAGATCTTGGAACCAGAAAATTAATGCTTTGTTTTCACAAAATGTTCAGCAGCCACCTGGCGGTGTCCCCAGGCACCCAGTGCCTAGCCCTGATTTACAGACAGGGAGAAGAAACATGGAGAGGCCTTGATCACCATAACCACCTGCTCTTGGGACGCCCTCCGCCCATATCACCTCCCTCCAGTCCAGCCAGCATGCCGCTGCCAAGTTCACAGTCTCTCACCGCTGTTCCACATCCCCCCCATCAGCTCCCCAAGGTACCTCCTCATGTGAAAGCTTCTTATTCTCCCCCCTTGCCCCCTCACAGTGCTGCCACTCCCTGATTACCCTGTATTGCATGACCCCTCTGCACATCCCCTCTGTTCTGCCAGTGGCACCAGCCTGGCCTGCCCACTCCTCTGTTTGCCACACAAGCACCTCTGGGCTTTCTCCCCCACACACCATCCTCCCTGCGCTGCTCCCCTCGGCTCCTTCACATCCCCCCTTTGCACCCAGCATTGCCGAGACCAGCCAGCTAACAAGCACAAGGCAGTACGGCAGACCCAGGGAGTTGGGGCCGACTTTCACTAGTTAGGTGATTTCAAAAGATAAAATGCAAATGTTCAGATCTGGATTGTCCCCTCCACCCCAACCCTGCCTCTGTCACTTTTCTTCTCCTGAGGACGTGCCCACAGAGTCTCACAGTGCACAGTCCACTGGGGCCCCAATCCTAACCAAGGTCCCTGGGCTACAGTGTAACTCGGAGTTAAGAAGATAAGAAGTGACTTGGTGTGGAGCAGACAGTGCACCAGCGACATTGGGATTAGAATCCAGGAGTCCTAGTTCCCAGTCTAGCGCTGCATTTTACTACAGTAGCTAGGGGCAATCAGTAGACATGATATATCTTGATGTTAGTAAGGCTTTGGACACAGTCCCACCAGACATTCTCATAAACAAACTAGGGGAATGCCATCTAGAGTAAATACATATAAGGGGATGCACAACTGGTTGAAAGACTATATTCAAAAGAGTGGTTATAAATGGCTCACTCTCAAACTGGGCAGCTCTAGTGGGGTCCCGCAGGGGTCAGTCCTGGGTCTGGTACTATTGAATATTTTAATTAAGGGCTTGCATAATGGAATGGAGAGTATGCTTATTAAATTTACAGATGACACCAAGCTGGAAGGGGGTGTAAGCACTTTGGAGGACAGGATCAGAATGCAAAACAACTTTGACAAATTGGAGAATTGAGCTGAATTCAATAATACGAAATTCAATAAAGACAAGTGCAGAGTACTTCACTTATGAAGGAAAAATCAAATTCACAACTACACAATGGGGAAGGATCTGGAGGTTCTAGTGGATCACAAACTGATACAAGTCAACAGTGTGAGCCAGTTGCAAAAGAGGCTAATATCATTGTGGGTATATTAACAGAAGTATCTTATGTAAGACACGGGAGGTGATTGTGATGCTCTCCTTGACACTGGTGAGGCCTCAGCGGGAGTGCTATGTCCAGCTCTGGGTGCCACACTTTAGGAAAATTGGAGAGAATCCAGAGGATGGCAAAAAAATGATAAATGGTTTAGAAACCCTGACCTGTGAGGAAAGGTTAAAAAACTGGACATGTTTAGTCTTGTGAAAAGACTGAGGGGGAACCTAATAATATAGTAACCTTCCAATCTGTGAAGGGCTGTTAAAGAGAGGACAGGGATCAATGGTTCTCCATGTCTACTGAAGGTAGGACAAGCAGCAACGGGCTTAATCTGCAAGAAGGGAGATGTAGGTTAGATATTAGGAAAAACTTTCTAACTCTCAGGGTGGTTAACAGGCTTCCAAGGGAGGTTTTAGAATCCCGTCCCTGGAGGTTTTAAGAACACGTTGGACAAACACCTGAAGATTTTGCATCTGTTGTTCTGGCAGGGTCTGGTGCCACTTTGAGTTGGTGGGTCCTGGACTGTGGGGAGCTTGCTTCTGACGATGAGGTTGGGGGATTGTTTGAAAGCCAGAAGAGAGGGTTTCGGAACGATTTCTTTTAGGATGGGGTCCCATTGAGTATGGGTTGTAGTTGTGGGGTGATAGGTGACAACTAGCGGTACATAGTTGGAGAGGTTTTTATTTCTGTATTTTAGTCCTCTGGACAGACAACAAACTCCCTCATAGATTTTCACCACAACTTCCTCCCTATGACTGGAGAGGTGTTAATGGACCAGCTCACCTTGAATGTTCCCTAGAAATATGTGTAACTCCTTATGCTAAACAATCTGTTCCACCTTGTATTTATCTATAACGCTCTGAGCACGTTTCCCATCCCAGAAGAAAAGCTCTGTGTGGCTCAGAAGCTTGTCTCTCTCACCAACAGAAGTTCGTCCAATAAAAGATATTACCTCACCTACCTTGTCTCTCTACTACTTCGTTAGATATTTAATCTGTAGTTAATGAACTTGTGAGAGCATGTTGTAATGAACTGGCTAGTAACCTCTGTGTGCACCATTTTCCTCTCTACTGAATGGAATCAGAACTGCCTAGCTATGTGTGTCATAGGCACTACACATAGTGCATAGCCGCTAATGGAGATTCACCTCTAGCTCCAAGGGTAGAGAGTTTGAATTGTGAAGCAGGAGGCTCTTGGTCTGGTCTGCTGCCGTCACGAAGCTCTGAGGGTGATAAGCATGAAGCTGTAGACAACCATCGCATCAGCACTGTATTCCTAGAGTGCAAAAATAACCAAAGTAGCCTCACCTTTGAACCAGCACTGCCCCCACCCATGGGGCGCTTGCACTGTGCAGCTGCCTCATGAACGATGCTGAAGCTGGGAAGAAGTGCTGGGCTGCTGGTCCCAGTGGGTGAAGTCTCCTCAGCCACAGGACAGGGAGAGGACAGGCAGCATCAGTGCAAGCTCCCCGTGCCCGCAGGCAGGGCCTGAGCCTGGACCTCCAGCACGTGGCAGGGGATTTCAGCCTCCCTGGACCAGAGAGACCCGTGGCTCCCCATTTCAAGGATCCCAGCTGGAGCCACCGATGCCGGGCAGGCTCAGGCTGTGGATATTCATCCACAAGGAACTGGTCTGAGACCCACATCCCATTTCCCTAGCTCATCGTGTCAGTCAAACAGCAGGTAACAGCCACCACTCACTGCTGACTGAGGCCAGATCTGAACTGGTGGTGAGCTACCTCTGCAATCAGTTACCAGCCCCCGACCCAGGCCCCCGGTACCCCAGCGGCTTGGCCGATGAGCACCCAGGCTGCACTTGGGATGGTAAGAACGCTTGGCAGTGGCGCTGAAACCCCATGGGAAGAGGACACATAATGGCTTCAGAGACACAGAGAATGCCCCCACCAGCACCCTGAGTGCAAACTTCATCCTCAGCTCCTGAGCGAGTAGTTACAGGCTCCTGGGCTCGTCATTCTCTTGCTCCTGTCAAACCCTCCACTGGCAGAGCTGCAAGGAGCAGAGCCCAGCAGAGACTCTGCCCTGGTTGGGAAGAAAACACGAGGTGACGTGTGTAACGTAATATTGCTTTGTTTGGGTGGCGGGGGAAAGTTCTGCCTCTCTTGTGACTTACACAAATGGGTATTTGCACAGGAGCCAGGAAAGGGCACGTCCCCAGCTGCCCAGGAGTTCCCGCAGCTCCCAGGAACGGCTCCTTGCTCTGCAGCTCACTAGATCAACCAGTTGCTGGAAGTAACCACAGCTGGACAGGACGTCCAATCAGATGCTGTTGTTGAGATCTGCATGTGTGGGGAGGGAGCATGTCTACCAGACCTTCCCCCAACCCTCTGTATTCTCTCCCGGGTGCCTAGGCAGTCAGCTGGAAACGCTCTCCACTCAGCCAGCTGTGGTCCACAGGCACCCTCTGTAGGCTTTAGGGACAACAGCAAAGCGCCAGAGCTTGAGACGGAGAAGCTGGTCTGGCTGCCAGTGTGGATGGGGAGAGGAGCCATCCTCGCGCAGTTACTGTCGCCACAATCTTCACCCCTCCCGTCTTTTACTTCCAACAGCAAAGTTCAGGCCAACAGCCTCGAGTGTGTGGGGGGAGAAACGGGGCGGGGGAAACGCACTCACTGTGGACCCTGTGTGGAGCGAGGAGTTTGTGGTTAGAGCACAGAGGTGGGTGTCAGGAGTTCTGGGTTCTCTGTGCCACTGACTCACGGAGTGCCTGCCCCGGTGATCTCCCACGGTATGAGCCCGGCTTTGCTTCACTGGGTGCGTCCACAGCTGGGCTTGCACACGGCATCGATGCAGTGACATGGCTGCGAACTGGCCTAGTCCTACAAGCCTTTGGTGTCTCTGCTGTCCAGGGCTGTGCCCTAGCTATAGAATTGCAGCTCGAGTCGCTGGCCGTGCCTGGTAAAAAGCAGGGGTGGGGGAAACTGGCGCAGGCAACAGTCTCCCCGCCCCCATCCCCAGTGCTGCGCCAGTTCTTTCACCCAAACTCAAATGGATCCTACCTGAGGTGCCGGCTTGGGGAAGTGATTTTCCTCTTCCTATTTGGCGGCACCAGCCCTGTACATGCCAGCTGAAGTACACGGAAGATTTCCAACCAGAGCAGAAGTGCTGGTCCTGGTTCAGCTTCGTGCACCCGTAGAAAAGCATCCCAACCAAAACCAGATTCCAACCACTGGGACCTGGTTGCCCTGCATGCAGCCTCATGCACAATGGATATAAAGCAGGTCCAGAGCAGAAACTGCACCTGCCCTGCACAGAGATAAATAACTGCCCAATGTGCAGGGCAGCCAGGAACTGGTCCCTTGGTGGGGCTAAACTAGGATGTTCCCTACCATGGCACTGCCACCAGCCCAGCACGGCAAGGGAGCCCTTGCGGTTGCCAGCATTTTAAGCACCATGCAGTCAGACCTGGCTCAGAGCGAGCCTAACACAAGATGCCAGCAGCTGCCAACCTCCAGGTCTCCCTCCATCACTACCCAGGTAACAGCCGAGAGACACGAGTTCCCCCCGTGTAGACCAGACTTTGGAGGGTCACCTGTGACCAGGGAGACGTGGAATGGAACCTTTCTGGACCCTGGACTTTAATAATACTCCTCTCCCCTGAACTTTGCCCTCGGAGCACCTTCCAAACAGAAAGAGACCCAGGGGGCTCTGCACTACCCCAAGGGGAGACGGAGAAATGGATGTATCTTTGTTAACGTTAATGTTACAGGACAAGTTCTCTGCCAGAAAGGAGAGCACAACAACTAAGGCGAGAAGATGCAGCTATCAGAGCAGGATTTTGCTTTAAACTTGCAATATAAGCTTAGATGTTCAGATCTGCTGGATTCCAGGTTTAAGATTTACACATTCATGAGTCTTCACTAAACAAGTGAAATGCCACAGAAAGGTCACACTCCAAACTGGCTCCTTTGTGGTTCCCCAGGAATAAAAGAGGATTTTGCGGCAACAGTAATTAAAAAGCTAGGAAGATTGCTGCTTGGGCACTGCATACCTCGGATCCGGTTTCAGGAGCTTTGCAGGGACATTCTATGCCACTTCCAAAAGACCTGTGAACAAATATTTCATACCAGCAGATTTTTGTGGTATTTTTTTCCAGCTAGTCCTGCAGGCTATCACAGGGAATTTCACTCGCAGGATTTCTGTAGGACTTTCTGACTCACATAGGAACTTTTACTGCTGCCTTTAAATACTTGCTTGTGTTTTGGCTGCAAGCAGCCAAACTATTAAATGTTTTAACAGACCTGGCCAGAAACTGTTCATAAACCATTTTGACCTGGCACAGTACGTCTCTTTGCTTAGCTCTGTAGTATGTATTTCAAAACGTAGGACACGTCCATTTGCAGCGGAACGCACACAGGTACTCTCAGTTTTATAACTTAGGGGTGCAATGGTCCCAATATTGTATACCCTTACTCACACAAGTAAATCCACTTTCATGCAAATAACCCCTCTGAAATCAAGAGGCTTGCTCAGGTGAGTAATGCTGCACAAAATCAGGCCCTACAGCAGATTCTGAAAGCTTCTTACATAGCGCTTTGTGGCTTGATCCTGCAATGTACGAATGCAATTGGTCCCGCGGAGAGCGCAGTCCTTACTCTGGCAAGCAGCCCGGCTGAAACCAGTGGACAGCTCCTGTGCATTAGAGCTGCATAACTGGTTCCCCTCTTTGCTCTGGTTTTAAATCAGCTCAGAAATTTTCAAATTAAACTGAAACAAAGAAAAACTGGTAAAAAACCCTGCGGGGTCAGTGTAGAGATTATCTCCCTCCCGACATGTGCTGCCTGGCGGAAAATGGGAATCGAACTGGGGCACGTTACTGACTTCAAAGCATCATTAGGTAACCATATTCTGCTAAACAAACAGATTCTTCAGAAGTGTGAGAAATCCAATACTTTTGTCTGCATTTCATTTGGTTTTTCTCCAGGTGTATTCCGCACCCTCGCACAGCAATCTAGAAAGGTCCCTAACAACAGTGGCACCCGCTGCTTACCTGTTCTGACAAAGTAACACTAAGCCTTGGACTTCCACACCAGCTTTCATCAGGAAACCACCGAGCATGGTTCTAATAGGGATCAAGCTGTGCAACACCCTGTCAAGCAAAGAGCACAGGTAGGTAAACTGAGGCACAGAGGGGTACTTGTATGAGGTCAGTGGCAGAGGTGAGACTAGGGCTGAAGCCCCTTGATTCCTGCTCTCCTGCTTAAGCATTGAGCAGCACCTTGTGCTCAAGTGTCCTTCCAGTTGACGCTGATGTAATTGAGCAGTGACTCCACAGAAGCAGCAGAGAAACCCTGGTGTAAGTCAGGGGAGATTCAGGCCCAGACTGATGCTGAGACAGCAAATGCCTGATCCTGCTCAATTTCGCTTAGTGATGCTCCCATTAGTTTGTTGGTGAAGGATTGGGTCCCATCGGCTGGGAGAGGAGAGAGATTAGTTTTATTCTACAAAAACCCACAGAGGCATGTCATTAAACCCTCCCCAGCAACCATGCCTGTCAAACCTTGGCTGCAGGCACTTATTCAATAGCTGCACCAGAGAAACCTTTGCCCTTTGCACAGCGAACCTGCCCCACACCATAGAAATGAGCACACAGTTGGGAGCAGGCCACAAACCTGCAACGTGCAGCTTGCCAGAGCTTAGGGAGGTTTTGGGGGGTGGGTAGGTGTTTTTTTAAGGCCTGTTTTTTCTAATGTGTCCAAATCATATTAAGAAGTTCAGATTTGTCCTCTCTCCCATTGCAAGTTCCGCAGCTAAGAGCTTAAGTGGTGAGTCCAGTGCTAGCAAGAACTGCTGGCTCCCTCTGTAGGCATGAAGAGAGAAAGCAGCTGGAGCAGGGGAGAAAAAGTGACTCAGAAGAATGATAAGGAGGACTTGTGGCACCTTAGAGACTAACAAATTTATCTGAGCATAAGCTTTCGTGAGCTACAGCTCACTTCATCGGATGCATTCAGTGAAGAATGATAGCCACAGTTTGAGACCTATGCCCTGAGGTTCCCTTCCCCACAGACCCTACCCATGCACACCAAGGTTAATAAATGTAATTTCAGCCGTAGGCAGTGGCAGGCATAACATAACCCTGGGAAATGCAAGAGGAAGAGATTTGGTCTTGGGCCATGAGCACCACATGCATGTCTGGTGGAGGAGTTATTAGATGGCTCTGCATTTCTTTTTGGTGTACAAATGAAACTGAAGCAGGGCATGGCACAGTGCTGGAGATAGCTACTGTATTCAGCTCAGTTCATCAAGGTTGATCCAAAGCTCACTGAAGTCCATACGAGTCTTTGGCAAGTGCTTGTTCAAACTTTAGGGATGAAATTCTGTTCTCAGTTACACCAAAGCATGGCCTCCCTCCCCTAAGTGTCCAGCTCCGTGCTCAGATACAAAAGTGAAACTTCTATGGACTAATATGAAACCCATGGAACCAAAGCACCTAACACTCACATTCCTCTGTGTCATGAATTCTTCCTTCCCTCACAAGGGGTTGTAAGGCTACATTCATTCATATTTTAAGGCACACAGACACTAGGGTGAGAAATGCATTGTCTAAAAAATTTAATATATAGTGAGCAAGCCCCTTATCTGGTGTAAATCTGTAACTCCATTGAAGTCAATAGCACAATGCTGATTTATACTAGTGGTGGGTTTAGTCTGTTATTTCTAAAGCAATGATATTTGTTTGTAATGTGTGTGGACACTATATGAAAACACTTTGAAAACAGTGGCCACGCGTCTCCTGTGGTTAACTGTTATTTCTAGTAATAATATCTTACACTTATTTTGCACCTTCCACATGAGACCCTCCAAGTGTTGTATGCATAATACCTAGCTAAATCTCAATTTCCCTGACAGGTAGGACTGTATTCATTACTCATCCTATTAGAGCAGGGTGAAAGATTGTTAACTAGTAATCTTTGTATTCATTTTGCCTCTCTCGCTGCTTGGGATTTCTTCACATGTATTTGTTATTTAAAATGATTAACTGAATAACTCCTGCAAATCATCCTTGGGCTATAGCTTGTTTGTTGCAAATATTCCAATTTTGAATTTTCAGCTGTTTTGACCGGACATATTACAGGTTACGTGGTGTCGCTTTTCCCCTCTGATTGGTTAAGCATTGTTCCTAGGATCAGGTTTCTACCATGAATGCTTGTGAGTATGAAGATGAAATTCTCTTTCTAAAAACTGCCAATACTCCTGCCAGTAAAGGCATCATCTCAGCTACCCAAAGAGCTGCAGACACAGTTGAAGCAAATGCACTTAGAAACGTAAACAAATAGTGGCCTGAAGAAATTCTATTACAGCCATCCCCAGCTCCTCAGTCAGGCAAAGATCAATCAGCCACAAAATCAGGGGGAGGCTGGTCTGATTTGGGAGCACAGTAGCATTCAGTTGTCACACACGAGCAGCCTGCAGTCTGAAAGCTGGTAGGTTCGCATGGCTCAGCTCTGTTCCGTTCTTCTCTTACACAGCTCATGCCAAAGAGCGGGTGGGATGCAGAAGGTAGAACAGGGGAGGGAAAGCCCTGAATGGTCTCATCTCTGACTGACGGCAATGGAAGCTGGGCAAAGAGGGGCTCAGCACCTCACAGGATTAGGCCCCAAGTCAGGAAACCAGAGTTCTAGTCGCAGCCTTGCCAGAAATGTACCATGGGTCCTCGGATTTACCCTACTTCTCTGCACCACGGATTCTGCAGCTGTAAAGCGGGGAGGATGACAGGGAACCCACCGGTGCAAAGCGCTTTGAGATCCTCAGATAAAAGGCCTATATGGACCGAATCCTGCTTTCAGTTGCACTGGTGTAAATCCAGAGTTACTCCAAAGTCAATAGAGTGACTCCTGCTTTCACTTACACTAACACCAGTCCAGAGTAATTAGTGATCTTGGTGGCGTTCTCCGGATTGATATCACCAAGACTGAGGGCAGAGTTGGGCCATAAATGTGCAATGTGTTAATCAGTGATATTCGGCCCTCATCCTGCCCACCCCAGCCCTGTCAAAGGGGCTCCCCAGGGGAGCAGACTCACTGCAGGATTGGGTATTGATTAGTATTGGTCAGCTGCAGGCTGATACAAGGGCAGAACCCATTTTATTTAACGAACCGTTCTCATTTTTGTCCACTTAAAAGCATTTCTGGAAGGAGAATAACATTAATGGAGGCTGTGCTTTCTACAATGGGTTTTATTAATAGAAATTTAAAACATCAGACTATTTCTATTCCTTTTCACCGAAAACAAGGTGTTCTTATTCTTTGAACAAACAGCTAGAAAAATAACTAAACTTCTTCTGAAAACGACTCTGTCACGTGGTCGAACTGTCAGACACTGAGGATGAGAAAAAGCAAAAGAATAAAACTGGGGAGTGCTTTACGAGTAACACAGAACCCCACCACAGCCGCTTTAAGAGCATGTTTAAGAGGATCCTATTGGCATGCAGATGCACAAGACAAATGGCTTTATTTTTCTGTGGCCAGAGCTCTAACCTGCAACCCAAGGGAAGCCAGAAAAAGGAGGGTTTTAAAAAATTTCAGTGCCGTAGAAATATTTACAAGTTGGAGGGGGGAGTGTCTGTTTTACAGTTTTAAGGAACATGCTCTAAATATAGCTCTGACTCAAACAGTTAGAGCTGTGGTCAACATGCGAGTCTAACTCTTCCTTCTGGAAAGTAGAATTTATCTCCTAGGTCATCATTTTTGTGGAGTTTAGAATCACAGATTAGACATACAGTAAAAGGGAATGTCTCCCCACAGCTTGTAGTGAAAAGAACTGAATTGTCTGCATTTTAATCATCCCCATTAAGATCAATGGATGTTTTTATGCTTTTTCATGGGGAAGTATGGGGGGGAAATCACATTTATCGATTCCCAGGCATCAGTGAAATGAATAATAGGGTGAAATGTCCTACGTAAGTTCTTTGCAGGTCTTGTGAAAGCTGCCTGCCAAGGAAATGTAGCTCTGTATGTGGGGTGTGATTATGCTAAAGAGGCACTAAATTAGTACATTACATGCCCCATTTAGCACTACTGTGCAAAATCTGAAAGTACTAATAAATTTTGTTTCTAGGGTCAAGAGTCATAAAAGGATGGATTCTCAGCCATTAATTAGCCAGGAAATTAAAGTTTGACAGCTGCTTTTCAGGTCTGATTTCCCTTAAATGGCAGTATTATATTGGAAGATTTTTTTTTTCTAGGCTGCAGAATGGTCAGTGCTCTCCATAAAGCCCAGCACCCTCTAGTAATCCTGACAGACTTACCTCCTACGAATGTGGTGTGCTTTTATAAGGGTTATTTATAAGGGCTGGCAGTGTTACTACTTGCTATTGAAAGTGGTGCCTCTTTTGGTTAAAAGAAAAGGAGTACTTGTGGCACCTTAGAGACTAACAAATTTATTAGAGCATAAGCTTTCGTGAGCTACAGCTCACTTCATCGGATGCATTTGCTGGAAAAAACAGAGGAGAGATTTATATACACACACACACAGAGAACATGAAACAATGGGTTTATCATACACACTGTAAGGAGAGTGATCACTTAAGATAAGCCATCACCAGCAGCAGGGGGGAGAAAGGAGGAAAACCTTTCATGGTGACAAGCAAGGTAGGCTAATTCCAGCAGTTAACAAGAATATCAGAGGAACAGTGGGGGGTTACCAAAAGAAACTACAGCATTTGCTCAAGAAACTCCCTGAAAAAGCACAAGAACAAATCCGCACAGACACACCCCTGGAGCCCCGACCTGGGGTATTCTATCTGCTACCCAAGATCCATAAACCTGGAAATCCTGGACGCCCCATCATCTCAGGCATTGGCACCCTGACAGCAGGATTGTCTGGCTATGTAGACTCCCTCCTCAGGCCCTTCGTTACCAGCACTCCCAGCTATCTTTGAGACACCACTGACTTCCTGAGGAAACTACAGTCCATTGGTGATCTTCCTAAAAACACCGTCCTGGCCACTATGGATGTAGAAGCCTCTACACCAACACTCCACACAAAGATGGACTACAAGCCGTCAGGAACAGTATCCCCAATACTGTCACGGCTAACCTGGTGGCTGAACTTTGTGACTTTGTCCTCACCCATAACTATTTCACATTTGGGGACAATGTATACCTTCAAATCAGCGGCACTGCGATGGGTATCCGCATGGTCCCACAGTATGCCAACATTTTTATGGCTGACTTAGAACAACGCTTCCTCAGCTTTCGTCTCCTAATGCACATACTCTACTTGCGCTACATTGATGACATCTTCATCATCTGGACCCATGGAAAAGAAGCCCTTGAGGAATACCGCCATGATTTCAACAATTTCCATCCCACCATCAACCTCAGCCTGGACCAGTCCACACAAGAGATCCACTTCCTGGACACTACGGTGCTAATAAGCGATGGTCACATAAACACCACCCTATATCGGAAACCTACTGACCGCTATTCCTACCTACATGCCTCTAGCTTTCATCCAGATCATACCACACGATCCATTGTCTACAGCCAAGCGCTACAATATAACCGCATTTGCTCCAACCCCTCAGACAGAGACCAACACCTACAAGATCTCTATCATGCATTCCTACAACTACAATACCCACCTGCTGAAGTGAAGAAACAGATTGACAGAGCCAGAAGAGTACCCAGAAGTCATCTACTACAGGACAGGCCCAACAAAGAAAACAACAGAACGCCACTAGCCATCACCTTCAGCCCCCAACTAAAACCCCTCCAACGCATCATCAAGGATCTACAACCTATCCTGAAGGACGACCCATCACTCTCACAGATCTTGGGAGACAGGCCAGTCCTTGCTTACAGACAGCCCCCCAATCTGAAGCAAATACTCACCAGCAACCACACACCACACAACAGAACCACTAACCCAGGAACCTATCCTTGCAACAAAGCCCATTGCCAACTCTGTCCACATATCTATTCAGGGGACACCATCATAGGGCCTAATCACATCAGCCACACTATCAGAGGCTCGTTCACCTGCGCATCTACCAATGTGATATATGCCATCATGTGCCAGCAATGCCCCTCTGCCATGTACATTGGCCAAACTGGACAGTCTCTACGTAAAAGACTGAATGGACACAAATCAGACGTCAAGAATTATAACATTCAAAAACCAGTTGGAGAACACTTCAATCTCTCTGGTCACTCGATCACAGACCTAAGAGTGGCTATACTTCAACAAAAAAGCTTCAAAAACCGACTCCAACGAGAGACTGCTGAATTGGAATTAATTTGCAAACTGGATACAATTAACTTAGGCTTGAATAGAGACTGGGAATGGATGAGTCATTACACAAAGTAAAACTATTTCCTCATGGTATTTCTCCCTCCCACCCCACCCCCCACTGTTCTCTGATATTCTTGTTAACTGCTGGAATTAGCCTACCTGCTTGTCACCATGAAAGGTTTTCCTCCTTTCCCCCCCCCCGCTGCTGGTGATGGCTTATCTTAAGTGATCACTCTCCTTACAGTAAAAAGAAAAGGAGTACTTGTGGCACCTTAGAGACTAACAAATTTATTAGAGCATAAGCTTTCGTGAGCTACAGCTCACTTCATCGGATGCATTTGGTGGAAAAAAACGAAAAAGTTTTTTTCCACCAAATGCATCCGATGAAGTGAGCTGTAGCTCACGAAAGCTTATGCTCTAATAAATTTGTTAGTCTCTAAGGTGCCACAAGTACTCCTTTTCTTTTTGCGAATACAGACTAACACGGCTGCTACTCTGAAATCTCCTTACAGTGTGTATGATAAACCCATTGTTTCATGTTCTCTGTGTGTGTGTATATAAATCTCTCCTCTGTTTTTTCCACCAAATGCATCCGATGAAGTGAGCTGTAGCTCACGAAAGCTTATGCTCTAATAAATTTGTTAGTCTCTAAGGTGCCACAAGTACTCCTTTTCTTTTTACCCACTGAAGTTTTTGTGGGCTGAAGTCTTCTATCCATACAACATCGTTGAAAATGCAATTATACATGGGGTGGATGGCAGCAACCAACCACGTGAGTGCACAAGTGAGAAGACAAAGTCATACTCTTAAAAAACTGACATAGGATTTTTAACATCACTCAGAGCAGACAGCCTGGTCCTGATCATTAAGGTCTCAGCCAAATGATCTCATATAATATCGAAATACATTAATGATAAATATAGTCCGATAGGATTGCTTGGGTATCTACAGATGCCGAAACATTTTTAGGATTAGACACAAAGAATTACTCTCAGCCAATCAGGAGACAGAAACAATACCATGTGATTTGTGGACCCCCCCCCCCCCATCACAATTAATTAAAACAGCTTAAATATCAGCTATTGCATGCTCAATTCACAGCAAATTGCAGTCACTCCAGAGTTGTCAATGCAGGAAGTCTAACAAATATTCATTAAGTGCATTTGAAGAAATACCCTTCTGTGTGTGGGCATTTGGTGAGCAGAAACAGAGACTAAATTCATTAAATTATTCACTGGAAACCATTCCCTCCACACTAGTAAATATAGGCAGATTATACAGATGCTATTTTATATTGATGTTCAATTTCTCACTCCTATGATCCCATGTGCTTTACAAAATTAAAGCTGAATACGCTTTCCCACTGCTAAAATGCAGCCATCTCTGGGGAGGAGAGCAGCAGAAATTTAGCACAGCAACACCCCCCAGCAGTGCAGGGTTCTAATGCTTTGCTTAGTCTGATTTCAAAAGTCTTTAGCAGTGAGGCTTCTCATCTCTTCCCTTGACAGGTTATTCTGCAGCCCGGTAGAACTTCCAGGTACTGTGTCACCAATCCCAGCATTTAAAAAACATGAATCAGATCTGAAA
The DNA here is from genome assembly GCF_009764565.3 of Dermochelys coriacea. NCBI lineage: Eukaryota > Metazoa > Chordata > Testudines > Dermochelyidae > Dermochelys > Dermochelys coriacea. Next base: position 2,089,439 of record NC_050076.1, read on the forward strand.
AGTCCTGAGAATGGCTTAAAAATCATGAGACATAAGGACCTGCTAGATTATTTTTCTTTGTTTTCTGCTCTCTGAGCTGCTAGGTTGCATTTGCTTCACATTTTCAGACTTTGCTCTACAACCACAAGGGCTAGAACCTTAAAAAAATTGCAAGCTGAGATTCTTACAAAATCACAGGACTCCAGGAGCTGGGGCTGTAAGGGAAAACAGAGATATCAAGAGCCTTAGGGTAAAAATCACAAGAGCCAGCCACACTGCTGTTAGGTCGTATTTTCTGTTATTTATACTAATTTTTTTTTTTTAGCCGCAAGCTATCACTCCCTGTTATAGCTTCTTGTGCTACCCTTAAACAATCACTGTCAGTTTGGCCTGGAACGCGACAGTCCGAACGTCCTTTGTGCTGTGAAGGGTACAAAGTCTCCTGGCTCCCTGCATTTGGATTTCGGCATATTGTAATCTTTCTCTCTCCGAGAGAGGGGAGCTCTGCTCCAGCCATCCCACCGTGGCCACATTCCCCGAGCTGAACTCCCAGGCATGCTGCAAAGAGCCGTATGTTATTCCCCTGGCAGGCAGGAAAAGGGCAAATCTAATGAATACCCTTGATGGAGAAAAGCCCCGTTTCGCTAGCAAAGAACCCTGAGGAGGCAGATGTGTAAGAAAGGGGTGACAGGGAGGGTGCTTGAAAACGTTTGATGAGTCTCCTGGGTTGCGCGTTATCTCCTTTGAGAGCCCCCATGAGACAGGCTTCCCAAAGCAACCTCTGTGGTGGCCTGTTCAGCTTTTGTCTCTCTCAGCAAAAAAACTTCTGCCCCAGTAGCTCGGAACAAGGCTTCCATTAACTCCGGCCCTGCGAGCGCATCGCGTGGAACAAAAAGACCAACACAGTGTCCCAGCCCTCAGACAAGCCTGGAAACAAATGTTGCAGGAATTTGTCAGAATAGAATCATCCGCTCAGTGTCACTGCATACATTTACCTACCTCAGTGCCTATTCATGGCCTTTCATAAAGGGGAAAATCAACAGAGCTAGATTGGACACCATCTCTATGGCAACATTGCCGCGGAAAAATTATAGCTGACAGAGGAAAGGGAATCAGTTTTTTAAAAATCACCAAGCACCCTAAGTATTTTCTCCTCCAGTTTGTGTGTGTTTTTCATTCCCAGAAGATAGGACAATTTCAAACAAGAACACAGGCATCCCCTACACAAAGCACTGTGGAGAGAGAGGGGATGGATGTCGAGTCAGGGATGTGCCGTGCTGGAGAGTTTGCACAAAGAATTAAGATGTGCATCATCAGGACACCCAAATTTGTCAACAAAGTTAACATGCTGGTGGACAGAAGCCCTTGAGCTGGAGGACGTTGCTTTGAGCATTCAGTTGGGAGAGAGCAGAAAATGGAAAACAAATAAAGCAGGACAAACAGATTTCAGGGCTTGGTTACATTCAAGAGCTGTGCTTGAACAATACCGGCAGAGCAGGCCCTGGTATCAGTAAAACAATAAAGCACTGACTGGCAGGGTTATGGCCGTACGATCCGCCAAGGGTGGACACATTTATACAGCGATGAAGGTGCTTATGCTAATAGAGTGTATTCTTATTTCACTAAAAAAACCACACCTCTACCTGAAATAGTTACAATCAGTCCAAAACCCAGGTATAGATCAGGCCTTAGACTGGGGATGGCTGAGACTGACTGTGCTAGGTACATATGGTCTGGTTCCCCCGTCCAGCGCCTTGTGTCATCATCTACTGTGTAGATCGAGAATAAAACATTACCACGTCAGAATGGGGGCATCTCACACCCATCTTGCACTGATCAAAGTGACAACACAAGGAGCAGAGCAGTGGGAAATCAGGCCCACAGGTTTCTCTGCCCAACCCCTTTATCCAATATTATTTTAAAGCCACTTCTTCCCTTTTTAAAAACAAAAAAACCCAGTCTACAGTATTCTGAAAGCTCCAAAGAACTGACATACTTTGGCCATTATTATAGAATACTGTTCCCTTGTACAGTGTGTGTATGTATATGTAACACACACACACACACACACACACACACACACACTCGTGCGCACAATAAGTGTAATCTACAGACTGAACTGACAATTTCATCCCAGAAAGCTGCCATTAGACATAGAACAGAAACTGGACCAGAATCTGATCTCAGTTACACCAATGTAAATGAGGAGTAACTCCAGTGAAGTAATGAGCATTTAATGTAAAAAAAAGATTATGCCCATTGACTCTGTCTATGAAGATCCTTCCACAGGACTTTAAAATATTGCAAGGAAGACTTCAGAATAAACTCAGTGGAAAGCCACGAAGTAATAACTGGATACTAAATTAGTGCTTCTCATTCCTCTAGCATGCAGTAGTTTTCAAGCCTTGATAAGTGAAATATAGAGTATTAGTGAAAGCCACACGTTCAGGTGCAAATTCCCCCTGAAGTGGCTGGATCTTGGCTGTTTGTTTCACCTGTTAGAGAAAGAGAGGGACCAGGCAGCTGCTGCACATGGATCTGAATCCAGATCCAAAGCTTGGTGGTGTTTGGGACCATGTCTGTTATTAGTTGAGCTGAAAGAGAATATAAAAGTAAGACAAGCTGCCAACCTCAGAGATGCTTGGTCTGCACTTCAGAACTGGTTCAGAAATCCAGTCCTAAGAAATCAATAGAAGCTACAGCAGGTGGGAAGTGGATTTCCTGAATGTCAACCCCAAAGCCACCTATCACGAAGCAAGAATTTTAAATGCTGACTCTACTGGGGCTGTTCTGCCTGTCACCTTCTCCGCTATCTTGAAAAACTCCTTCCTCAGCCAATGCAACAGGATGATGCAGGCTTGAGCCTTGTGAGCTGCCATCTGATCTTACTGCAACAGCCCTGTACAAGGACGAAAGGTCCCACACGGCTAAGAGAGACAATGGCGAGCTTTTATTTACAAAAAGAAAAGGAGTACTTGTGGCACCTTAGAGACTAACAAATTTGTTAGTCTCTAAGGTGCCACAAGTACTCCTTTTCTTTTTGCGAATACAGACTAACACGGCTGCTACTCTGAAACCTTTTATTTACAGCTACAGATCCCCTGCAGCCCAGCCAGGCAGTGGATGTGCATCAACCATCATCTCTGGGATGACATGGATGCACTAGGCTCTTGTAGGAATGCAGCCGTGCAACTCTTCTTCCCAGTGACTCACGATCATTCCCATGTCCCACAAGATACGGCTGAGCTATAAATGGAAGGCATCGGCTGGGTGAACAAGGAGATGAACAGATGGCAGAGACACAAACAAACCTGAGGTTATAAGAACGGAAGTGATTTCTTCAACAATATTTAAAAGTCCCTGGATTCAGCCCCACTCAGGTAATTAAAATGTGCCAACAACCTTCCCTCCCCCGCCCCCCACAGCCACTAGCCACAGCATCCTTCACTTCCTTGCCCAAGACCATCATCTCCCGTTGCGCTCTGCTCCTGGGGTTGTGGGAGAAACTCAGCACTTTCATTCCTTCTCCACTTTGCAGTGTCACTCGGTGCCGCCTTTGGGAGTGGGAACGGACCCAGAGACAAGTCACAGTCTGCTCGAACGCCCAGCTGAGGCTGTACAGCAGGGCTGGCGAGGATGGTAAACATGGGGATTGTTTTTTCCTACAGCCAGTCGCTGGCAACACAACCTGCTCTTTAGACACTGCCACGCTGTTCCGGACACAAACACACTCTGAGGCCTATGTGATGGGGCAGGTTTTTAGAAATCTAATAAATGAGACAACCCCCTGGAGGAAGGCGGACAGTGGAGCGACACCCCAGGGCACGTTCACTTCAAGCCTCGTAACCATTTGCAGCATTGATCTTTGTTAACATGGAAGGCAAATGCTGGAAACAGCCTAGTAATTATATGGAGGTCAAGCCGCAAGTGACCTTCCATTAACACCTGCTCCACATGGCACGCTGAACATCAATATTGCGCTAGTGATGAAAGCCTGGGCGTGTGGATTCAGCTTAGTGTGTGCCAGAGGGCTCAGTGCTACACTGTACATCGGGGTAACTGCTCCCAACACCCCCAGAAAGATTCCCCAGAGGGTTTGTATTCTCAGGGAGGAGAGAGACTCTCAGGCCCTGATTCAGAAAACAGTCCCAGTCAAGAAAGCCTCCTGAGCCCATGGCTGTAGCATGGTGGCCATGTACATTAATGACTCACTCCCATTGACGCCAAAGGCTCCAAGCTTTGGAATGTCTGTTCCCCCTGATTCTGCTCTTCTAGGTTCCATCTGGGAAACTAAGTGCATCCATGCTGATACACACTGGAAGGGTCAATGCTTATCAAGTGTTGGAAGCTCTTTGGATGGAAGGTGCTAACCCAGTGCAAATAATCAAGGGAAATCATATTTCTAGCCTCATTTGACCAGTCATATTTCAGACAGACCCCTGGTGGTGAATGCACGTGGCACACAAAGTTGGAATGATTCCATAGGATAGAAATAACATGCTATAAAAAGTCTGTTACAAGCCCACCTCTTTCCATGCCATATGACAGCAGAGGTGAACCTGGCAGAGCGCATGCCGCACACTGCACATCGTATGTTTACATGAACAACGGATGTGGATCAAAACAAAGACACAGACACATATCGAGTCAGAGGGGCAAATCATGCAAACCTTTGTCCCTGAGAAATCATCTCACCATGAATGTGCTCCAGCTACATTTGTGCCCCGTGTGCTCACGGACATTCACAAAGTGTGAATGTCAAAGTCACATGTGCAAGCATTAGCAGAAGCTGAATTTTAAATTCACATGCGCAAGCGTTCACACTGGTGGAAAGACTTGTGCGCCCATCTACCAGGAGCAGAGACAATACCATGTAACATAACTAAGGGGTGCCTTCTTTTTTGCTTCTGCAGCTGAGCATATTGCATACTCCAAGGACTCCTGGCATCATTCTCCATCCTGTCACAACCTCCCCATGTGCCTTCCTCTTACCCACTCTAATGCAATGAGTGCCAGCAGCCGGTTCTTTGAAATACTGACAATTGCAGAGGTGCTTGTAGCGGGAGTTCTGCCAATCAACTGCCAGGAGCTCAGTGTGTCCCTCCTTTCTCCCTGCTGGCTCAAATTTTGGAATCTGAAAGATGCAACAAACAAGAATTCCCTCATTGCATCCAGACAGACAACCGTCCCAAGACAGACATGCCATCAGATTGGCTTTGCTCAGCCAGCTGACCAGCACACACTAGCTCTCAGGTCCTTGCAGGTGACTGTCTGAGATCCAGACGCGGGGGGTAAAAATGGGTATAAAAGTTGCTGCGTACTTTCAAAGGTCTGGGAGAAGGTGCTCTGTGTATACAGATATTCCTGGAGCAGAAACAGCTGCTAAGCTCACTGGATATATTATTCCTGGCAAGTTATTCACTCAGCTCTGAGGGCAGGGAAACGCTGACAAGCTCGCATGGTGTGTGATCAACAGTGTGACCCTGGGGGACAGCAAGGCAGAGCCTTCCTCTCAAGTGCTCCTGTTTGGGCCACTGCTTTTTCTTAAGCTATTTATATCATCAAGTGATGCGTTTAAAAAAAAATCTATACCAGGAGCTGCGGTGAGAGCGGTTGGGGGGTGATTGAAGATCTACAGAGTAACAAGACAAAGCTCAGTGGAAAAATGCCTCGTGCCTTATTTCTTGGCTCTTCATTGGCAACATGAAAGGGTTTGAAATGGGAGATCCTTGGGGGTGGGGGATCAACACTGATCCTGGCTTAAAAGTCCCAAATGTGGCTCCAGGCGGCCTGGAATGACACCGTACAAGCCTTCCACCTTGCCGTGCTGCTCACGTTGGCGTGGTCAGCAGCTGGAGCAGATGTGTGCTGTGTCACACAGCAGTTATGCCAACAATCAAAAGGGGACAATGATATTCACTTCAAAAGAAAGCACCGCTTTCCTTCCCCAGTGAAATGAGCTACCAACGGGTGCCCAACAAACCCGAGAGCATGAGGGAGGGGGCAAGAGGCTTAAGAGATTTAACGGCTATGTGAGGAAAACCAGAAAGCATGTTTAGAGAGGCAAGTTGGATGGGGTGGGAGGAGGGGATGGGGAAGCAGCAAGGGCCTGGTGAAATGAAGATCTGAGGCACAGGTTCATAGCACACCGCAGAGCTTGGGTGCATGGCTGTGGGGATTAGCAAGGGGCTTTTCAGCTGTTCCTGTTCAGTCACAGTGTGACTCAAGCACTGATCAAACAGCTCTCACAGCCAGGAGGGGACGAAGTGTCACATCTGTTACTAGGTGATTAAAGCAGGGACAGGCCTGGGATGCAACCACAAGCCATTGCACACTCTGGCTGCCTCAGACTCCCCTTCCAAGTGCATAGGGCAGAGAGGTGGTGCTGCCCGAAGAGATTCCCACACTTCTGCTGTGCTCATGGGACAAGGAGAGCTGGGGAACTGCTGCTGCTGGAGATGGACCTAGGCCACCCCCCCATGCTGAGCCCCCTGATCTTTGGATATGTTCAGGACTGCGTCTGGATGCAAATCCAAGCTCTGCATCCTAGATATTTGCACAGACAGTACTAGAGAGGGTAGATATAGCACAGGTACAATGTTAGATGAATGCAATACTTCAGAGTAAACAGGGGAGCAGTGAGTAGCGGCAGGGACGTGCTTTTACCTCGGTATCTGGCCTCGGTGAGACCCCTACCAGAATACTGCAGCCATTTCTGAGGTCCATGTTTTAAAAAGGGTAGTGAAGCACTGGAAAGGGTACAGAAAAAAGAGTCACCACATGATTCAAGGGCTGGAGCAAACACTTTCCAGGGAGAGGCTTAGGGAGCTCAATCTTCTTAGTTTATCAAAAAGAAGATTGAGAGGTGACTTCATTACTGTGGCTAATTATCTTCCCGGGGCGAGAATACCAGGTACTATCAGGCCCTTTAACCTAGCAGAGAAAGGCAGAAGATGAACCTACGGCTGCAAGTGAAGCCAGACAAATTCACATTAGATTTTTTTTAAACGGAGATGATAGCTCCCCATTGGAACACACTCCCAGGGAACATGGTGGATTCTCCATCTCTTGGTATCATAGAATCATAGAATATCAGGGTTGGAAGGGACCCCAGAAGGTCATCTAGTCCAACCCCCTGCTCAAAGCAGGACCAAGTCCCAGTTAAATCATCCCAGCCAGGGCTTTGTCAAGCCTGACCTTAAAAACCTCTAAGGAAGGAGATTCTACCACCTCCCTAGGTAACGCATTCCAGTGTTTCACCACCCTCTTAGTGAAAAAGTTTTTCCTAATATCCAATCTAAACCTCCCCCATTGCAACTTGAGACCATTACTCCTCGTTCTGTCATCTGCTACCATTGAGAACAGTCTAGAGCCATCCTCTTTGAAACCCCCTTTCAGGTAGTTGAAAGCAGCTATCAAATCCCCCCTCATTCTTCTCTTCTGCAGACTAAACAATCCCAGCTCCCTCAGCCTCTCCTCATAAGTCATGTGCTCTAGACCCCTAATCATTTTCGTTGCCCTTCGTTGTACTCTTTCCAATTTATCCACATCCTTCCTGTAGTGTGGGGCCCAAAACTGGACACAGTACTCCAGATGAGGCCTCACCAGTGTCGAATAGAGGGGAACGATCACGTCCCTCGATCTGCTCGCTATGCCCCTACTTATACATCCCAAAATGCCATTGGCCTTCTTGGCAACAAGGGCACACTGCTGACTCATATCCAGCTTCTCGTCCACTGTCACCCCTAGGTCCTTTTCCGCAGAACTGCTGCCGAGCCATTCGGTCCCTAGTCTGTAGCGGTGCATTGGATTCTTCCATCCTAAGTGCAGGACCCTGCACTTATCCTTATTGAACCTCATTAGATTTCTTTTGGCCCAATCCTCCAATTTGTCTAGGTCCTTCTGTATCCTATCCCTCCCCTCCAGCGTATCTACCACTCCTCCCAGTTTAGTATCATCCGCAAATTTGCTGAGAGTGCAATCCACACCATCCTCCAGATCATTTATGAAGATATTGAACAAAACGGGCCCCAGGACCGACCCCTGGGGCACTCCACTTGACACCGGCTGCCAACTAGACATGGAGCCATTGATCACTACCCGTTGAGCCCGACAATCTAGCCAGCTTTCTACCCATCTTATAGTGCATTCATCCAGCCCATACTTCCTTAACTTGCTGACAAGAATGCTGTGTGAGACCGTGTCAAAAGCTTTGCTAAAGTCAAGAAACAATACATCCACTGCTTTCCCTTCATCCACAGAACCAGTAATCTCATCATAAAAGGCGATTAGATTAGTCAGGCATGACCTTCCCTTGGTGAATCCATGCTGACTGTTCCTGATCACTTTCCTCTCCTCTAAGTGCTTCAGGATTGATTCTTTGAGGACCTGCTCCATGATTTTTCCAGGGACTGAGGTGAGGCTGACCGGCCTGTAGTTCCCAGGATCCTCCTCCTTCCCTTTTTTAAAGATGGGCACTACATTAGCCTTTTTCCAGTCATCCGGGACTTCCCCCGTTCGCCACGAGTTTTCAAAGATAATGGCCAAGGGCTCTGCAATCACAGCCGCCAATTCCTTCAGGACTCTCGGATGCAATTCGTCCGGCCCCATGGACTTGTGCACGTCCAGCTTTTCTAAATAGTCCCTAACCACCTCTATCTCTACAGAGGGCTGGCCATCTCTTCCCCATTTTGTGTTGCCCAGCACAGCAGTCTGGGAGCTGACCTTGTTAGTGAAAACAGAGGCAAAAAAAGCATTGAGTACATTAGCTTTTTCCACATCCTCTGTCACTAGCTTGCCTCCCTCATTCAGTAAGGGGCCCACACTTTCCTTGGCTTTCTTCTTGTTGCCAACATACCTGAAGAAACCCTTCTTGTTACTCTTGACATCTCTTGCTAGCTGCAGCTCCAGGTGCGATTTGGCCCTCCTGATATCTTTCCTACATGCCCGAGCAATATTTTTATACTCTTCCCTGGTCATATGTCCAACCTTCCACTTCTTGTAAGCTTCTTTTTTATGTTTAAGATCCGCTAGGATTTCACCATTAAGCCAAGCTGGTCGCCTGCCATATTTACTATTCTTTCGACTCATCGGGATGGTTTGTCCCTGTAACCTCAACAGGGATTCCTTGAAATACAGCCAGCTCTCCTGGACTCCCTTCCCTTTCATGTTAGTCCCCCAGGGGATCCTGGCCATCTGTTCCCTGAGGGAGTCAAAGTCTGCTTTTCCTGAAGTCCAGGGTCCGTATCCTGCTGCTTACCTTTCTTCCCTGCGTCAGGATCCTGAACTCAACCAACTCATGGTCACTGCCTCCCAGATTCCCATCCACTTTTGCTTCCCCCACTAATTCTACCCGGTTTGTGAGCAGCAGGTCAAGAAAAGCGCTCCCCCTAGTTGGCTCCCCTAGCACTTGCACCAGTATCTTCAGATCCAGACTGGAGCCTTTGTGGAAGAGATGCTTTAGTCAAACAAGTTATTGGGCTCAATACAGAGGCACCAGGGTGATATTTAATGGCATGTAATAGGCAGAAGGTTAAACTAGCTGATCTAATGGTCCCTTCTGGTGTTAAACTCTAGGAATCTAGGGACTGCCGGCCCGTTAGTCTATAAGAAACTCAAATCAGATCATCCCCAATTTTGGTCTATGGCCTTGGGCTCACACTTCCCACTGCTGATTTGATCATCTTCTTGCTCACGAAAGGGACGTTGCTGGAGGGTGTCTCATCCAAACTGCTCACGAAATGAGGCAAATCCTTTCCCAGGAATGGGCCAGTTCCCCTAGTCAGGCTGACCTGCACAGGAAGGAACTTGGATTCAAAATATTCAGTGGCATTGTCAATTTTCGCCTTCCGCATGGGAAGAGAGGGTTCTGGAGGAAGCCGGTGTAAAACAAGCAACTTTCCTGCAGAAACCCTCCCAAGAGCAGCAGTCGCTGCACTCACCTCTGGTGGGGCTGCATTGCTGGCAGTGGTATGGGCTGCCTGGGTGGGGGAAGATTTGAAGGGAAAAGCTAGTGCAGATGCAGCCTTAGAGAGCTAAGAGTCTAGAGTGGCCTTCCGCAGGCTGGCTGGGTAGCCCAGAGAATGAGGCTAAACGCGAATAGCGGAGGCCAAGCCAAATGGTGGCATTTCTGAGCCCCGATGATTGTGAGTTTTCATCCCTAGAGAGCACTCCTCTGCCTTCCTTGTGTCTCGTAACAGCACTGAGCTTAGGAAGGCCCAACACAGGGACATGCTGCGGCGTGATGGTGATTGACTGGTACCATGGCAGACACCCATGGAGAGCTTAGGCCATTCTCCATCCCGGGCCAATGGGCAGGCCTGCGCTCTTGGCTTCTATATTGCAACAACATGACTGCCGGGGAAAAGCTAGAGGCACCTGCCCAGCCTCTTCAATGTCCCTAGAAGTCAGATGTTGGCTTTGGAAGGGGTCAGTTGGTTACAGGTGGGTTTCTCTGTCTGAGGAACCCACCATTTGCTCTGTGCTTCCATTACAGATGGCGGCCATTGCTCTGGGCAGCTTCCTTTCGAACACTGGGATTCAGAAGGGTTTCCAGGTATCCCCGTTCTTTTCACAGGCTGAGGGAGTGAGGACAGCTAGCGCTGACTTACCCGCCTTATGTTGGGGCGCCATTTCAGATGGGGGGGCAACTCCCAACCGGTGAGGGGAGGAGGTAGAGGAGTGAGCGACGAGTGGGGCAGGGGGGTCGCTCCCAGCCAGTTAGGGGAGCTGGGTGGTGTGAGTAGATACACAAAGATCCACCCAGCTTTATAAAGCTAGTATATTTTTTCTTACTGAAAGGGTGACACTCACCCCTATGCTGAGGGCCCAAAGAATCCCCCTGGAGGGATGCACAGATCCAGGCCTGCCCCTCTGCCTAGGTGGGAATTTCACCTTCCAGGACTTCAACACACGTGAGAGCGTCAGGCCAGCTGCCCTATGCCCTTGTCAGACAGAAGGGGCACAGCAGGGTTACTCGCATTGCGAACTCTCCACACAGGCTCAGCCATGAGCCTCAGCCCCACCTTGGAGGGACCAAACCTCCCCAGGACAGGGAGTGAGCACCACAGTCCCCGTCCCCTTTGAACCTTCGGGTTCTCTGCTGAGAACACTCACAAAGGTGCCAGCTGCCATGTCCTTGTCCTGCACTGAAACCAGCTCTTTTACAAAAAGAAAAGGAGGACTTGTGGCACCTTAGAGACTAACAAATTTATTTGAGCATAAGCTTTCGTGAGCTACAGCTCACTTCATAGGATGCTCTTTTACATGGACCATGTTAATAGCCAACTATGTTCCAACAACTTCCCATCTCCTCTCAACACGCATCCCGGGAAGGCCCACGGCTACGCCCCGATGCCGCTTCCCGTTCAGAATGCTCATCGTCTTCTCCCTTTGGTGTAATCTTTATCTCTAAAGTAGATTATAAACTCCTGGAGGCAGGAACCATGATTTTTTAGTTTACAGATCTGCTGGAGCTCAGCTAACGAGGGGCCAATTCCCAAAGCCACATTGTCTTGGGTGAAGCTAAGTTTTCAGGGGTTTCACCCACTAAGAAGTCACTAATTCAGGATGTACTTGAAGACATATTCAGTGTGCCCGCACTGCAGCATCTTTGGGAAAGAAACGTTTGTACTACAATAAGGAGAACTGCGATGGAATCGAATATTAGTTAGGAGGCAAATTGAAGGGTCTTATACCAGAAAATATAACAAAGGGTCTTTTAGAGAATAATGGTAAAGTAGCGTCATTCCCATTTCATGCAGAAACAACAGTAAATGAACTGCCATTAATGTCGTTAAGACTGGTCTGCAACACCGACTGCACTTAAACAAAACCAAGAACCTTCTAAAAATATGATTAAAAAACTAGCGGAGGAAAAAGAGCCAGAGAAAAATAAAATAAAATATACAGGTTGATTCAACCTGTTTCAGCTGATGAATGACGTGCTATTGCTCTGTGCCAAAGTAACACTTGACCTCTATATATCTTCTTAATGAAGTCAGTGGAGAAAGACTCCCAGGGAACCTTTGTAGCAGGGCAAGCCAGTTGCAAGCTGGGCTTCGCTAATAGAATATGTCACTTGGTTTTTTCCAGGTCACAAACTAAGAAGAGCAATTAAATCAAATTGGAGGCTGTAGAGATTGGAGCAAGCCTCCATAGGCCAGGTAGTGAAATCATTAACGATGTAGTTCTTTTCCCATGATAAATTGTCGAGGAGAGTGAAACATGCTGCTGGCCATTAATCTGGGCTAATCAGCTTGAAAACTGGGTTGTTTTATTTAGTAATTAACTGGTTATTTGAAAAAAATGATACATGGCCCAGTGGAAGTCTATAGAGCTGCCGTCCAGCAGATAATAATGCAGAGCAGTGGGGAATCTCTTGGGGGCAATTCATGCCTTTTCAATTAGAGCCATTGGCAAAGTCTGAAAAATGGCCCAAGGTTTGTATTGACACCTTGTAAAGAAAAACACTCCAGTGAACAGAGCCAGCATCTTGGGGAGTACTGGTAATTGCTCTGCCCAGCCCCTCGCACAAAGTGCTCTAAGCGAAGCCAGGCATTTCAAAGGTATCCTTGTGTTTCACACCTCTCTGGTGCCATTGGGAATAAAAGAGCCGAAGACAGAAGGCATTCAAAGCTGGCAATGAAATAACTGGGGGGCCGAGAATATAAGGATCCTCTCTAGCTGGTGAGGGCCTGTATCTCCCCACTCCAGTGCACAGGGTAAATGGGGAACAGACGTGAGCTGTCCAGCCCCCCAGGGGAATCCATAGCCAGCTGAGTCTGAAAGGGAAGCTGAGCAGGACAAAGAAGCCGGAAGGGTTTTCCCAGGGAACCTGCTGACAGGACCCTGGCTCAGAATCGATTGGTGCTGCCCAGCCTGTTTACACGTGAGCAGCCTCACAGCCTAGTGCCAGCTGAACAAGGGAGATCACTGGATGGGCCCATGAGGTGGCTTGGCCAGTCGGGGCCTGGCGCAGCACGTTCATCCCCTCAGCAGGAAGGACTTGCTATGCCAAAGGGATGACTGCAGCACTGAGACACAACAGGGGCCTGTTTGCTCCAGTCATTTCATCCAGGGCTGCCCACGGACCAAAGGGGAGACATGGCCCTAGGTCCTGCAGCACAATCCTTGGCTGCTCCCTATAACTGCAGGGCGACACCAAAGACTCAGGAGGTTATTCCTGGCCATGGGCAGACAAGCAGCGCTCTCTTCTCATTGGTCAAGGACAACCCAGAGAGAAGCCCATTGGTTGCATGAGTGTGTTTTACACACATCTGTGCATTTCTCTCCAGATCAGCTCCTGGCCAGCTGCCAGACTTGTGTGTCCCAAACTTGGGGAACCCTTTCAGTGACCTGCATGTCCCAAATAATGTCCATTTTCCCATTTTGTGAAATATAAACAGTGGAAAAGTAGAATTGCTGCGGAAGAGGCCTCTCCCTGCAGCCCCAAGGAAAAGACACATCATGGTGGGAGTTGCAGCAACAAGCCAGTTCCCAGGGAAAGGCGCAGGTCTCCACTGGTGACGTTAAAGGGGCACGCAGAAGTGTCATGCAGCTGGCGAAACCTGCTGCTCAGTCGCACTGCTGTTTCCAACCAACTGTACTTTTAAAATATTTGCTCTTGGAGAGCCTTTGATGCAGTCTTGGAGGGGTGGGCAGGAAGGGGGAATAAAGAGAGGCCATTCAAAGGGCCAGGAAGCAGCGTCTGAGACGAACATAATGCTCGTGGCAACAGGCAGCCCTGGTTTATTAAACCCAGCGGCCAGGGTCAGGCGAGCCCCAGAGCCAGTGGTCATCCCGCAGCAGGAACCGCGCAAGCCCCAGCAGGCTTAGCAAAGAGCCAGTTAATGAAAACCTCCACCAGGGAAGCAGATCACATCAAGGCCACACAGAAGCTTCAGATCCCTTAAGCTGCACTTTGAAGAGCAGCGGCAGCAGAGAGAGACAGGCAAGGTCACAGAGCACCGAGACCCCCTCCAACCTGCCGTGCCGCTGAGTTAAAAAAATCATTGTTGCCATTTGATGAAACTTCACCAAATAAAAAAAGCTGAATCTCCCTGCTTAGGAGAGTTCCCTGGGTTTCCACTGTCTGCCACTGGGAGCCCTCCCTTTCTCTCGGTTGCGATGGGCATTTGGGATCAGACAATATCAGGACTCTGGAAGGGCCTGTGGCAAGGGAACCTTCGCACCCCATAGACAGTCAAATATTTCAGTCTTTCGAAACTAGCTGTAAAGGCTACGGTTACCCTGGCACCAGCCAGCATGACTCCCATTAATTCAAGTTGTGGGAGTGTAATTTTCATTAGTAATAATAATTGTCCCCATAAAATCTGGCAGGGCGAACTTAATGGACTACACTGTTTTCCCATGAAATTCCTGCTTTTTAAACGTTCCCTCTGCCTGGCCTTTTTAGCTTCTACTGTAAAAAAACAACCAACAACTTGAGTGACCATTTCCAAACCAACTTTGCTGCTTTTCCTGTGCTGGCCCCAAAGGGAAAGTAAAACAACCTGCAGCATGGCCAAACCCCCAGAAAGTTAGGTTGAAAAAGGCAAAGATGAGAGGGGAGTGCCAAGTGCCCACAGGGAACAAGAGCAGGTCTTAGGGGAAGTATTAATCCCATGCAGGGTTTATTTAATGCACCAAGACTTCACCAGCCATCAGGAATTCACAGTGCAATGCCCAGGCCCCGAGGAGTAAACTGACCTGGCATGGTCATGATGCAAATAAAGTTATATTCAACGAGCAATGGTGATCTTATAGTTAGGTCAGGGGGCTTGGGCTCCATTTCTGCCTGATTTATTTGATGTCTCAGTTTCTTAGTTTCCCCATCAGTAAATTGGGGATCAGAGTCTCTGTAAGTGCTGATTATTCAAAAAGCAGCAAGACAAAGTGTTACGTCTAATCATCATCTAACTAGATTCCTTCCTGCTTCTCCATATGTTTCCCTAGACTCTCACAGTCACTCACCCCTCCTTGTGCATTAGACACAAGACTAAGAAACAGCTTTAATATTGCTTTGGGATGACAGTTGTCTCTTACTGTGATGTCTTGGGACAGTGCCACGCCTGCAGATCCCGCTATTTCAGGAGCCCACCCTTGAAAGATAATTGATTGCGGAGGGCTGGGTGCATGGGAAAGCAGACAGATCTTTGCCCCTTCCCTTCACTTAGATCAGGCATCCAGAGGACAGGGAATTTTTTGGCTAGCTTCTTTTCCATGCAGCCAGCCAGTCACTCCTATAGATTGTACTCCAATCACAGCCATGGTACTTGCTGGTATCATCATACTGCATGGCAAGATGCTGACAAAGTTCACGGCATGACGACATCACATCGACAGGTCACAGTCTAGGTTTGCCAATGTTCACATTCACTCACCCCTGCTCAGTCAGTCTTGTCCCCCTGGACTGCACCTTGCAGAGGCAGGATGCATCTGCCATGAGGAATTTGACTGAGCGGCAAGGTTTGGCCCACCAGGAAGATGCAGCAAAAAGCCAACATGCTGCATGAGGATTCAGAGCTCCCCCGTTTTGCTGCATTGCCGGGTTCAGATCATGAAGTGACACTGTCTAGTTACACTTTCCAGCACTTTCTAGCCTTTAGAAAAGCAGACTGAGGAGTCTTCCAATATGTTAAGGGCGGTGATCAGTTGCTCTCCATGTCACTGAAGGTAGGACAAGAAGCAATGGGCTTAATCGGCAGCCAGGGAGATGTAGGTTAGATATTAGGGAAAACTTTCTAACTCTCAGTGTAGCTAAGCTCTGGAACAGGCTCCCAAGGGAGGTTGTGGAGTCACCATCATTGGAAGCATTTAAAAACAAGTTGGACAAACCTCCGTCAGGGCTGGTCCAGGTTTACTTGGTCCTGCCTCAGCGCGGGGGGCTGGGCTTGGTGACTTCTCAAGGTCCCTTCCAGCCTGACATTTCTGTGATTCTATAGAGGTGAACATGCCAGCAGTTATTTCTCTGTGAACATTTACACAAATAAAAGAGTGACTTGGCTTTAGCTGAGTCCTGACTCTTGCATGCTCCCTTTCCATGACTACCTTAGTGAAAGCATTTACTGACAATTCATAGAAACAGCCACATTTTAAGCAAATGTCAGAGAATATTCATGAAAAACAAATTCGGAACTTGCAAAGAAGAGAGTTCACACTGGAAACCTGATTGTACGAGAGATACCCATCCACTGAGAGAACAAAAACAAAGACCTGTGACCTCTGTGTCCAATCAAAACTAGCTTACCTGGGGAGAAGATTTCTGATACTAGCCAGTTCTTTGATCTAGTAAACAAAGGCAGGTGGTGGTGATCCCATGGCTGGATGCTGAAGCTAGACAAATTCAGACTAGACATAAGGTGACAATGTTTACCAGTGAGCATAATTAGCCATTGGAACAACTTACCTGGCAATGGGCTGGAGATGGGGTCTCTCTTTCTAACTGATCTCCTCTAGCTCAGCCAGAGGTTATGGGCTGGCTGCAGGAACCACCTGGTGATATTCTCTGGCCTGTATTAAGAGGTCAGACCAGATGGTTAGAATGTTCCTTTCAGGCCTCAAAAAAAAAAAAAAAATCTCTGAGTAACTGACACAGCAGAAATTTCACATTCTTGAAGTGACCTGCTTGCGAACAGGCTGCACACCCATTATTCACTGAATCACTTCAAGTTGCCCAGGACAAATTGTGAAGAGAAAATAAAGGGAAAATTCATCAGATAAGTTTTTGACAACAAATTTATTCATCCTGCTCTGTCAAATGGCACTACAAAAAGCTGGGTTTGCCTTGTTTCAAGGACTCTCAAACTTCCTTTGCTTTCCATGTCCAGCGTCTGTGGGATCACTTAGCTGACTTTCAGCTGAACCTGTTATTGACACGTGCATCAAGCTGCCCTGAAAACCTTTGCATCTCAGTGCTATCAAACTGCACAAAGGCAATTAACTCAAAACAGGGTTTGATTGAATAAGCTCTGTTGACCATATATTGCAAATACAATCACATCTTAGCATGTTACATGGTAGAAATTAAAATCTCTCCTGCTTGACCAGCCAGACTCCTCATGACAGATTAATCTCATATAGACCATACTGGAGATACGTTTTTGTCTTATTCATAAACTGAATTGGTTTGCTCTAAGCTGTGGGTGTTTGCTTGAGAGTTCCACCACCAGCCACCCAAAATCATTATGTACCACCATTTAAAAAAACATTTAACTTATCCTTTTATCAGGGATGCCAATTTCTCACTGCGTCGTCTCACCTCCAGTTCTTCATTAGAATAATTGCCAAAACCGTGGTACCGTATCAGAACAGCTACAACTGAACAACATATAACGAATGTGAACTGCACATAGGGGGAGTGAGTGACCTGATTTCTGGAGGAATCAAGGTCTGTTTATTAACTGAAAACCCAGAAGTTCTAGGAGCACATGGTCACAGGGTGCTGCAGCTCCACTGGGTTTGTAAAGTTCATTGTGACCGTGGTACATTAGTCACATCCTGTGAACCATCTCTCAGCACTTCAATATTATACAATTTGATGGGAATCCTGTTGTCACTATTCCGTAAATGAGGCCTCAAGTCCAGAAAGCTGTTTCCAGGAACTCTCCAAAAGGAGGAAGTCAGCCCCAGTGTAGCGGAGTGATTGAGGCAGTGCTATAGAAATAGGGAGGCAGGCCTCTGACCGACACCACACCACGGCATGTATTTTAAAATTCTATTTAGGAAAAAGAAACACCCCACCCTTGTTCTTCTAATCAGCCACGTGGGTTTGCACAATTAAAACTCAATAGCTTCTTCCAGGTCTTTGTCAAGGTCCCGAATACCCCTGTGTCAATGTTCAGTGTGGCATGCCAGGGTCTATTCTCTCCTCTCTGCAGGTCTGTCTCACCACAGCCGCTTCTCCACTCCATCAAAAGGCTTCCTCTCCCTGGCGCTTGCATAGGACTCGTGGTTTTGCTTGGCTGCACGTGAACAGCGTCTCTTAGCAAGAAAGTCCAGGATCAGGCATTGGTCAACATGGGGGCTGTTTAGCACAGGTAGTACGGTGGGTTGGTCAACGGAAGCCTTCTTAAAGCAGAGTTGTCACGAGTGCTGCTACAGTTATAGATGTAGGATGTTGATGAAGTAGGCGTACCATAAAACAAATGCCAAAAATTGTTCTAAAACCAAAAAAACATGTTTCATGGCAACCAAATCTCAAAGTTTTGCTGCATTAGTTCAGACATTCACCTATTTTTGATTGTAACAGACATGCACATTCAACAGTAATATCTACGGATATATGGTGGGATTTTACAAAAGCACCCGAGAGACTTATGAGCACACGTCCCAGTGACTTTTATGGGACATGGTCCTAAAGTCAATTGTGCACATTTGGACATCCCACCGATAACATTCACTGAAGGATGACAGTGGACCAGCCAGTAGAGGGTGATGAAGCTGCTTTGAAGCTGTGGTTCAGGCTGGAGCTCGGGCTGTGGGCTTAAGAGCCTGAGCTGCAACTTGAGAACACTGTCTACACAGCTATTTCTAGAGCCTTAGCGTGAGCCCTGCTAGCCGAGTCTGTTGACCTGGGCTGGGAGGCTTGCTCCAAAATGTTGCATAGACATGCCTATAGATGATGACAACCTAGAGTGCTATCGGTCACTCTGTTAGCTCAGATATCAGAGGTCTGTGCTGCATCTCTAAGGGGTCCAACATTGCCTGATAACCCATGTGGATGTACATGATGGAATTTCTCCCTCTTTTTTTTCAGTTTTCTTTTTTTTAAATGTAGGTAATTACACACACACACACACACACACACACACACACACACACACACACACAAAACTGTGCTAAAAACAATCAAGGTTGCCAAGTCAAGTGCCCAGAAATAGAGCTGGGCCAATAACTGATTTTTCAGTTTGTGGCAGTTCTGAATTTCTGAGACTTTTTGAAAGTTTTAGCAAATCAAAAAAGTAAAAATTGTTCCGACTTAAATTAAGCTTTTTGGTTGCGAGTATTTTAACCTTGTTCGATAAAAAGCAACGAAACGAAGTGTTACATTCACAAATCAGCAGGAGGAGGTGGCCTCCTGTTACCCAACAGCTAGGGCATTCCCCCGGGATGAGGTTGAAATTGCCGCTCTTGGTCAGGGACCTGAACCCAGGACTCTCTCCTCCCGGCAGGTGCCCTAGCCAGTAAGCTGGCAGCTAGTCTGGGCAGGGCTATCAGCATCTCCTGTTGAAGCTGGTTCACAGCTGTAAAATACTTGCGCAGTTCTTGGGCCAGGCAGCGAGAATGAGAACAACTCACTAGCCTGGTTGTTTGGGTCCTCACCTGGGCTGGTGGAGCCTCGAATCCAGGACCCTGATCCAAGGGTTACTTAGCGACTTGTACAGATTGACATCCAGTTTTTGTTGACCCCAAAGCGTGTTTTTCTGTTAATGAACAACTCATCCGAAAAGAGCTCTATGCAGCTGCTGGGCAATGCCAGAATTCAAGAAAGCTTATGGTGGGGCTTTGCGTCACTGGCACTTGAAGCATCTCATACGGCTGGGCAAGCTCTTTAAATTCAACACCATCTGGGCCTTCCATGGCATTTTATTTTAAAGCCCAGGGATGACAACATTGGCTTCAGAGACCTGCTTTATAGCATGTTCTTTCATGCGAGCTCACATCCCCTGCTCTGTGTGCACTCACGGGGGATTCTCCACTGCATTTTGGCTGCCTACAGGATCCCAAGTGGGGCAGAGACAAGGATACCATGTGCTGAGCTACAGCTCAGCCAAGCAGGATTGGCACAGTCAATGGGAAAGTCAGGAAAATCAGTAGCTCATTTCTGGGCTGACCGCCTGGCCCTTCCAAGCCAGGAGTTACAATGCACAAGCAGAGGGAGACTGTCCCACCAAATCTTTCCGAGATACAGAGATCCTTTTCTTTCATGAATTTGAAACCTACTGATTTCCCCTGGCCGCATCCCCAGCTTTCGTTGTAAGATGCTGGGAAGTGTAAAAAAAAGTGAAATAAAAAAGCGAATAATTGTTTTAGGAAAACGAAAGCAACAAGGCTCCACTCTCCCTGGTTGCTGTAAGTTGAGCACAGTAAAGGCCTTGTTCTCCTGTGAAAGCTCAAGACAAGGGTTTTGTTCCCAGGATATACAGGCTTCAGCAGCTGCTTTTGTGGCCAAAGAAACATTCCAGACAATTGGTGAATCATCCCCAAAAGTGGTAATTTGACATCAGCCACAAAGGCTGCTAGCCCCGTGATCAATGAGCATCTTGGGGTATTTAATACAGGAAGAATTACAGTGGCCTTTCTGAGCGAGTAGCACCCATCTCCTATCTGTGGAGAGCACAGTCGTGAACCCCTTACTCTGAGATTATCCAAGACAACACGCAACCTCCAGATGGCACCGTGTAAACCACAGCTCATCCCAACATCCGGCTCTGGGTAGAGGGCTGACTTCTGCCTTATTCTTCTGATTCAGACACAGGACTTCTTTACAAGCTGTGTCTATAGGACGTACAAAGAAGAGGCTACAATTTTTCTGATGCACAGAGAAAGGGGGACACGAAATGGAACCCTCATTAGCCAAGGTTGGCAGCCAAACTATGTAGGAACCCATGCAAGTCCTGCCCTCTGGATGCCCAGGGGGGATATCAAGAGCTGTATTTTGATCCTGCAAGCTGCTGACACCTTCCACTTATTGATTTGTAGCAACTCATCACTTGGACCTAAATCTGGAGTGACTCCATTCAAGTCAGTCACTTGATGTCCTGCAGAAAAAGATGCTATTCTTCCCCGCTAATCTGACCCCATCTAGCTACAAATACTGCAGGCCACATGATCATGCAGCTCCCATTTAAATCCAGCTACAGTTGATTATAATTGTAAATGCCCCAAAGCAACTGGGCGAAGCAGCATTTCCTTGGGTTTGGGTTAAATTTACCTTCCATTAACCTTTGTCCAAAACCTGACTGTTAATGTGACCCAGAGCTGCGCTCCCTCAGGTTACAAGCCCAGACCAAGAGAGGTTGTCACTGAACAATGACTCTGGCCAGGGGGCTGTTTAATGGCCTGTGTGAAATGAGCCAGGATGGGAGGGTGCCCAATGGCCATGCGTTGAGAGCAGAAAAACTGACAACCGACACCAGACAACCCTGTGCTGGCACCCTGCTGGGATGAAGAACATGAATACCAAGCTCTTTCCATCCCCAGGGCAAGGAAAATGTAAGCGAGGCAGACAAGGAGGCAGCAGGGAGCATCGAGAGGCTCAGAGGAGGGAAGAGCTAGGACGTAGGTTTGCTCTTTTTAAATGGCCCATTGGTTTTTCCCTGAATCACTGCGTGAGGGCACAACAGAACCTACAGGCCAGGTCTGCAAAGGGGGCTCAGCACAGAGACAGACAGACAGGTGCCCAGAGCATTGTTCAAATACACCAAACCTGCCTAGGGACTTTTGGAAACTGCACAAGGTGCCTATCTGCATCTCCTGGTGCCTCCATTCCTTGGTCAATTTGGCCCTGCATCCTTAGGAGGAATTTGCACAAGGAAGGGTGAGGGGTTAACGACCCAATCACAAAGGGCATTGCATGCAGAGCAGCAGTGGGGAAAACACAGGCTCTGCTTGAGTAGAAGAAGTGGGCCATCACAGCTGGTGGAGTAGAGGGGATGGGGCAGTGTGATAAGAGTAGGTCAGCTATGTAGGCAGAGGGGAAGTTATACTGGGATTTGGAAGCCAGGGGCATGAGGTTAAAGTGTGACGTGGTGGACAGCGGGGAGCCAAGGGACCCCTCAGAGTGGGGGAGACATGGTCAGAGTGATGGAGATCGTTTTAATAGCTGCATTTTGGCTGGATGGGGCACGTACCGATTCAGGCTATTCTGACGAACCATAGTTGCTTCCCCAGTTACAATGTGGTATTGCCCTTGGCAGGTACTACCCCAGAGCAATATCCTACCTGCCAATCATCTACGGTGAGCCCAGGGCTGAAATTTCCCAGCCAAGCCCTGCAACAGAATAAGAGATGATGATAAACAGTCCAGTAAATATCCCCTTCAACAGCAGCTTAGTGAATGCTTTCCAGTGCCTGCAAGAAGGGGGGCTTGTTTGCGGGGCAGTTTGAAGTAACCATGGCTGAGGGGTGATGCTTAGCTCCAGAGATCAGGCACTGGGTTTATATTGGCAGAGTAAACACTTGGGACTCCAGATCACAACATCCCTGCTGTTGACAGAGGGCATTATACCAGGATCTGACGCCAAGTGGCACTTCACGGTGACAAAGAGGACAATGCCATGATCTGACGACTGTCAACAGTGTTACAGTGCTGAAGACTTTAGTTCAATATTTGCCAAGAGGCAAAGTGAGTAGTGTCTGCTCACTCTGTTGACTTAGATGCATCAATTATTAGAAAAACTAGATTGACCAGATGGGAATTCAGTTTCAATGGCTGGTGACCAAATTCCAGCCCCAGCATTAGATCCTGTGGCGTTACATTCAGAGTAACAGGAAAATAGTCTAACTCTAGTTGTTGCCCTGTCCTTGGGCTATAACAAACAAATGCTCCTATTGGGAAGCACTGTTACGTCATGTGCAGCCGCGCTGTCAAAGCTGGACAGTTCCAAGAGGGCAGATTGCAATGACAAGTGGTGGTTCAAATGACTCGTTCAAACACGCTGCAAACCCCCTTCGTGGAAAGGGTGAGAGAACTCCATTAATGTCCTTCCAGAACGGTCAGACGCCACTTCTCCGATGGGAATTAGGGGCTTCAGCAAACACGGATGAAGCTAGACCCGCCGACGGGGGAGGGGGGCAAAGGGGGCAATCGCCCAGGCGGGCCGCTGGGCTCCTAGGCGCGTGTGGGGTGGTACCGGCAAAGGTAGCCGGGGGCATGTGGAAGCCCTGGCCGTGTCAGAAGAGCGTGCCCAGCAGCAGCTTACTGGGCACCAGCCAGCGCAGGTGCAGCACCGCCCAAATGTCAGGCGGACCCATGGCCGTGCGGGGACGACTTGTGCGTGCGTGCACCAGCTGCCGCACGTGGGCCAGCTCCATGACGTGACACCAGGCCAGCGGCAGCGTGGTGCCCGGCTCCAGCAGCGTGGTAAACCTCAGCCATCCCTTTCTAGGGGGCCTATTGACTGCTGTGCCCTGGGGCCTGGAGGAAGCGGAAAGTGAGCCGTTGCTAAAGCTCATTAACACTTCGTACCTCATGATACCTTGTGCCTGCAGAGACCCCCACACTGGTGCAGCTGAGAAGCCGTGACTGGTCATTCATTAGGCTGTGCAAATAAAAGTCACACTCCTGATCCAGTTCAGGATCAGATGAGAAAGTCTCAGCCTGTGCAGGGAGGGGCTGTGGCAGCAGCAGGACAATGCTTGCCGACGCAGCAAGAATCGTTGCTGGGGGCTCCCGGGCAGCATGGGCTGTAGGGGCAGAGACCCCTACCCACCCCAGGAGAAGGGGAAGCGTATGCTGCTCTCTGTGCCTGGGCAGTGCTGCACCCGGCATGGCCCTGCCTTAACCTCATCCCTTTCGGGGAGACAAGCGCTGCTGGAGAGGGGAGACACCCAATTCATGCAAGAGCACACAAGGAGGAAAGCTTCTGGCACCCTCTCATCACATTGGAGCCCTGCGCAGGGTTAGCCATTTAGCCTGGTCCTAAGAAATAAGGGGGAGAGGGGAGAACAGATTTAATTAGCTAGTTATGTCTCTTTAAAGACCAAGGACTGGTCTATACTCCAGACTTAGGACGAGGTAAGGCAGCTTACACTGACCTAACTCTGTAAGTGTCTGCACTACAACATGGCTCCCACCAATGTAACTCGCCCGCTACACTGACCTAATACCTCCCCCACACGAGAGGCGGAGCGCTTATGTTGATGCAGATGGGTCAAGACAGTGTCCATGTAGACGCTGCACTGCTGCCTTTCAGAAGCCGCCCCCCAGTGCCCCACACGGGCAGCTAAATCAGTGCAAAGGCTCCTAGTAAAGACGTGTGCTGCCAAAACAAGCTGCATAGTGTGGATGTGCAAAAGCAATGTCATTACTGTGGTGGCTGTACCTCGATGTAAGTCAGGGCCAGTCTACACTACAAAATGAAGTTGACCTAAGTTATGTCTATGTACAGCCACTGCAGTAATTATATCGCTTTTGCATGTCCACACTCTGCTCCTTGGGCCTGCGTCTTCACCAGGAGCGCTTACACTAATTTGATCATCAGGGCAAGTCTACACTACAAAATTAAGTCAACCTAAGTTATGTTGATGCACAGCCACTGCAGTAATTGAATCAGTTTTACACATCCACACTACGCTTCTCGTGTCAGCAGTGCATAGCCTCACTAGAAACGCTTGCACCGATTTAACTGCCAGTTTGGGGCATTGAGGGATGGCTTTTTAAAAGCAGCAACAGTTAATGTAAGCAATGCAGCATCTACACTGAAGCTGCGTCAACCCAACTACATCAACCTAAGTGCTATGCGTCTCTCAGAGTGGAGTTATTAAGTCAGTGTAATGGGCGAGTAACATCAGTTGGAGCAGAATTTTAGTGTAGACTCTTATTGAGTTAGGTCAATGTGAGCTGCCTTACGTCGATCTAGCTCTGTAGTGAAGACCAGGACTCAGGTCATAGTTAAATCATTTCTACTGCCTAACTGCAGTTATCATTCGTGCACATGAGAAAGTGGTGCTAAATTTAGCTCTGGCTTGTGCTAGGTTACAGGAGAGCTCATTCCCTCCCCCAGACTTGCAGATTCCATTGCTGCGTCCTCCAGGGGATTTGTTGCCTGGCAAGGGGAAAGCACCAACCACCACCAAGTTGGGTTACAATAAAAATCGAAAGTGCTCCCCTTCCTCCAGGGCCCCCACCCTGCGCAGACATATGCACATGTTGAGCTGTAGGGGCTGAGAATCAACCAGCGCTTCTCACAGTACAAAAAGTTCAGCAAGTGAAAAACTCCATGTAGGATCCAGCCTCCTCTGTCCCAACCTGCGGCACCCAGCTCCACCTGGTGCTCCTGGCGCTGGAACAACTGGCAGGACTGGGAGACATCACTCAGCATCCTGCAAAGCCTTTCCTCTGTTAGATATAAAAAATGAGCGCGCCTCCGATTTGGCAGGATTGGAAGCCACGGCCTGTCAATTGCGTAAACCCCCTTTCCTGGGCACTTTTCCTTATCGGAGCCCTTGAGAGAGGAAATCAGCCCTAGGCCGCAGTTATAATTGTATTGGCAATAAACCACTTCACATTTCACTGTGAAATGCTGGATCAGGGTCCTCATGTACGTGAACCCCCTACTCATCACTCCATTCCCCTATCCAGTGTCCTGCCTCTTCTAGATTCCCGCTGCTACTCCCAAAATGATGAGGCACCCAGATGTACGGAGGGCCACTGCTTAGTAAATACACCAGAATATGCATGAAAGCCCCGGGATGGTTTGGAACTGAGTCAGACAGGTTGGCTTCGTCCCTTGCTGTCCTAAGACAATGAACATATGTCATGGAGATTCCTCTCCAGCTTATCTAGGCTGTAAGAAAGGCTTTTCTTTGGGTGATAAAAGGGGATGCTAAGATACCATTCTGTTTCTCAAGTAATGTCACAAGACTCCTGGCTTGGCCACACAGTTGCTCTTTAGAAATGAAAGAGACAGTCCGTGCTTCTGCTCAGGCCAAGTGGCAAAACCGTTGCAGCCCTTTTTAGAGAAGAATAAGAAAAAGAGAGAGATCAGGAACCCTGTTGCTATCCTGTCATCCTGGGAACCAGGCCTTTGTGCGCTGTTTGCCAAAGGGATGAGCTGTGGGGCCTCTAGGTTTCACCTGCTGATCTTCAAGAGTCATGAATATTCTCATAATCCCCCCATCCTCCTCAGCCCAGAAGCCCTTTCATCCCAAAGCTAGGTTTCATCCAGAGACTGTTCTGCGTCCCAGTGTATGCCAGAGCATCCCCTCATCTCCACATGAAAGTAAGCATCTGCCACCAGCCAGGCCTCCGTGTTTCTTCTCTACTGCTCATCTACTAATATTATTTAGTCTTCAGACTACATTAGGCGCCCAAGTAAATTCTATTCTTGCAGTGCAGAGGACAGACAGCAAGTTGGGATCTCAGCAGCACCAGACACAAACTAAAACAGCTTTCCATTGGATACATGTGCGGGGATGGACAGACGGACACCCCTCACCCCCAGCAAATCAGACACCAGGAGCTACCATCAGAAGTGATGTAAATGGCAGAGTAAATGATACTTTCATCAATTTTTCAGGCCAGCTGGGACCATCCTGGTCTCCTGCATAAAAGGCCAGAGGCTGTTACCTGGAGCTGGTGTAATTGATATGCCAGTGGGGCAGGAGAGCGCTGGAGCAGGAAAAGAAAAGGCACCCAGACTGTGTGAGGAGATGCAACAAAGCAGGATGCAGGGAGAATATTTCATGTCACCCTCCCATCAGCTGCATTTCCAGTCACTGGCAGTGACTCATTCCCAGATATCATGCTAAATGCGGCCCCCAGGGGCTTTCCGTGTGGCCACAGCCTCCTGGGCAGTGATTGGGTGGCGAGGGGAGGGGATGGGGCATTTTCCCCAAGCAAAGTGTGGTTTCAAACGTAACCCGTGGATAACCTTGTGGGCACATAATAGTCCTAAACAGGAGGCGACTGGCCAAGAAAGGTTGTGCTTCTTATTGCAACAGCATCACACATGGGCTACCAATGTTGTTGTAATGGCAGCAGAGCAAACAGACTGAACAGGTAAAATCCTTGCTCGGCTATCTTGTGGTGTCTAGGAGAGGAGCTGGTTGTCTACGTCCAGTTGCCAGGTGTTCACCTTCCAAAAGCCAACTGCCCAATTAGCCCCTCTCCTGGCAGGTCTCAGCAGAGGCACCAAATACTGATGGGAGCAGAGATGGCATTGCCTTCTGGGGTCCTAAGCTAGAGGATGAGGGATGGCAGGGGTCATCCTGGAGGGAGATTGCACTAACTGCTCACACTGAACTTACCTGTGGAAACATAGGGAATGTGTCACGCAGAGCGATGTCAAGCGAGTAGCTATCTCCAGCCTTAAATCACTGTCCAAGAACCCAGCCTTTCACGAGCAGCATCCTGGGGCTTCTTACAAATATTCCCTCTTCAGAAGAGAAGATATTTAGTCTGCCCTAGAACTACCATAACTGTTTCCACAAACAAGGAGCTTTCAGACATGGTGTGTTTGAGATTTACAAGCGCCAGGTGAGCTGGTCTTCCCCCTCAGATACAGAATAGTACCACAAAGGAAGTGAGGTCTGAGGAAGTTTATCTAAGGAGATATGCTGTGCACCTTTGCGGGTGGAAATTTGTTCTAAGGATTTCATGCTATTTGTCTCATGATTGTTGCACTTTAGAAGTGGACCTGCCCTAAAGAAAATTTTCTGTGTTGAGGATATTTCAAGACATCACCGTTGTGGTGAAGCAGCATCCCCTTTCAAAGCCCCTGAGGCAAGCCGGGACATCCACATTGCTATGTTTAGTGCACTAGCTCGAGCGCGAGTCTGTCTCCCCAGGCTGGGAGGCTCATTCCCAGCTGGAATATAGACATAACCTGGCACACTGAATCTTTATGGTAAAACCCATAAGCTTAAAACCACAAGATAGCCTGAGCCGGGTCAGTAGCACCCTCTGAGATCATTCAGACTGAAAAAGCTTTTACAATCAGATTTACTTTTCACGCCTTTCTCTCATACGGACACTGAAAAGAGACTGGCCAATTTTCCGCTGATTTACAGGCAGTTTCACTTTCTGGTTCTCCTGTTTTAACGCACTGCTACAATGTTTGTTTTGCAAACATCGTGGAAGAAAGTTTGTGTGTCGTGTGTGTGTGCGCGTGCACGCGCACGCGCGCTTCCATGACCAGATTCCATGACTGTAGAAGTACTTCTGATTAACACCCGTGTGACAGGCCTCTCCTGCCTTGAGCAGATAACACTTGGGTGTTGTTACCGTGTCGGAGGCTTAGACCACGAGTAAGACAACACATTTCATTTTCCTGATTGTACAGAGGGTAAATATATAAGATCTATGGCAAAGTTAACCACATATGGCAGGATACTGCAGCTCAGCAGGTGTGGTGGCAGCCATCCCCCACCCCCTGCAACAGGTCACCTTTCTCTGCCACTCCAGTGACATGTCTCTGAGGAGATGAATCTCCTGCTCGGGGAGAGAGTGCCCCGTCCTGGAAACATTCTGATCATAGGTCCCAATGCCCTGCTCAGGAGATGGGAAATCAACTCATAGTTGGGGATTAGATTCTGCTTTGAGCAGGGGGTTGGACTAAATGGGAGGTCCCTTCCAACCCTGATATTCTATGATTCTATGTATCGGGGGTAGTCGTCTTAGTCTGTAGCCACAAAAAACAACAAGGAGTCTGGTGGCACCTTAATGACTAACAGATTTATTTGGGCAGAAGCTTTCAAGGGTAAAACACCTCTTCAGATGCATGGAGTGAAAATTACAGATGCAGGCATTTTATAATGACACAAGAAGGGAAGGGAGTTACCTCACAAGTGGAGATCCAGGCTGACAGGGCCAATTCGATCAGGGTGGATGTGGTCCACTCCCAATAAGAGATGGGGAGGTGTCAATTCCAGGAGAGGCAGAGCTGCTTTTGTAATGAGCCAGCCACTCCCAGTCCCTATTCAAGCCCAAATTAATGGTGTTAAATTTGCAAATGAATTTTAATTCTGCTGTTTCTGTTTGAAGTCTGTTTCTGAAGCTTTTTAGTTCAAGTATAGCTACTTTTAAATCTGCTATAAAATGTACAGGAAGACTGTACTGGCTTTTGTATGTTACCGTTCCTGATGTCCGATTTGTGTTCATTTATTCTTTTACGTAGGGACTGTCCGGTTTGGCCAACGTACATGGCAGAGGGGCATTGCTGGCACATGATGGCACATAACACATTAGTAGACATGCAGGTGAATGAGCCTCTGATGTGGTTGGGCCCTCTGATGGTGTTGATAGAGTAGATATGGGGACAGATTAGGCAACGAGGTTAGCTAAAGGGATTGGTTCCTGGGTTAGTGTTTCTGTGGTGTGGTATGTACTTGCTGGTGAGTATTTGCTTCAGGTTGGGGGGCTGTCTGCAAGCAAGGACTGGTCTGCCTCCCAAGGTCTGTTAGAGTGAGGGATCTTTTTCCAAGATAGGTTGTAGATCATTGATAATGTGCTTGAGAGGTTTTAGCTGGGGGCTGAAGGTGATGGCCAGTGGTGTTTTGTTATTTTCCTTGTTGGGCCTGTAGTAGGGGATTTCTGGGTACCCGTCTCACTCTGTCAATCTGTTTCCTCACTTCCCCAGGCGGGTACTGTAGTTTTAAGAACGCTTGATAAAGATCTTGTAGGTGTTTGTCTCTGTCTGAGGGGTTGGAGCAAATGCGGTTGTATCTCAGGGCTTGGCTGTAAACAATGGATCGTGTGATGTGTCCTGGATGGAAGCTGGAGGCATGTGGGTAAGCATAGCGGTCAGTAGGTTTCCGGTATAGGGTGGTGTTTATGTGACCGTCACTTATTTGCACTGTAGTGTCCAGGAAGTGGATCTTTTGGGTGAACTGGTCCTGGCTGAGGTTGATGATGGGGTGGAAATTGTTGAAATCCAGGTGGAATTCTTCAAGGGCCTCCTTCCTGTGAGGCCATATGAAGAAGATGTCATCAGTATAGCATTGTTCTACGTCAGCCATAAAAATGAAAACACCATCCTGGCTGCCATGGATGTAGAAGCTCTTTACACCAATATTCCACATGAGGATGGACTGCAAGCCGTCAGGAACAGTATCCCTGATGAGGCCACGGCAAACCTGGTGGCTGAGCTTTGTGACTTTGTCCTCACCCACAACCATTTCAGATTTGGGGACGACTTGTACCTTCAAATCAGCAGCACTGCGATGGGTACCCGCATGGCCCCACAGTATGCCAACATTTTTATGGCTGACTTAGAACAACGCTTCATCAGCTCTCATCCCCTAGCGCCCCTCCTCTACTTGCGCTACATTGATACGTCTTCACCATCTGGACCCACAGGAAGAAGGCCCTTGAGGTGTCTTCAGCTATAACAAGACTCTCAAACATCCCGCCCCAGACAGTGGTTTATTAGCTCTCGTCTCCGCTTTACTGGAGGAGGAACTCAATCGCTCACGTGTTCTGAAGATAAAACATTTGCAGGCAAGAGCGTATTCAGAGTAGCAGCCGTGTTAGTCTGTATTTGCAAAAAGAAAAGGAGGACTTGTGGTACCTTAGAGACTAATAAATTTATTTGAGCATAAGCTTTGGTGAGCTACAGCTCACTTAATCGGATAGCTATTCTTTTTGAGGATGTAAACACACCCATGCACTGAAAAAAGGTGTCCAGGTGTCTAATGTGCCCACATGTGAAAGGGCTCCTGGGAGCAGTTTTCCCCTTTAATCTGGCCCTTCTGAAAAGGCTGAGCTTGTCCCAGCTCATACCCAGAATGCTTTCGGCTCGGACGGCTTCAGACAAGGGCTGCATTAACTCCCCAACCTGCAGGAAAATTATTGGAAACAAAAGATTCCGAGATGTCCCTTTTCCTCCTACAAGCCTGGAAACAAATGGTACAGGAATGAGGTCAGAAAGGAATCGTCCGCCCACCATACTGCTGAATTCATTTACCTACCTCAGAGCCCATTCAGGGAAAGGGGTGGGACAGTGAACAAGGGATGCTATAAAGCAGAATGAAGCTTTGGGGTCGGTTGCTACATTACAAGATTTGACAGGCCTTTGCCAGCCTTCAGCTTCTTTGTGTCTTTCGCATAATAGAGAAACACAAACTGAGCAGCCCAAGATCTGGGGGTTGCACTATTAGGCAGAGCAAACCCTTTGCAAATGCTAATAGTATTGTAGCATCCTGTCAGGCAGTTACACAAAAAAGGATGTTGATTTTCACATGAACCAGAACAGACCCATTGTAGAGAGCTGCAATGAATGTGCCATATCTAAACACCAAGCGCTGCAGGCAATCACACTGGAGATTTGGCAAAACGCTGTTTTAAGAATTCTGAAATACCTGGAGTAGACTGTTCTTGCAGAACTTTCCTCATATTTAGAAAGATTAATGAGGGAGAATGGCATTAAAATCAACTGTTAGTTATTGGGCTGGATGCAGGACTCACTGGGTGTAAGTCTATGGCCTGGGCTACGCAGAGGCCAGACTAAGTGTTCATAATAATCTCTTCCAGCCTTAAAATCTAGGAACATCTTTGCTGGGACAGTTCCTGTATGATTGAGGCAGCAGTAGGTGCACTAACTGTGGCTCAGGTTGGCTGGAAGGCAGAGCAGATTCTCCAAGGATTGTAGCCAAATCTTTGTCTACTCTTCCTGCTCTTCTGGAAACGCACTGGTTTTTAGACCTTGATAGATGAAGTACTATCGCACCTGGAGCTATAGCTAGCAAGAGATGTCAAGAGTAACAAGAAGGGTTTCTTCAGGTATGTTGGCAACAAGAAGAAAGCCAAGGAAAGTGTGGGCCCCTTACTGAATGAGGGAGGCAAGCTAGTGACAGAGGATGTGGAAAAAGCTAATGTACTCAATGCTTTTTTTGCCTCTGTTTTCACTAACAAGGTCAGCTCCCAGACTGCTGTGCTGGGCATCACAAAATGGGGAAGAGATGGCCAGCCCTCTGTAGAGATAGAGGTGGTTAGGGACTATTTAGAAAAGCTGGACGTGCACAAGTCCATGGGGCCGGACGAATTGCATCCGAGAGTGCTGAGGGAATTGGCGGCTGTGATTGCAGAGCCCTTGGCCATTATCTTTGAAAACTCGTGGCGAACGGGGGAAGTCCCGGATGACTGGAAAAAGGCTAATGTAGTGCCCATCTTTAAAAAGGGAAGAAGGAGGATCCTGGGAACTACAGGCCGGTCAGCCTCACCTCAGTCCCTGGAAAAATCATGGAGCAGGTCCTCAAAGAATCAATCCTGAAGCACTTAGAGGAGAGGAAAGTGATCAGGAACAGTCAGCATGGATTCACCAAGGGAAGGTCATGCCTGACTAATCTAATCGCCTTTTATGATGAGATTACTGGTTCTGTGGATGAAGGGAAAGCAGTGGATGTATTGTTTCTTGACTTTAGCAAAGCTTTTGACACGGTCTCCCACAGCATTCTTGTCAGCAAGTTAAGGAAGTATGGGCTGGATGAATGCACTATAAGGTGGGTAGAAAGCTGGCTAGATTGTCGGGCTCAACGGGTAGTGATCAATGGCTCCATGTCTAGTTGGCAGCCGGTGTCAAGTGGAGTGCCCCAGGGGTCGGTCCTGGGGCCCGTGTTGTTCAATATCTTCATAAATGATCTGGAGGATGGTGTGGATTGCACTCTCAGCAAATTTGCGGATGATACTAAACTGGGAGGAGTGGTAGATACGCTGGAGGGGAGGGATAGGATACAGAAGGACCTAGACAAATTGGAAGATTGGGCCAAAAGAAATCTAATAAGGTTCAATAAGGATAAGTGCAGGGTCCTGCACTTAGGATGGAAGAATCCAATGCACCGCTACAGACTAGGGACCGAATGGCTCGGCAGCAGTTCTGCGGAAAAGGACCTAGGGGTGACAGTGGACGAGAAGCTGGATATGAGTCAGCAGTGTGCCCTTGTTGCCAAGAAGGCCAATGGCATTTTGGGATGTATAAGTAGGGGCATAGCGAGCAGATCGAGGGACGTGATCGTTCCCCTCTATTCGACACTGGTGAGGCCTCATCTGGAGTACTGTGTCCAGTTTTGGGCCCCACACTACAAGAAGGATGTGGATAAATTGGAAAGAGTACAGCGAAGGGCAACAAAAATGATTAGGGGTCTAGAGCACATGACTTATGAGGAGAGGCTGAGGGAGCTGGGATTGTTTAGTCTGCAGAAGAGAAGAATGAGGGGGGATTTGATAGCTGCTTTCAACTACCTGAAAGGGGGTTTCAAAGAGGATGGCTCTAGACTGTTCTCAATGGTAGCAGATGACAGAACGAGGAGTAATGGTCTCAAGTTGCAATGGGGGAGGTTTAGATTGGATATTAGGAAAAACTTTTTCACTAAGAGGGTGGTGAAACACTGGAATGCGTTACCTAGGGAGGTGGTAGAATCTCCTTCCTTAGAGGTTTTTAAGGTCAGGCTTGACAAAGCCCTGGCTAGGATGATTTAACTGGGACTTGGTCCTGCTTTGAGCAGGGGGTTGGACTAGATGACCTTCTGGGGTCCCTTCCAACCCTGATATTCTATGATTCTATGATTCTATGAAGTATTGCAGCCTGTTGCTTCCTGAGAAAAGGAAAAGTAAGCCCGGGGAGGCAGCATACTGTTGGTCAGTATGTTGGTCAGTTACAAATTAGTGCCGGGATTATAAGGTTCCCTGACAGTGATCCCAAGACCCCACAGACTAGTTGGGTGAGGATGTGGGGCCAGCTGTAAACAGGACAGGTTTGATCATTCAGAAAGCACATTCCTGCTGCTAAATCCATTCTACACTTCACATTCACAAAAACAGAGGGACCATCACAACTGAGATGTTTAGGGTAACGAATTCTGTTACAGAAAAAGATTCCATAACAATCACCAAAAGGGCCTGACTCAAAGCACAATGAGGTCCGTAATTCTGAACTGATTTCAAAGGCTCTGAATGAAGTCCAGAGGCCTGGCATTCCAGAAGGCCTGGCATTCTCAACAAGAGACCAATGAAAATGTATTAGTGAGCTTTATTATACACTTGAACATGTGAGGAATATCCTTATAAGATTTATGCGTCCCAAACTCTGCACATCTCACCCTCTAGAAATATATTACATGAACTTTATGTATTTTTCAGCCATAGCTATGTTCACCTAAACTATCAGATGAATTGCAACTAGTAATAGCGAATAAAAATGCCCAGGTGATCAAATATGTAACACCACACCTCTCGCCGGCTAAGAGATCAACTTGTTTCTTCTTTTTCAAATCTGACTACACTCTAGCTCAGAATGCTTTGCTTTCAGCACATTTCTAGGTCTTTTAACTGTCCTGTATCTGAACCTCTAGATAACAATCTCTAGACGAAAGAAGTCAGTGTACTTGAAAAATAAGCAACATTTCTGAAATGCTTTTGTTACTTTTTCATTGAAGAAATTCCCGAGAAAGCTTGGGTACATTCATTCACCACTACATGAATGGGAAACGTCAATGCCAGGTAATATGTTTACAGGATAGCAAACACTATGCATTGGAAGGGAAATCACCCCTACTGTGGACAGCTGAGGGATCAAGACTGAAACTATATCACGTCTCACAAAGCTGCACT
Source organism: Dermochelys coriacea (assembly GCF_009764565.3). Taxonomy (NCBI): domain Eukaryota; kingdom Metazoa; phylum Chordata; order Testudines; family Dermochelyidae; genus Dermochelys; species Dermochelys coriacea. Next base: position 2,123,688 of record NC_050076.1, read on the forward strand.
AATGTTATGGCTTAATCTTTACTGCTTGAAGTATACAGAAATTACAATTACATTACACTGCTTCTGAGAGGCGACATGTTTAATGTAAAAACATTATATGCTTTTACAAGTCTAGTGCAATCATAAATATAAAGTGCTGGGGATGTAAAAGGTCACAGTTTAAGGTCGTTTCCCATCTATCTGCTAAAGTCTTTGCCATACTGGTTTTACTAGTCACAAAATATATTGTGCTGGTTAGCTTGACTTTTTAAAGTACATAATGATTTTTTGGATAATTTGCTCTTTTCCTTGTACAAATCATAGTGGTAATTAAAGTAATATTATTTTAATATAGTTTCAAGATAAATGTAGGCAGCAAATCTCTCTCATTATGCTGGTTTTAGATAATTAAAAGGAAAAATCCATTAAGCATTTTCTTTGCACTCAAACATCTTCATAAATGTCTAACTTCTGGTATTTTACCAACTGTAATCTGTCTCGTCTGGTTATGTTGTTGAATGGCTAATCTTTAATTACTGAAGAGTTAAGCACAACCTCCCCCTAAATACCAACTTCTTTCCCAGGCAAAAACCACTAACAAAATATCAACATAAAATCAGCTCTGGTGAACAGGTAGGCTGGTTTCTGATTGGCTAAGACACAAAATACACTGGCACGACCAACCAGATAACATCTTTTCAGTGAATTCAGATCTAGGTCATTCTCTCATCTGTTTAAAATTGCATATTAATGTAATAACTGGCACAATTCTGCCCCTTTCAAATTTCTACTGTCTTGCGTGAGAATTCCTCTGAACGACATTAATTTCCTGAAAGAAGACAAACCACCACCTTCCTTAAGGCAAGAAGAACTTTAAAGGGGAAGGAACACATAAAACCAACTGGTGAACGTGCACAGATCAGGAAGTACATGCTTCACTTCTGTTTTGCTTTCTGAACGTTTCAGTATTTCAACTGGTCATTTAATTTTACAATGAGATTTTTAGCAAGGTATAATCTGTTTAATATAATTGACATGCCCTCTCAATTATCAGAGGGAGCTGCTAACCTGTACTGTATACTCAAGGCCCTTCATTTGCAGTTTTTATTTTGTTTAAAATTTATCAGGAATTTATGTGTGTTTATTACAAAAAATAAAAAGTGGAAGAAAATCAGTGCAAAAAACTAACTTCACAGTTTTCTAGGTAAATATTGAGGTTAATATTTTGGGACAGGAGGACAGAAAAAAAAAGCAACAAATGGAGAAAAGTCAGAGTATTGAAAATAAAAGCAGTTTTATGCTGAGGTTTTATTTAATAAACTGTACACTAACAGTCTGTGCACATAACACATACGTGTATCTTCCACTACACTGCCTTACTTTAACAGACAGCCTCACATTTACACTTAGACTAACTCCTTACCATAAACACATCTACCTAATGTAAGGGATTGGAGTTTCCCAACTTAATCAGTACTTTGATGTACTTGAGTGTGCCCAAAATTTGGGTGAAAAAAATCAGTAAAAACAAAATAATAGTTTTTATAAAACCCAGGAATTTTTCAGTAAAAATCAGCACAAACTGACAGTGAAGGGCCTTGTATATACCATAGCGTGTTAAACTACTTCAGTGAGGAGAGGTAAAAAATGGTGACCTACCTTTTCGTAACTGTTGGTCTTCAAGATGTGTTGCTCATATGTCCATTGCATTCTAGGTGTGTGCACACCCACGTGTACTGTCGGAGATTTTTGCCTTAGTGGTATCTGTAAGATCAGCTGTGGCGCCCCCTTGAGCATGCTATCAAGTGCAACGCCATCAGGTTCAGGAGATTGCCGAGGTCCTGGGACAGCAGGTCCAGACAGGGAGACAGCCGCAGTGGGGCGGCTACCAAAAGGTCCAGCAGCGTGCTGAACTACTGCTGGTGAGGCCACTCAGGGGCTATCAGGATAACCTTTGCCTTGTCCTGTTTGATCTTCAGGAGGACTCTGTGGATCAACGACAGAGGTGGGAAGGCGTATATCAGGGCCCCCGACCATGGGAGCAGGAAAGCCTCTGACAGGGAGCCCCTGTCCATCCCCCGGAACGAACAGAACACGTGGCATTTCCTGTTCACGGGACATGAACAAGTCCACCTGGGGAGACCCCCACTTCCGGAAGATAATACTGACTACCTCTGGATGGAGCGATGACTTGTGGCGAGATGAAAAGGTCCTGCTGAGGCGATCTGCAAATGTTCCTGGTGCCGGGCAGATGCGCGGCCACCAGATGAATGGCATGCCACATACAAAAGTCCCGAAGGCGGAAAGCTTCTTGGCAAAGGGCCGAAGACCTGGCTCCACCCTGCCTGTGGATGTAATACATCACGGCAGTATTGTCCATAAGGATGGACCTGCACCACCTTGCCCCACAGGTGGGACAAGACAGCCTGGCAGGCCAGGCGGACTGCCTGAGTTCCCTGACTTTGATATGGAGGGCCAGATCATCTCACAGCCAGTGGCCTTGTGTGCTGAGCCTACCAGATCTGAAGCATAACAAACCAGGGTCAGTGACGGGGCCAGGGCCACGAAGGGAACCCCCTGAAACACCGACCTAGGGTTCATCCACCAATGCAGGGACGATAGGATGTGATCCGGCACCCTGACTAGGGTCTAGGTCATGCCTGTTGAGGATGTAAACCGACTCCAGCCACACTTGCAGAAGTGGGAGATGAAGCCAGGCATAGCTGACCACGTATGGACATGCAGCCAAACACCTGCAGGCAGCTGTGAGCCGTGGTGAGTGGGTAGTTCTTCATATGGGAAATCAGGTCTGACATGGTCTGAAAAAACACACCTTCGGAAGGAAGGCTCTAGCTTGCGTGGAGTCGAGAACCACCCCAATGAACTCTATTCACTGGACTGGTTTTAAGGTGGATTTTTTCTCTTTTACCGACAGGTACAGGTCGTGGCAGATGGAATGCACCAGATATAGGCTTCTCTGCATTTGTTCCCGAGACCTGCCCTTGATGGCCAATTGTTGAAACACGGGAAGACCTGGACCCCTCGACATCTCAGTTAAGTGGCCACTGGCACCATGCATTTTGTGAAGACCCTTGAAGCTGATGAGAGGCCAAAAGGGAGTGCCATGAATTGGAAATGGCATCCGCCCACTATAAAATGGAGGAAACACCTGGGGCCTTGGAATATGGAAATAAGTGTCCTTTAAGTCAAGGGAGGTGTACCAGTCTCCCGGATTCAGGGAGGGGTTGATGGAGGCCAGAGAGATGATGCGAAACTTCAACTTCTTGAGAGACTTGTTGAGGTGTTGCAGGTCCAGAATGGGTCTGAGGCCCCCTTTTGTTTTCAGGATTAGGAAATAATGGAAGTAGAACCCCTTTCCTATCATGTCATGTCCTGAAGACCCTCCTCCACTGCCCCCAGGTGCAGGAGGTTCTCGACCTCTTGAACGAGGAGTTGCTTGTGAGAAGAGTCCCTGAAGAATGATGGGGAAGAGGGGAGGTGGGAGGGAGATACGGCTGAAAACTGCAGGGTGTAGCCTTCTGACACTATGTCCAGCACCCAGCAGTCCAAGGTGACTACGACCAGGCTGAATGGTAGGGCCAAAGAAAGAACGAGGTGGATCCTGGGACTTGACTGGGCCGGGCTGCACAGGTAAGCGGGAGGAGGAAGTGCAGCAGCAGTTGAAACTTACACCCCATCCCTTCTCCTTGCATACCCCAGATGAGGCTGCCAAGGCGTTGGTGGCGAGGGCAGCCAGAACTGCTTCCGTGCAGACTGCAGAGTATGATACCCAGTGAGTGAAGGGTGGCCTGAATATCCTTTAACTATGCAGCCTCGCATCAGTCTGCTTCAAAAAAAAGACCATTCCCATCGAATGGAAGGTCTTGGATCGAGGTCTGCATCTCCTGTGAGAGGCTGGTGGTCTAAAGCCAGGAGCTGCGCCTCATAACCACAGCCAATGCGACCACTCTAGCTGCCAAGTAAGCCGCATCCCACGCCATTTGGAGGGAGCACCTAGCTGCCATGGTACCCTCCTCCACCAGGGGCCAAACCCTGTGGGAGGGACTCCCTGAACTTATGAAGGGAGTCCCACAAGTTAAAATTGTATCTGCCTAGGAGGGCCTGATGGTTTGCCACCCGGAATTGCAGGCTGGCAGTTGAATACATTTTCCTCCCAAACAAGTCCAGTTGTTTGGCTTCTTTGTTTCTGGGAGTTGAGCTGGTGTGTCCCAGCTTGTCTTTTTCATTGGCTGCAGAGACAACTAGTGAGCCTGGGGAAGGGTCAGGATAAAAATACTCACACCCTTTGGCCAGGACAAAGTACTTCTTTTCGGCCCTTTTGAAGGTGGGAGGGATGAACGACAGGGTATGCCAGAGGGTTGTGGCAATTTTGAGGACCCCGTCATGTGCACTGGGGTAGTGCGATACGAGCGGGGTAGATGCTGAAAGGACATTGTACACGGTGTCCACCTGCTCGGCCATCTCCTCCACCTCTAGGCCCAAATTCTTGGCCACCCGTCAAAGCAGGGCCTGGTGTTCTTTAAAATCGTCTGGCGGGCTGGCCTCAAGGGTCCTGTGACCATCTCGTTCAGGGACGAAGATGATGACTGTACCACCGAGGGAGGCCCCAGGGCATCATCCACCGTGGGGGACGGAGGTTTAGGGGTGGGTGCAGTCTCCTCTGCCTCATCCTCCGAGCCAGGTGCCGTTGGTGCCGTCAAATGTTGCTCTGAGGTGGCGGCAGATGCACGGTGCAAAGGGGGCATCGTCATGACAAGCACACCCCACACACTCCAATAAGGCCATTGTGCTGGCCACTGGCCGTGCTGCCAAGGCAGCGCCGTTGATGTCGACGCAGCCTCGGGTGCCCAATTACGACGATGGGATCTGGGCGAGGGGCTGAACTGCCCTTCCATGCCAGAAGAATCCCCTTCCAGTGACCGTGATGGGGCCATCGACACCTGAGTCTGCCTGCTAACCATTACGGTAAGAAGGAACTTAGAGGGTGTAGGGCTGGCGGCGTCTGATATAGCAACGCATGAGCGCGGCACTCAAGGGGATGCCATTGCTGACCCTTCGGATACCACTAAGGCAAAAAACTCCAACGTCTGTGCGTGCGTGGGCATGCGCACACTTAGAATAGAATCTACATGAGCAAGCACTCAAAGGGTTTTGTTAGTAGAAGCCTGACATTTAATCAAAATAGTAAAAGATGTTACCTTTTATTGGTACCGGTACTCCTGTGTCTATGATTTAGGCTTTGCAAAACAGGTAAGCAACATCTTTAATATCTATTTTACTTGTCAGGGGTTTTTTTTTTTTTTTTTTTTTTTTAATTGTTTTTGTAACATTTTCCTGAATCTTCAAGGCATGGTTTAGCACTCCAGAATGCACCTGTTGATAAGCTGACTTCCATTTCATCATAATTCCCAATTCCATTGTCTTACTAAACATCTGTGTGGTAGAAGAGAATCTAACAAACATTAAAGCCTGGTATCTAGTGTGAAAGCCTGTGAGAATTTCACTTACACTGAGAAAAAGATCTATGCACTACCAAACCATGAGAAAGCCGATAAGCTTCTCAAGCAGGGACCATGTTTGGTTTATCTGTAAAGCACTATGCCTATATATAGTGCTATATTAACACTACCGGTGAAATACTGTAGTTTATATATAAGGCCCATTGGGTTTGGTTTTTATTTTATTTACAATTTCCTGGGAATTTATCAGTTTGCATAAAAAAATTAAAAACAGGTAAAAATCGGTAAAAAAACTGAAAGGAGGGGCCAGAAGGCAGGAGAGGTGAGGGGACTGTTCCACTTCCTGTGGGCCTGGCTCTGCAGCTGTCAAGCATTCTTGGCTGCCAGGACCCGACTCCCTGCCACTATGCATGGGGCCATGCTAAAAGTCAGGAGGGGGCTCTGTCTGGCAGGTAGAGCAGATTGGGGTAGTCACCTGGCTCCCTGCCCATCTCTGGGGGAGCGAGACCAGAAGGGAGCTGGTGATAGGGGAGCGTTAGGCAGGAAGCCCCTCTCAGCTCTCTGCCTCTCACTCCTCCTCTGCATAGCAGCAGCCACCAAATGGCCTTTACCCTCCTCTCTGCAGCTGGGCCGTGCCATCCAGTGGGGACTCTGAGGGGGCAGAATGTGGGTTAAAACTGATAAAACCCAAATCCTGACTTTTTCAAAACCCGAGAATTTTTCAGGAAAATCTGATAAAAAACAGAACCAAAGGGTGTTATTTATACATTAAAAGAGTAGCCATATTCAGCAACTGCATGACGCTCCATGATCCTAGATCTCAAAGCACATTACAAAGGTGGGGTACCTTTATCATTGTTTTACAGATGAGGAAACAACCACAAGGTGGTTGAGTAACTTTTCAACTGTGCATACGACATGAACATTTAGCGTTCAAAGCCTGAATTTTATTATTTTCCCTTCAATTACATCTGCATTCAATAAATACCCAGCTTTCGAGGAACACATGATGCTAAGTCTCAGATCAGCAATAAATTACAAGCAAAAAGCATACTGGTATCATGCTGGAGAAAAGGTGCATACTGACCACTGGATGTGACATTTTGCAACATTCACACTACACAGAGATTTCAAACAGTGACCTTGTCAAGTAAACGAAAAAGGGTTTTTGTACAGCGAGGGATTTCATACAAGTACAGACTCATTCATATGACAGACAATCTAGGGAATCTGCTTTCCTTCACAGTTGTAGAAACAACTTAAACTTCTGAAGTTACCCACAGTCTGTGCCAAAGATCATATAAACCAATTTACCTTTTTTCTAAAATGCACTCGTTTTCCTGTAATCAAGTGGTTTTTAGTAAAAAGAAGCCCCAATGCTCAATCTGTTAGATTATTTTGGCATGTTTAATTTTAAGCACCATTGTATGAAAAACTACACATTAGTTTTTTTACACAGTGGTGCTTAAAGTTTTATTTTTGAATATCAAATGTTAGGGGTTTCCTGTTCCAATTGCTCTCTGTGTCTGAGAATCAAAACGATAAATGTTCTTACATACGTATTCCTTCTTATTCTCAATTACCAGTAATTCAAACCATTTGCCTCCTTCAGAGGGAAGAATACAAGGCTATGTCAATTTCCTAACCTACATTTTGGGGTAATTGCACAATGAACTGTTTTGATCCTCTTCCAGGGCAGTATTCAAGTATTCAGCACCGTTTGTCAATTCTAGCTGGATTACTACACTTGTATTAAGAGTGTCTGGAGAAAAATAAAAAGGGGTTTTAAAAGTCATCAGACATCTGTGAAATTGTATTTAGATCATTTTCTTAAATCTGTCTCACTGACAATTTTAACAGCAATAGTAGCTAAGTTGAGATATGTAAAAAAAGACTACGTTCATTTATGTGGGGTTTATATTATACAAAATGTATAACTGGCAGATGAAATAACAGAAGAAACAAGTAAAATCAAGTGAGCAAAATTCTATGCGACACCTCAAAGAATTGGTGAATATTTGTTTAATCCACCAAGCTCCTGTATGTCATTTGCAGACTGTGTTGGGGGCAATCTGACAGACTGAAGGAATGACCACCGCTGAACATTTATAGCAGTCTAAACTACACAATGCAAGTGGCTATGAAGGGATCTTGTGTATTACACGACTTTAAAGCAATTTTGGCCTTAAAGTCCCCAGTAAAAAGAAAATATATAAAAAAAAATCTGGTTTTGACATTTTTTTCTGAAATGTTTATTTGAGAGGGTCAAACAAGTGAGTTACACTGTTAAATTATTTTACTGTATTACCCACACACATAATTAGCTTACTTTCCAACAGGATATGGGGAAAGTTAACAGGAAACCCAGTTAGTGTCCAGGCAACCCCCAAAATGAAATGTGATTGGCTATGATTCAGCATATCATCATCTACTAGGAAAGCAGCCGTAAAATGAGCAGCTGTTGACATCATTTCCTGAGCCAAACTTTTTAAGGAGTCAATGAATGACAGCCTGTACTTTTCAAAATACAGGAACTGGCAGAATTCCTTGGATGATAATAGCTCAAGTGCTTAAGCAAAGTCTCTCTCTCTCTCTCTCTCTCAGATCTCCCTTCTCACCACAATGTATTTAGAGGTATATCCTAGTGATTGAGGATGCTTCACATACCATATACAGATACAAACAATATTAGTTAGAAGGGCATTAATTCATGTATGTACAAATGATAAATCTTTATTTCAAACTCCCAGGATTATTTGCAGGCAAGAAACTGACACTGGATAAAACCACTTTATGAATCTGCTCCAGTACTGCCGTACTAGACCGCAGCCAAGAAATAAAAGCCTCTCCTTCTCAGGAACAGAACTTAATTGGACAAGTTTGGCATTCCCTCATCTTGTCATTTCAACACAACAAAAAATGGATTCTGCTGTCATGTTTGTCTTGCTTCAAAAATTCAAATGGGAGGTTTTGTTCAATACTTCTCAATCCAATGTGAGAAATTACTTCCCTCACCCCTTTGACATCACAGGATGCTTCAAAAAGGTACGATAGGAAGAAGAATGGGACAGAACAGCCATTTCATTCAGTCTTCTCTGTGCAATGCATTTTGGTAAAGGCCTGCATTCTTATGGTGAAAGTGCAGCTGAAATATAAAAAGGCAATCAATGTAATTAAAAGCGGGTGCAATTATATTATACAGTTCAGTCATGATGCCTTATATACTCTGAGAATTAACACAAGAATTAGGTGATGGCCATGAATGAAATCTGAAAGTGACACTCAGATCTGAGTACTGACAATAATAATTTTCACGTGCACTATCTAGCACTTTTCATACAAGGATCTCAAAATCCTTTACAAAAACAGAGGTATCGTCACATTTTGATTACAATGAGCTATAACTGATCTCACATTTCAATGTTGATACAAACTGTGCACTCAAAGTGTATCTTAGAGCTGTTTCATGAGACCTGAATAACGAACCTAGAATTGTCAGTCCTAGTATATGAGATAGACCAGGTGGGTGAGGTAACATCTTTCATTAGACCAACTTCTGTTTATTAGAGAGACAAGCTTTCGAGCCATACAGAGCTCTTTTTCAGGTCTGGGAAAGGAACATACAGTGTCACAGCAAAAGCTCTCCGACTCCACCTACTATAAAGAACTCAAAGATGACCCCATACCACAGTTTACCCAGAAACTTAAGGATATCATCAAATCCTTCCTCAAACACCTCCAAGACAAACTCATTCCCCACATACCCACCCCTTCTACATTCAAGAGCAGACCCATCGTATCTGCCATGATACTCTTACTGAAGGAATACTGTTTTTTTCTACCAAATGCATCCGATGAAGTGAGCTGTAGCTCACGAAAGCTTATGCTCAAATAAATTTGTTAGTCTCTAAGGTGCCACAAGTACTCCTTTTCTTTTTGCGAATACAGACTAACACGGCTGCTACTCTGAAACCTGAAGGAATACTGGGACTCATACAACCAACCTCAAACCATCACCACACAAAGGGCCAGCTTCCTCCAGGGTACAACCAGCTTCCTTCACAAACGCCACAATATTAACAGGCTCCCTCAGCACACCATCCTCACCACGATGGATGTCATTCCCTACACATCGATATCCCTCACAATGACGACATGACTGCCTGCCTCCAATATTTACAAGACAATGGAAAAGCCTCACATATCCTCTCCAAACACATCACCAAATTCATTCATTTCATCCTCACCCGTAACAATTTTACATTCAAAACCAATATTTTGTCCAAACCTTGGGTACTAGGATGACTCCCAATATGCCAGCATCTTCATGGGCCAACTTGAAGAATTTCTGAACAAATGCACCATGACACCAAATGATATACCTGAGATATATCTATATTTTCATCTTCTGAACAGACAGCTTAAAACTCAGTCATAGATTTCCACCACAACTTCAACAACTACCACCCACCCATTAACCTTTCTCTGGAGCACTTCTACATGAGCATCAACTTCCTGGACACCACGATCGGCTTCAACAATGGAACCTTAGAGACAACTATATACAAGAAGCCCATGGATCAGCATACCTACCTTCATAGATCCAGTAACCACCTCAAACACACCAAGAAATAAGTTATCTACAGCCAGACACTCAGATAACACAGAAGATGCTCAGAGGAGAAAGTCTGGGATATACTCTTAACACACTTAAAACTGCCTTCACCAAGCAAGGACATACCACAAGAGAAGTAGATCGTATCATGGAATGGGCCACCCAAATACCCCAAGAGAACCTGCTTCAATACAGAAATAAAACCTTCTCCAATCTCACACCCCTAGTTGTCACCTACCACCCCACACTGGAACCCATACAAGGTGTCAACAACTACAACGGATATTCTATTTTCTTGAACCTCCACTTCTGGCCTTCAAACAACCTCCCAACCTCTCCATGCTCATCATCAGAAGCAAGCTTCCCTCAGACCAGGACACACCAACTCAGTGGCATCAGACCCTGCCAGAACAACAGATACAAGACCTGTAGTCATATCTCTACTGCTACAATGATCAATACCCCGCACAACACAACTTTCAGGATTCACAGATCCTACACATGCCTAACATCACATGGTGTACCTCATCCAGTGCACTCAATGTCCCAACAACAAGGATGTGGGTGAAACCAATCACTATGCCCTCGAATGAACTCAAACAGGAATATGATAAAAGACAAAAACACCCTATCATCCATGGATGAACACTTTTCACAAAGTGATCACTCTATATCTGACCTCTCAGTCCTCATTCTCAAAGGAAACCTGCATAATACTTTGAAATGACAAGCCCAGAAGCTTAAATTAATTACTCTGCTAGACGCCAAAAATCATGGGCTGAACAGAGATACTGGATTTATGGCTTATTACAGCAATCTGTAACCCACTAACCCTCTCTTTTTGTCCTATGACTACAGAGGTGTTTACAGGCCACTCTACCTCGAATGGTCCATTACAATACGTGTTAACTCCTTATGCTAAGCAATCTGTTCCACCTTGCATTTTGCTGTGACATTCTGAGTATGTTTCCCAGACCTGAAGAAGAGCTCTGCGTGGCTCGAAAGCTTGTCGCTCTCACCAACAGAAGTTGGTTCAATAAAAGATATATTACCTCACCCACCTTGTCTCTTTAACCTAAAAGCACTTACATTATATTTCACATTCTTTTGCTGTTATAAAGACTAGAATCATAGCACTGATAATTGAAATCAAAAAGGAAAGAAGCAAGGGAAAGCTGTAAAATGAAATGGATTTTCAGGAAACAATTCCTTCAGCATTGTGTGTGATGGGTTGTTCTGTGTAAGAACATTGTACCTGCTTGAACAATCTACTTCTCCTGATGGAGGGCTTCAATGAAGGCTTCAAGTTTTTCCTGGATTTCCCGAACTTTTTCTAGAAAGATTAAAAAGATTGCCATTCAAATTTCTTGCTATTTTATTGAGGATAGATACAAAAAAACCTCAACTATAAAGCACAACAAAATCCAATTCTGTAAGCAATCTGTAAGCAATCAAATGTTTGATGCATTGAATGCCTCTGTGAACAGTTTCTGCATCAGACAAATTAATACACTATCTCTTCAGGCTGTTTTTTTCTTTAAAGAACTTTTCCAAGTATATACCTTTTTACCATAAATGCTAATTTAATAATTCCAAAATGCAGCAAAGCAATCTGATACTGAAATAGCTATGTTTTGAAAAGCTCAGATTTCCACTGGTTCACACACATCAAGTCAACTGTGCTCCTGTTGTTATACAGTGGGAGTTGTTATCCATTAAGTAAAGTGCGCTAATCCCTCTCTCTTTTAGCCCAATATCATTATTTTCCACATTAGTAGCACTAACACCATTAATCATTCAAGAAACAGTTAAAAGCTAGTGACCTAACAGGTAGAATTTCAAGCAATCAGACCTCAACGTGCAACACACCTGGTACAAAAGACACAGTGCTTGGAGTGAAGAATCCTATCTGAGTTGAATATTCAATTACATATCTACTCTTGGTCCCTTGCATCTCAGCACTGACCAAAAGGATGCAGTCAGAATTATAATCTGCAAAACCTCTAAATCTGGAATCATTTTCCCCATCAGCAAAACACCTAACAGGACAAAACTACATGCAGTTACTGAAAATAAAATGTCAGTAGGAAATTAAAAAAAACCCAAACCCTTAATTTTTTTTTAAACCATCACTGTGTCCCTCTCTCCCCCTCAAGATCTTGTGCAACACCCTTCACTGTAGTGTTACATACTACATGTAAACTGCAGTGACTTACAGAACAGACTTTAAAACTTAATGGGATTGAAAAGCCTGCATGCTTTTCTCCCCCTGCTTGAAGATGCTTCTTGCAAACCAGTGGTTCTCAAACTTTTGCACTGGTGACCCCTTTCACACAGCAAGCCTCTGAGTGCAACCCTCCCATATACATTAATAAACCCTTTTTTTATATTTAACATTATAATAAATACTGGAGGTAAAGCGGGGTTTGGGGTAGAGGCTGACAGCTCCAACTCCCTGAGGGGTCACAACCCCCAGTTTGAGAACCCCCTGTTGTAAACCTATGTAGAGCCAGTTACTCCTTTTTAAGTGGGTGAAGGAAAGGGAAGAAGTGGATCACTGCACTTAGAATAATCCAGAAATCAAGCGTTCGGCCTAATAAAAGGTACAATGTGTGTGCAAATGTTCAAATCTAGTTTTAGCAAACTAAGAATATCTGGGATAAAGCCCCAAATTCCCTTTGTGAGCTTACAAGGGACGGTTCTGGTTATCTTCTTCCATTAGTAGTTTTCTTCATTTTCACAGCTACTTATTACATTTTAAAAAACCGAAGTACACCATAGCCATAACTGAACAGGATACGTGTGCAGCTGGGAGCAAGCAACAAGTGTGATCACCCAAGGGAGTGTTTGTCGGAGGTAGCTAGGAAAAATAATAGTTTCATCTAGCAATGAAATGACCTAATCCTCATACTTTACACTAAAGCGTGTTTCAGAAATAAAAACAAATTAATCATTGTAGGAATAAAAGGACATTTCAGCGGACCAGATTTTTAAGAGTGATATAAAATATACTGGTTTCAGAGTAGCAGCCGTGTTAGTCTGTATTCGCAAAAAAGAAAAGGAGTACTTGTGGCACCTTAGAGACTAACAAATTTATTTGAGCATAAGCTTTCGTGAGCTATGGCTCATTCCAACAAAGTGAGCTGTAGCTCACGGAAGCTTATACTCAAATAAATTTGTTAGTCTCTAAGGTGCCCCATGTACTCCTTTTCTTTTTTATAAAATATACTCTAATAATAAAGAAAAATTCTGCAACTGAAACAAAGCTGTTAACGTTATTTGGCTAGCATTTGAAATAGATACACTAAAACAAGGCAGTCAGCTTTATTTCATGGTTTCTGGTACTCTGTTAACAGCCTGGCCTGGTAAGCTCTTGCATCGGTCTCTCCATGACCACAACCTCAAGTTGGCTGGACCAACCTCTTGAAGACCAGACGTAGTTTAGTTTCCTGACCAACTCTGTCATGGGGCATTCTAATGAGCAAAGAAAGGATCTGTACACCAGAGTGAACTTAATGATAGTGTGCGCTGACCTGTGTTCCTGGCTACCCTACACTGGGCTAAAACTACCAAAAAGCATTTCATTAAAGACTTCAGGCGATCTTAGTCTATACTCGTCTTATACACAGTGATGAACATGGGTGTCTGAATGTTTTCCAAAGCTAAAAATTAAATAATGAGATGTATGGTTTTCAAGTGCAGCTTTTTCTCCAATCCCCCCCGCCCCCTGCCTGGGACATGACATGCATGTTTGTTTTGTTAATCTGAGTGCATTCATATGCATCCCTCAGGAGTAGTGCTATTCAGGCGACCAAAGTCTTGGAGCTTGAGACAGTCTTTTAGCTATCCTGGGTCCAGATAATTTCTAGTCTTGCAGATACAGACAGAGGGTAAATTCCTGGTCCCATAGACTCCAGTAGGATCAGGATTGTATCCCTAAGACTTAAAATATGACTGGAGATGAGCCCTCAGTAAAACCATGTTGATAAAGACAACATGCTACTGCTGGATTCAAAGCTGGTTAAAGATTTTTTTGTTTCTACAGGCAGGGGGGCGCGGTGCACAACCCATATACCTTTCAATGGCTAATTCTGTATTATATTTGAGAAACGCATCACAATTATTTTTGTAATTATGATGTATACTTCTTGCTTTGGGGAGTAATGTAATTCTGAACTAATTTTTAGTTTGGGTTGCTTTATTCAGTCCAACATTCTTTCCTCAAGTATGATTTTTATATTGATCAAACTATTAGTCTCATTGAAAGCAGACAGATTTAACAACATTAAATACAAATATTTTTCCTGTTCAACCCTTGGTTAGTTAAATAGTCCAGTGCTGGAAATTCACAACATCAACAAAATCCATAATTTATGAGTTCACCCTTAAAAAAAAAAAGTGAGTGTGTGTGTGTGGGGGGGTCGGTTTGTGCCAACAAGACCTACTTTAATTTTTCAATCAAGGCATGTTAAAGTACCAGGATAGCCAATGTTTATTCCACCAGAATGCAGTTCAGCAGTTGTGTTTGTTTAGAGAACAGACATACTAAAGTTGCCTCCATAGTTATCATAAGCACTTTATCAGTTTTTACACCTGGATAGAATTGAAGTGACTCCTTAACTGTAATAATTATGAGGTCTTTAAGTAACTTAACACTTTGAAAAAAAATTTTCTTAAATAAAACAGTTAAAAAGTCTGTCAAGAAGTTATAATATATTCATACTAAGCTTTGTATTCACGGTAGGAATACAGCTTATTGCACTGAAACAGATACTAATCAACAGGTAAGATATATTTTTTTCTAAAACCCACAATGCAGCACACAGTAATCGTGCCCTGCTATTTAGTTTGCTTTTCATTTAGCATAACAGCAGAAAGCGTATTGATACAACTATGGTTAATACAATGGTAATTTGAAATTCTTGGAGATACTTATTTTGATGAGCAACAGAGTGCAGTGACTGAATACTTCACGGTAGTATGTCAGTACTTCCTATCATTTACATTCAAACAACGGGATGGTAACTATAAATGACCCAAACAGAAACAATACATGTTAACTGCCTCAACGTTTGGGGTTGTTTGCTTCTGGATCCAACACACTTTGCTATGAGATAGATTAACACTTACCCCTTTCCCCAAAACACAAACACACACACTTACTTTCCAGGGGTTCTGCTCCAAATCTGGGTCCAAGCTTCTTGGCTTGAACCCATCTCCAATTAAACAGCCCAATTGCAATACATTTTATATTGCAAATGAATACTTTCTCAAAATCCAATACGTTTTTGGATTTCAAACCAGGACACTTCTTCACATGAGTCCACATTAAGGAGATGGCTATGACATATTGAGGGTATTTATGTTGCAATATTGTATTATTCTAAAAATAACCCGCAGACTACGAGATAAACTTTTAACCTGCTAACAAGTATGCATTTCTCTAACATACTGAACTTTCTCCAGAGTTACTATCCAATGTCCAATATCACATCAGGCTTCCAAGTGCTACAGTTCTGTTATAATTTACTTCTGAAGTTTATATTTAGACTGTTGCTCAGAACTCTGATAGTTTTAATACAGATGTGGAGTTATCAATGCATGATTCTTACACCACCTGTTAAACAAAACTTAAGTGAAACCAGCGTAGGAACCCATATAACAAACCCCTTGTTTCTAGCTTTGGAACAATGAAACACACAGGCCTACAGGCAATGAATGCCCATTCTACTTTCCATTTACCCAATGTTTACCTAAAAGATGAGCTATTCTATACATCAATTCATTACGTCTCCTGATCTGGTCATGAATATTCCCATAATCTTTTCCCAATATCCCATAAACCTCCACTGACACAGAATGAAGAAATTCTTTATTCAGGTGGCTTGAGACACCCATTCATGCTTGTTCCCTCTTTATCTCCACATGAAATGATACTACTGCCCACTCATTTTCTTTTCATTAATCCTCTAATACTGACTCTAAAAGGCTCAAAACCAGACTAATTGATCCATAATTAGGATTTGAATACACAGTGAATAAAGAAAGACACAGCCAAGGATAAGGTTTACTTTTGCTGTTAACATCAATTTAGGAAGGAGAACAACCCCCCTCCCCCCAAAAAATATTCAGTCTCATAAAGACAGATTGTCTACTTACTGGTCCCAAATTTATAGCTACATTATTAACGTGCCTCACCAGTAAAAGCACTGCACAGAGTGCAACAGCAGTGCTGTTAAAATTGAAGTCAGTTACCTTCCAAGCAAAGCTGATGAGGTGGGGTGAATAACTTAAAGCAATAAAACTGAAAGAAACTTTTCATATAATTCTGTAAGAGTAAGAAAAATAATCAGCTTTATAATCAAATGACTTTTCTTAAAAGAGGAATTTAGCTTTCCAGTGTAAGACATTCCTGTCATGACTGAAAACAAATAGTGTAAAAGTTTCCTCAGAAGCTCAAAATTTTCCACAGAGGTATCCCTGTAGACAAAGATGTCCTGTTCACTAATTCTTCTCTTTGATGATATAAATCTATATTTTTGTTTAGTTTTTCAAAATACATATATTTGACTAAATATAGGATCACTTTTGTCTTAATCTAACATTAAAAGCAACACAGCAATCCATCACTGGTAATGAGATTGCCTTTTCAGAATAATAGGTGCTTAAATGCTGTGGTGATGTGTGCCACAAACTCCTAGATGGAGAAATGCAATCTGAAGACAGATCTACGAATTATATCCAAAAAAACATACGCATGCACAGAATATTCTCAGGGCGTGCACGCACGCACACAGACACACAGAGTGACAAAGTTCCTCCTCTGCCTTGGTGGGTCCTGCGCTTTTTGGCAGATTTGCTCGCCCCAGAGGTTCACGGCAGCCCTCAGTTTGGCCGCTTTTGCTAGAAGCTCAAACCTGCCGTTCACTCAGCTAACCTCATCGCTGGCCAGCACGGGGGGAATGGAGAACAATTCCCGCAGTCTCTGTGTCCCACCTAGTGGGTCGGGGATAGGCCAGATCCCTTTCCAAATTAGACCTTCCCTTCTGGTGCTGCTCACAGACCAGGTCAACTCCTCCTGTGTCCAATCAGGAGTTGGGGAGATGGGGGGAACCCAGGCCTGCCCTCTATACCGGGTTCCAGCCCAGGGCCCTGTGGATAGCAGCTGTCTACAATGTTCCCTGTATCAGCTGCATGACAGCTACAACACCCTGGGCTACTCCCCAAGGCCTTCCCCCAGCACCTTTTTTATCCTCACTGCAGGATCTTCCTCCTGAAGCCTGATCATGCTTGTACTCCTCAGTCCTCCAGCAGCACGCCTTCTCACTCCCTGCTCCTGGCATGCCCCCTCACTAACTGATGGGAGGTCCTTTTTAAACCAGGTGTCCTGATTAGGCTGCCTGCCATAATTGATTCTAGTAAGTGCTTAATTGGCTCCAGGTGTCTTAATTAGCTTGCCTGTCTTAATTGATTCTAGCAGGTTTCTGATTGCTCTAGGGCAGCCCCTGCTCTGGTCACTCAGGGAACAGAAAACTATTTATCCAGTGGCCCGTATATTTGCCTTCGACCAGACTACTGTACCCCACTGGTCTGGGTCTGTCACAATACACAGACACACACACACACACACACACACACACACGTATGTACGTATATCAAGTAGTGCAGCAGCAAGAGGAGTTGCAGGTAACCTTTCCCCTTCAACTAACTCAAAGGATCAGTTTAAAACCTTTACTACTAGACTATCCGTATGGCAGCAGTAGGATGAGTTTCTGAAGAAGGTTGTCATCCTGGCCTCGGAATAATATTTAGGACTCAAGAAACCTCCTGGAGCTTGTCTACTGGGGGAAGTTATACTGTTCTCTGATAAAGTGTGAATTTAAACTGCTATAGTTAAAGCACTTTAAAACTCCTCATGTGGACATTAAATACAACAGTGTCATAAGAACGTAACACAAGAACAGCCATACTGGGTCAGACCAAAGGTCCATCCAGCCCAGTATCCCATCTTCCAAGAGTGGCTAATGCCAAGTGCCCCAGAGGGAATGAACAGAACAGGTAATCCTCAAGTGATCCAGCCAGTCACCCATTCTCAGCGCACGCACACACACAGAGTCATTTTTTCTCATTTTCCAAAACTTAGTTGCTTTGGAAGGGGTTTAAGCAAAACTGAAAAAAGCCACTCTTATTCCAGAATAAGACAGCGTCCACACAACGAGTTAAAGTGACATAGTTATACTGCTGTAACTATACTAGGAAAGTTCTCCTGTGTAGACATGTCCTTACTCTTTATTGTACGCCTCTGCTCCCTGACTCTGAGATGAATATGAAGGGAAAAAACCCTCAAACTATTTTTCTTTTAGTCTACAGATGGACAGTTACATTGTAGGGAAGGGGCTAGAGTTGTCTGTACTTAGTGAACTAAATCATAATACTTAGGACTTTACAAACATCAAGAAGGAATCCACACAAACATCCCTGTCTTGTAGGAAGCAGTTAGTATTCCCATTTTGCAGATAGGAAAACTCAAGCAGAGAGGTAAAGTAATCTGCTCAGAAATCACACATTTAGATCCCTGTTTAGGTAAGCATTTAAGTATATTTAAGTGCTTTCCTACATAAAGACTTTTCTCATTCAGGGCCTTAGAGGAATGAGCACAAGGTTGGCAGAAAACCTTCTGAGTTCTAATGTCTTCTCTGCAACTAAGATATGCTGCCTCCCAGTCTCACAAGTTAGACAATGGGAGATGGTCATTAGTCCATTTCCTTGCCTATACAGGATTGCTCCCAGCAGGATGGTCTCTGGTTCTTTGTTCGGGCTACTTTTAAACAACCCAAGAAACTGGGGCACTGAACACGCTGTAGGAATCTACTCTGCAGACCAACACATCTCTCTGTCAAAAGTTTCTCCTGCCTTTCAGCCTGAAACTTTTGCTCAATATCAAATCATTACCTACAAAAGAAGTTTATTCTTTAAAAAGAAGAGGAAATATTTGCACAGCCATGACATATGCATGCCTTAACTGAGTGATCACAAAAGGCAGGCCTCTGACCTTTGCGCTTCCTTGCCCTCCTCCCTCCTGTTTTTGGTGTATGTTGCATCCTCACGTGTCCGTCAGTCTATCATTCAAGGTTTGAGTCTACAGTCTGATTGGCATAGAGCCCCACCGAAGTCAATGGCGCCCATTTATAGACATTGAATTGCAGGATCGGGGTCTGAGATTATAAACTCCTTGACGATAGAGACCTATCTTCTATTATAAACTTCGACCAAGCACCTTAGTAGACTGGGTGCACTATAAAACAACACTTATAACCCCTATAAGTTCTGGCTTCTTGTACTTTGTTAAATAATTCCTCTCCTTTTTGAGTGTTTACACCCTTCTGATATTCGTAGGTTTTGATCCGTCCTTCCTTTTATCTGGCGCTTATATTTTAGTTCTTTTAAATCTTTCCCCTAAGTCAATTTTCTCCATTCTGTTCCCTGAATTCCTTCTACACAAGAAGTTAGTTTGCTACAACTCCTTTATGAAAATCTCTGATTCGCTGTTATGAACACATCTTTCCTTCAGTAAGCAGAAAATACAGTCTATAGTCAGACTGATTAGAACGCCAAGCATCATACTAACTAGCACGTTATTCCAAAAATCACGATTATATACAAAATCACACTGAACAAATATAAAGGGGGCTAAGTGAAACAATCTCTTCTTGGTTCAGCCCTTTGTGCCAAGTTCTTCCATATTCTATAGGACCATAGAAAACTCCAGTTCTTGCTAAAACAATGTGGGGAAAGTGTTCTAAAGATTGTCCAAAAAAGTCAACTCCCAAAACAACCCCTACACCCACAAGTTACAAAACTTGCATCAACATGCCTTCTCCCACCTCACAAATCTCAAAAGGCTAAGAAGAGTAAATACTATAATTTACTGATCACTGCAGGGTCATGTCCTGCTGAATGTTAAAAAATCCTTTGACATTGGCTCATCACATTTTTTTGCCAGTTTCCTCTTGCTCACATACCATATTTTGCTCTAGATGTGTCCGACGGGAAAGCTAAAACTAAGAAAAAAAGGAAAAACCACCCAAGCAGCCCTTAAAGAGACAGAACATCATTTATCACCTGCAAAGACAGATTTATAAGAAGAGGGCCCCCTCTGTTCCTTTAAGACTGGAAAACAGATGGGAAGTGAATGGACAGTCAGAGGGTCAAGAAAACACATGGGAGGTGCTGCTTGTCTGCTGTATGTATGTTCCCAGCATAAGAAAGAGGTCAAGATTGTAACTGCATGGCTGGGTGCTGGAAAGGCCCTTTCTTCAAGCTGTTACAAAGACAAACGCTGTTCCTCATCCTGCTGTCAAACTGTTATAAATATTGGTTTGTCAAAAGCCCTTCAGTGGCTGAAGTTTTTTAAAAAAGGCAGAACAGGAGGATGAATCAAGTGAATGATTCTTAAACAATTAGCTCATTAGTGTAATAAAAGCACTGCAGTACTGGAGAAGTTTAAATGGAATTTATAATAGTTCATATAGTAAATCCATGAATCATTAAAAATATACAGACTTAAAATGCAAGCTTGCAGAAAAGCTAGCATACCACTTCGTTACTGGTAGCCAACATAGAATGAACAAAGCTGCTAACCAAGGTAACATCATAGTAAAACTAACATTTACGGTTATCAAATATGTTTCTTAAATCTACTGTACCATGCAAGAGATGCGAATATATGGCAAGATTAAATGAATACTTTCTGTAAATTTTGAACTTCAAAGTATATTCATTGGGATTGGATAATCATGACACAAAAGCGTTAATCACATCTATGTATAAGACTTGCTTTACAGAGCTAGGAAGATAAAAACAGCACTGTGATGTTTTACTAGCTGGAGCCCAGAGCTACTGGCAAAACTTAAGCATGTTTGCACTAAATCACTTTTCCAGCCCTTGAAAACAGGCAGTTCATTTTGGGTGCTGCTAGAATGCTGGTATTCTTGGTGGTATGGGGAGTGGTGCAAGGAGATACTCTGCATGGCTGATAGCACAAGTGAGATGCTATTATAATGATGGATATTGATCTTACTTTCAAAGGTTAGCATCTTCTCAGAACTCTAAAACAAAAACAAAATATTTAGCACATCCATTTTATATATCTCCAAATACAGCCAGATCTCCAGGAGTTGGTTTAACACATCCTAGTTTTATGGACATGAGCTCTTCTATGACCTCCTGATAGTGAACTGACCAAGTACTTTGTTTAACTAGACCACAACAGGAAACATCAGGGGAGCCTGCTTCCCCACCATAGACAGAGAACCTGTCGGTCTTTCTCTCTTTTCCTTCCTGTTTCAGGGGAGGATTCAGCCAAAGGAAATTTAGAAACCCCAGCTTATATGGTTAACATGCTATAAGCCAGAACCATGACACCAGGTCAAACACTGCAAGAAACTGATGCTAGGAACAGAGTCTGGATAGAAGATGTATAATCAT